>NC_059117.1:56968211-57274456 GCF_020740685.1 Jaculus jaculus
TGTGGTGGCCTTTCCCTTGATTTTAGGAGCACCGAATTCTTTTGTTTGGTGAAGAATTAGTTTATCCATTGTCTTTGTTACTTTTTATTCAACCAAATGAATCTCAGTCTAAATTTAGAAGATTCTATTTTCCTCTCCCATTTTATAGTCTTTTTCTATTTTTTTTTATATTTAAAATTTTTTTTGAAGTAGGGTCTCATTCTAGCCCAGGCTGGCCTTGAACTCACAGTGACCCTCCTACCTCTGCCTACCAAGTGCTAGGATTAAAGGTGTGTGCCAGGCTGGAGAGATGACTTAGCAGTTAAGGTGCTTGCCTGTGAAGTCCAAGGGTCCAGGATTGATTTCCCAGGACCCATGTAAACCAGATGCACATGGTGGCACATGTGTCTGAAGTTTGTTTGCAGTGGCTTAAGGGCCTTGGCACACCCCTTCTCTCCCTCTTTCTCTCCCCCCTCATAAATAAATCAGTAAATGAAAATAAATTAAAATAATTTTTAAAAGGCGTGTGCCACCATTTCTGGCCAGTCTTCGTTTTCTAAAACATTCTATAGGCACTGACTCCAGATCTCAGGTCACTATTCACTCAAGAATTGGAGCAAAGCCATGTTACCTCAGTAATGGAAGTAGTTCAGAAATGAAAGGACCTTGGTAATAAAGGTGTCTGAACAATGAAGGTAACTTAGTAATGAAGGTGTTCCTCTCGCAATCTGGTATGCTCACAAAGCCAATGAAGAAAGTGTGATAAACAGTCATTGGCAGAGTTTTCAGTTCTAGACTTCTCATAATTGCACAAACGTATCTCAGAGAGTAGAACAAACCCCAAAGTTAGAGGAACCTTTGGCCCTCATCCACTGCGGCAGGCTTCCTGGAGGGCTGACTTTTCACAGCACAGATTCTCTGATGGGTCCACACAAAGCTATGACCAAACATTTTTTGTTACCTTGTAGACCATTCATTTCTATTTTTTTAATATTGTGTTTTTATTTATTTAGAGAGAATTGGTGCACCAGACCCTCAAGCCACTGCAAACAAACTCTAGATGCATGCGCTACCATGTGCAACTGGCTTACCTGGGTCCTGGGGAATCAAACCTGGGTTCTTTGGCTTTGCAGGCAAACACCTTAACCACAAAACCATCTCTCTACCCCCGCCCCTGTAGAGCATTCTATGGGTAGTAGAAACTGACATGGTCATTAAAGAAAAGTATAAGAATGTTGGCATGGGAAGAAAGTTGGGAAATCCACTTTCCCAGATTTACATACTAATAATTAGGGAACATTTGTTTTCAGGGCCCAGGAGAAATGCTGGCTCCACTCTGCGATTATCTGTCAATGGGATGACGACATCCCTGGAGTGACGACCCAGGCCCCATGGCCTCCTAGTCAGCTGCTCAAACCAGGGCCAGCATGGTATGACTGACACCTGATTTTCTCATCCTAGGCTCCATTGCCACTTTTCACCCATTCTCACGCACTTTGAAGTCACCTAAAACAGCAACCCCTGCCTCAGCTTTCACTGTGGGTAGGGTGAATGGTGAGGGCCACCAACTTGCCTGTCAGCCTTGACATTCCTCTATAAGCTGAAAGTTGGCAAACATAAGAGACACTGAACCAGATAACGCCCTTCTCAGGTTTCAAGGAGGTGCAAGAGAGGGAAACAGAAAAGAGACGATCTTGAGAGTCTCTACAAATAGAACCTGTCAATGTGGGCTGGAGTGATGGCAGTGGTAAAGGTGCTTGCCTATGAAGCCCAAGGACCCAGGTTCAATTACCCAGGACCCATATAAGCCAGATGCACAAAGTAGAGCACACATCTGGAGTTCATTTCCAGTGGCTGGAGGTCCTGATGTGCCCATTCGCTCTATCTGCCTCTTTCTCTCTCTCCCCAATAAGTAAGTAAGTAAGTAAGTAAGTAAATAAATAAATAAATAAATAAATAAATAAATAAATAAATAAATAAAAAAGAACTGCAGGCTGGAGAGATAGCTCAGTAGTTAAGGCTCTTGCCTGAAAACCCTAACAAACCAGATTTGATTCCCTAGTACCCAAATAAGCCAAAGGTACATGGTGGTGCATGCATCTGGAGTTTGTTTGCAGAGGCTAGAGACTCTGCCGCACCCATTCTGTCTCCCTGTCTCTCTCCTTGCAAAGAAAGGAAGGAAGGAAGAGAGGAAAGAAGGGAGGGAGGAAAAACTGGTCCATGTGATGGGATAGATAGAGCATAACTCTGTAGCAGCTAGACAGAGGAAGGAACAGGAGCTCCAAGCCTACTTCCACAAAGCCTCAGCAATGCTCTTGAGAATCTTGAACTGATAGCATCAGACCCCACCAGGCTCCCAGGAAAATTTCCCTCCTGGTCAAGGGCTCCAGCCACACCTCCGTAGCTGCAGCGAGGGGACTGTCTCCAGCTCAAGATAATACATACAATTGCTCATCCCAGAGGGCCACTGTTCTCATTTGTTTGAAACAAGGTCTCTGGCTTCAAACACATCTAAGGAACTGAGGATGGCCTTGAACTCCTGATCCTTCAGCCTCCACCTTCTGGGTGCTGGGGTTGCAAGCATGCTTCACTTAGGAACCATTGGAGGTACATAGTTTCCTCAGCTAGGTAGATAGATAGGGAAGAGGATCCTGTACATAAACAGCTATTAACTTTTGCGGGTGTGCTCCAAGATGGAGGAGATGGCCGCTTACTTCCTGGTGCTTTGTGTGGGTGAATTTGAGTGGTCTCTTTTGCCAGGCTTGCCCTGGTCATGTATGAGACCTGTGCAGTCTGAGACGCATCTTGGTTCAGTCAGCATCCTGTCCTTGCTTAAGCTGACCAAGTAGGACCCTGGGGAAGCAGAATCTGGTTTGGAGCATCTCTTCTCACCAGGAGTCTGCCATTTGTTTTGCTTGATTCTTGTACTTAAAAAAATATATATTTTACTTATTTATTTATTTATTAGAGAGAAAGAGGCAGACAGAGAGAGAAGGGGCATGCCAGGGTCTCCAGCCACTGCAAACTCCAGACACATGTGCCACCTTGTGTGTCTGGCTTTGCATGGGTACTGGGGAATTGAACCTGGGTCTTTAGGCTGCACAGGCAAGTACCTTAACTGCTAAGCCATCTCTCCAGCCTGATTCTTGAACTTTCAATTGCCTGTTAATACTTTTATCAGTGAGGAAAAAAACAAAAACAAAAACAAGCTTGCCCCCTGCATGGCAATATCACCATGCCTGCCTTGTTCGTAGCTGGCTATGAGAAGATGAATCCTGAAGGTGCCTCCGTGCCCCAACCTATGTGATTCTCAGTATCAGGCTGTGGGCAACAAGAAGCTTTTTTTTTTTATGAATAAGATCATGATGGATAAGGGGAGGGTCACAAAATGTTAGCCATTTCTTGGAGGCGACAATAGCAAATTATACTAGCCACAGAATCCAGGTAGAGAGACTGACCAAGAGTGTGGGTGATTGTTAGGTTCGGGGTTGGGACCCATCGCGTCCTAACCCCATCCCACCACCTTGATCCAAACAAAGGACATAAACTGTCCACTAAGGTCCTCCCGGAAAGTGAGATTCAGGAAGCAGAAACATGCAAATGAACAAAGGCCCACGTACCATAGCTGGTGGGAAGAGAGGGCAGCAGGCAGGCCGGGAGGAGGAACAGGCAGTGAAATCCACGGCCTCCCCCTGCTAAAGCTTTGCCTCCCCACATCCTCTCTTGGCCAGAAAGAATACAAGGAGAACCAGCAGCTGTCAACCCGGAGTGTGTGGGAGGCAGGCTGGCGGAAGTCTCCACTTGGCCCGCTGGCTAGCTACAGGGCTTGGGAGGAAGTATTTCCTTAGTGATCTTTAGTTTCCTTCCCTGCAAATAGCTGGAATCGTTTGCAACCCTCTGTGTCACGGAAGCATCAACTGTGAGCCCAGGGAGCTGCAGCGTCAGCCCTTCCCTTCGCAGGCCTGCTCCTGGCTCAGCACATCCTCCGGGATGGCCGAGGAAAAGGCAGCCCGCGGAGGCCACCACAGTCCATGGTTGCATGGGGGGCCTTGGGGATTCTCCTGGGCAGACCAGCCCTGCATCCTGGTTCAAATGATTCCAAAGACCGCTTATCTGCTAGGAACTAAGTGCATGAGTTGCTTTGAAGGTTGGCATACACATGTTCAAAAAATACTAACTAGGCTAATTATTCAAGTCTTACCCAGGCTTGCTCACTCACTTTCTCTCTGTCTCTCCCCTACACCCTTCTCTCTCTCAAATAAATAAATAATAAAAATCTTTTTTTTTTTTAAACAAAGTCTTTTCCTACTTGAATGAGGACAGGGTAAACAAAAGCTACAGACATTATGTAAGAAACAAGGAAGGGGCGGAGTGCTTACAATACTGCCTTCCAGACACAAAGTGCCCTTGATATTGATGACCTCACAGTGGCTGATGCCACCTATACAAGACCTGCATAATAGGAGGAAAAATGATGACATCAAAATAGAAGAGAGTAGTTGGAAGAAGTGATTTGGAAGGAGGAAAAGGGAGGGTGGAAGGAAAGGATTATCACCATGATATACTATTTATGTCGACAGAAGCTGTCAATTAAAAAGTTTTAAAAAAGAGAAAATGTAGACATTAATCTGGGGTTCTGTGGTGTTCCCACTGTGTACTGTGTTCTGTCTGGGTGACCACTTTCCAACTAAAAGAAGCTCTCTTCATTGACATTTTTAAGTATTCTTTTGATTAGGATATAATGGGTGAAAATAGTGGATTCGCTGACTTAATGCTGAAAATAAAACATGGTCTTATCCTTACCATCTTTCTCCCTGTTTTATTTCTAGATCCCACAAATCAGTTTCTAGCCAGCAAGAAAGGGAGAGTGGAGTTGAGTGGGCAGGAGAGAGTGAGATGAAATGAACAGAGCGGGGACATTACAACGTAGTTCAGCCAATGCTCATCTCTTCCAAACAGCTGCCAGCCCCATTCCCAGCTGAATGAAGATTTTTGCCTCCATTTATGGGAAAAATCATGGGATTTTTTTTTTTTTTTTTAAGCCTGTGACTGCCACCTCCATTCTCATTAGGAGGCCAAGATCCAACCACAGGCACTCCTCCCAGACATTGTGAAATGGACCACTCTGCTGCTATCAGGATTTCAATTACCAAGGGACTATGTAAATATATAATACAAACTGCCTCACCCTTCTGGAAGGAGGCAGGGGAGGGAAAGCTGGAGGAATCGTGGTCAGCCTCCAGCTGTAGTCATCCAAACTGGGCAAATGCTGTGGTGTGTACTACATAATGTCCTTGGGAAAACAGAAGAAAGGGGGATCAGAGGGAGTATAGTGGCTGCCACCAAAGATAGGTCTCATTGGCTTAATGCAGCAAAGATTATTTTTATTCTGAAAAATAATCACACATAAACTCGGGGGTCCTAATCCACCTTGTAGCTCCACTTTAAGAGCCATGTCAAAAAAAAAAACAGAAAGATGGAGAACACACCCCGACATTTGTTATCTTGTCCTGTGTCATTTCTGCTTCTTTGATGCTGACCCCCAGCTGTTATGTGAGCACAACTAATGTGTGGGATAAGAGGACTCGGAAGAGGACTCAGATGTTGGGAAAACTGCTATTATCTTACCACTCATAGAGCCCACAAGAACAATATGGCTGCATATTAATTATTCATTCAATGAAGACCTTGTTTCTTTTCTTTTCCTTCTTTTTTCTTCTATTTTTGGCTTTTCAAGATAGGGTCTTGCTCTAGCCCAGGCTGACCTGGAATTCATATGTAGTCTCAGGGTGGCCTCCAACTCACAGCAATCCGCCTATACCTCTGCCTCCTGAGTGCTGGGATTAAAGGTGTGCACCTACACAGTCAGCTCAGGACCTATTTATATGTTTTTATTTATTTATGAGAGAGAGGGTGGCAGATGAGAGAACATACCAGAGCCTCTTACCATTGCAAACAAACTGCAGATGCATGCATCACCTTGTGCATCTGGTCTGCGTGGGTTCTGGGGAATCAAACCTGGGTCCTTAGGCTTCACAGGTAGGTGACTTAACTGCAAAGTCATCTCCCCAGCCTTTTTTTTTTTTTTTTTTTTTTTTTGATATCTCACTATGTAACCCAGGCTGGCCTTCAACTAAAGCTCATCCTACCTTAGCCTCATAGTGCTAGGGTTACAGGCATGGGCTATCACAGTGGACTCAGTGAGTATTTTCCAAGAACATATTTTGTTTGGACCTTGTCTTGGACACTAGAGAACAAAATGAACCCTCAAAAAGTTTCTGGCCTGATGAGGGAGTTAAATATCAAACACATACTTGTGGGATGACTTATCCTTGGAGTGTGAGGTTGAGAGCAGGCAGCTTTGAGCTGGAGCCTCTGTTCACTTCCACAAGAATGCTGCTCGTCAATGCATGTGGTTTTCAGATCATGGGTCTTCCCCCTTCGTCTGGGGGAGAAACACAAGCAAAGGCTGCCCCTTGGAAGTGTGTTGATGGCCCCCTCCTCAATCTTTCCACTTCCTTGACACCCAGAGTCCATAGTCTGTGCACCACACAGCAGCCTCAAGGAGCTTTCAGAACAGAACCGGGGCTGGAGAGATGGCTCAGTGGTTAAAAGCACTTGTTTACAAAGCCTGACAGCCCAGGTTTGATTTCCCAGTGCTCCAACGCACAAAGTAACAAATGCATCTGGAGTTTGTTCACTGTCACAAGAGGCCCTGGCATGCCCATTCTCTCCCTTCCCCTCTTTCTCTCTCTCTCCTTGCAAATAAAAATAAAATAAGAGCTGGGCGTGGTGGCGCATGCCTTTAATCCCAGCACTTGGGAGGCAGAGGTAGGAGGATCGCTGTTAGTTTGAGGCCACCCTGAGACTACACAGTGAATTCCAAGTCAGCCTGCACTAGAGTGAGACCCTACCTCAAAAATAAGCAAATAAATAAGTAATAAAATTTTTAAAAGATTAAAAAAAAAAAAACAGAACCAGTACAGACCCTATGCTCTGTGCACCAAAACAACCCTCACTTTACTTGGTGAATCTTAAGACCTCAGCTTGGTGGTCTCTGTGGCCCGACCTCAGTTGGCCTGCCTGCTCCTTAGGCCTCTTTTTTCTCCTGCCCTCTCCTGCCCTCTGTTTCTGCTACTGGAGCCTCACAGCTGATCTTTGGATGCACGAAGCCAACATGGCCGGGGGGGGTCTTTATAACACTATTGTATCTTCCTGGCCTCTTGCACCAGATATGCCTATCTCTCTCCCACTTGCTTCCTGAATAAATAAATGCCATCCTCCAAAGGGGTCTTTAGGACATGCCCTCCTTGAGACAGTCCCTCTTCTCCATCCTTGTCACCCTCCCTTTTCTTCTCCATCTCCTTCCCCTCCTTCTCCTCATTCTTCCCCCTCTTCCTTCTCCTCCTCTTCTTCCTCCTCCTCTTCTTCCAAGTTGCTAGAACTTTCTGCAACTGTTGATCCTGGCATTTACCCCACCTCTCTCTGATTTCCTTCTGTTCGTCTCAGAGGTTAAGGCACTTGCCTGCAAAACCTAACCATGCAAGTTCAATTACTGAGTACCCCCATAAAGCCAGATGCACAAAGTGGCCCATGCATCTGGAGTTTGTTTAAGCCACTAGAGGCCCTGGAGTGCCCATTCTCTCTCTCTCTCTCTCCTTGCAAATAAATATTTTAAATTTTTACTTATTGGTTTATTGATTTATTTATTTATGAGAAAAAGAGAAAGAATTGGCATGACCTCTTACCACTACAAACAAAAACTTTATGTGAATACTGGGAAACCAAACCCAGGCTACAGGCTTTGCAGTCAAGTATCCTTAACCACTGAGCCATCTCTCTAGCCCTTAGCATGTTCTTAAAGTGCATTCATGGTTGAGCATATATAAGCAGCCCCTCCTTGTATGTCTATGTAATATTCCATTGTATTGATATACCACATTTTAGCCATTTATCAAATGGTGGGCCTTGTATTGGTGCCATCTTTTGATTATCAATAATATTGTTATGAATACCAATGTCCAGATTTTGGTGTGGGCATATTTTCATTTTTTTCTTTCTTTGTTTTGTTTTTTGAAGTAATGTCTAACTCTAGTTCAGGCTGACCTGGAACTCACTCTGTTGTCCCAGGCTGGTCTTGAATTCACAGCGATCCTCCTACCTCTGCCTCCCAAGTGCTGGGATTAGAGGCATGTGCCACCACACCCAGCTGATTTCTCTTTTGAGTATATACCCAGGTGTAGAAATGCTAGGTCAATTGGTAACTAAGTTTAATTATTTGAAGAGATGCCAAAATGCTTTTTTACATGGTTCTACCATTTTATATTCCCAATAGTAACCTGATTGTTGCAGTCAGGTTCATATTGCTGGCAGAAACACCCAACCATGTGCAGCTTGTGAGAAAAAGAAAAGCTTATTTTAGCTTACAGACCTGAGGAGAAGCCTTTTTATGGCAGGGGAAAATGATGGAATGAGCAGAGGGTGGACATCACCTCCTGGCTAACATCAGATGGACAACAGCAACAGGAGAGTGTGTCAAAAACTGATAAGAGGAAGCTGGCTATAACACGCATAAGCCTGCCCCCAACAACACACTGCCTCCAGGAGGCTTTAATTCCTAAATTGCTGTGAACTGGGGACCTAAGCATTCAGAACATAGAAGTTTATGGTAGACACCTGAATCAAACCAGCATATCCCACCACTGGCCCCCATAAACTGACAACCATGCATGATATAAAATACAACACACTCAGTCCAACTTTAAAAGTTCCCTTAGTTTTTATCAATCCCAATGATGTTCAAATACCCATAGTCCAAGATCTTTTAACTGAGTTGTAATACCAAAAAAAAACCCTAAACTAAAAAACCCATAATAGCACAGAATGAACATTCACACTGCAAAATATAGCACTGAGCATAGCAAAGAAATATTCAACCACTACAAGATTTAATCAAGGCAAACACCAAACTCTGTAGCTCTAAGTCCAACAGCTCTAGTCAGTGACAAGTCTCCAATTCTAATAATTCTAACCAGTGACAAGTCTCTGGAGTTCAAATTCCATCCCTCCAGCTAGGCTACTCACAGTCCCAGAAAACTTCATATGGTGCCAGCAGCTCTCCTTGGCAGCCATCTCATAGTCCTGGCATTTCCACTGGGTCTCCACTGCAACCCATGGTTCATCCTCATGGCTCCATTGGGCTCCACGCAGGTAATTCAACAAGCCTGCTTCACACTGCCCATGGCCACTTCCAAAATTACAAATCTGTGTTGCAAATTCAATGACCATCTCTTTCGTGTATTTGTTATACTCCATAATACCAGGTGGACTTGTTAATCCAGGGGGGAATAAAGCTGACTTTGAAGAACAGGACATTCCTTCAGCATTCAGGCTCCTTCAAAGAGACTACATTCTTCTTCTTGTCCCATTGCAGGATAGCTGCCCCAATCTCAATGGTTGTAATCTCTCATAAAATTGCAGCTTAATGGGCAAGAGTTTTGGCCCAAAGATTTCATTTCTGTGCATATCCCTCTGCTCACACCAGTCCATTTATGCACTATGAAATCCTGCACAAGTTCTCAGGACATGCACGTAACAGCAAGCCTCTCATACAAACTGTTTCTAACCCAGTCCAGACAAAGCTCTTTCTCACCCTCAAAAGCCAAACCACACAGTCCATATTTCTTATGATATGCAGGTCTTTCACCTCTGACCAGAATGGTCCATCAAGCTGTACTTACAGCACTGCAAAGCATATTTTAGTCCAAGGTTTCAAATTTGTTTATGTTCTTCCTGCAAATTAGTTCTGAAAGGCCAAAAGCCACCCAAAGTCAGGTTTCTAGCAGTAATGATCCCACTTCTCAGTACCAATTTTACTGTTGAAGTCAGGTTTACATTGCTTGCAGAAAACACTGGATCACAAGCAGCTTGTGTGAAAAAAAAGTTTTTTGTTTTTTTTTTTGTTGTTGTTATTTTGGCTTGCAGACTCAAGGGGAAGCTACTTGATGGCAGGGGAAAACAATAGCATGAACAGAAGGTGGACATCACCTCTGGCCAACATCAGATAGACAACAGCAATGGGAGAATGTGACAAACACTGGCAAGAGGATGTGGGCAATAATACCTGTAAGCTTGCCCCCAATAATACACCACCTCCAGGAGATTCAATTGTCATCAACTGGGGACCAATGTATTCAAAACATATAAGCTTATGGCGGACACCTGAATCAAGCCACCTCACTGATGTTTGTCATTTTTGCCCCCACAACCTTGTCAGCCCTTATGAGTGTCTGACTGCTAGATTTCAGATAACCTGGTAGGAGTGAGATGATACATCATTGTGGTTTTGATTTGTATCACTCTGATGGCTAAGGACATTGATCGTCTTTCTCATACTTATCTGTACTTCTCTTTTGGAGAAATGTATTTAATACATCCAACCCACTGAACATCAAATATTGTAACTTAGCAACTCAGTGCAGTGTTGATTGTTTACTCCCTTGATCATGTGGCTGACCAGATGTGGTGTCTCGTAGCCACTGCCCGGAAAGCATTATATCACCAGCTAAGGAGAAGATCAAAACTCAAAATATAAAGTACAGCTTCTACTGACAGGGTGTCATTTTCACATCATCATAAAGTCCAAAAATGCCAAGTTGAACCATTACACCTCAGGAACCATCTGCATTCTAGAGAGAAGACCCTTATCAGATATAGGATCAGTAAATATTAATTTCTATCATATGGGCATCTTTTTGGTTTTTGGTTTTTTATTTATGAGAGAGAGAGAGAGAGAGATGTCACACATGTGAGAGAGAAAGAGAATTGGTGCTCCAGGGCCTTAGCCACTGCAAACGAACTCGATGCATGTGCCACCTTGCATGCCTGTACCACCTGTGTGCATGCATCACCTTGTGCATCTGGCTTACGTGGGTTCTTGGGAGTCGAACCTGCATCCTTAGGCTTTAGGGGCAAGTGCTTTAACCACTGAGCCATGTCTCTAGCCCGTCTTTTCATTTTCTCGATGGTGCTTGCATGTGAAGCCTAGGGACTCAGATTTGATTCCCTAGTACCCACGTAAGCCAGATAGATGCACAAGGTGTGCATGTGTGTGGACTTCATCTGGAGTAGCTAGAGGGAATGTCCATTCTCTATCTGCCCCTCTCTCTGTCTCTTTCTCTCTCTAATAAAAAAGAAATAAATAAAATAAACACTGAATCATGGGCTAGGGAGATGACTCAGCAAAGGTGCTTGCTTATAAAGCCTGATGGCCTGGATCTGATTCTCCAGTACCCACATAAAGCCAGATGTAAAACGTGGGAATGTGCATCTGGAGTTGGCTTGCAGTGGCAAGAGGCCCTGGTACACACATACTCACTCTCTTTCAAATAAATAAAAAAACACATTTTAAAATAAATAAGTAGGGCTGGAGAGATGGCTTAGCAGTTAAGGCACTTGCCTTCAAAGCCAAAGAACCTAGGTTTGAATCCACAGTACCCATGTAAGCCAGATGCACAAGGTACCACATATGTCAGGAGTTCGTTTGCAGTCGCTGGGGTCCCTGGCATGCACATTCTCCATCTGCCTCTCTCTCTCTCTCTCTGCTTCTTTCTCTCCCTCTCAACTTGATAAAAAAATTAAAAAATATCCATCTCAAATTTGATGACTAAGCATGGGATATTTGGTGTGTGCCAGCGACTATTTCAGCCAGCCATTGTCCAGCAACTCTAAGAGGCAGAAGACACTACTGACCCCATTTTGTAGATGAGAAAGGTGACTCCAGAAAGGTTATAGGAAAGATGTCCCAAAGCCCCATGGCAAGTCTGGCAGAGCCTAAATTTGAATTTAAGTTATTTATTTATTTATTTGAGAGACAGAGAGAGAGAGAGAGAGAAACAGATAAAGAGAATGGGCATGCCAGGGCCTCTAGCTGCTGCAAATGAACCCCAGACACATGCACCACCTTGTGCATTTGGCTTATGTGGGTCCTGGGGAATTGAACCCGGGTCACTAGACAGGTAAGCACCGTAACCATCAAGCCATCTCTTCAGCCATCTAGTTTCATAGTCTAGGCAACTTCAATTTATTTTCTTTGCCATTGTAGTTTATTATGAATTAATAATTATTTATATTATAGTTTATGATGAGTAGTCTACCTAGTCTGAAAATGTTTCCTATGCCACCATATCTATTATTAGATAGAAAAATTGCAACCAACCAAATATCTCAGGATCTGGCTGGCTGAAAATTATCCATGGGGTCTCTTTATACATAACCCAAGGAATATGCCCCAAGTGTGTTTGTTAAAATTTATTTTTTTGGTTTTTGGTTTTTCATTTTTGAGGTAGGGTTTTGCTCGAGCCCCAGTTGACCTGGAATTCACTATGAAGTCTTAGGGTGGCCTCGAACTCACAAGGATCCTCCTACCTCTGCCTTCCGAGCGCTGGGATTAAAGGTGTGCGCCACCATGCCCAGCAGGTTTTTTTCTTTTCTATGACTCAAAAATCATGAGATAACCTAGGTATTCAATAGTAAAGAACTAGTTAGCTATAAATATGGAATGTCCAGCAGTTACTAAACAGGATTAGCAAGTAGACACTGAGGAGACTCAGAACTCATCCAAGCAGAAAATGAGAGGCTGTTGAGACAATGCAATACTTTAGGTGATTTCTAACACACCCGCCCAGGCTCAGGGAACACTGTGGAGGAAGAAGATGCAAAAGGAATGCAAGAGCCACAGGGTGGGAAGGAGTGCTCTGTGGCACTGCCCTCCCAACATGAACTGACATTCATGACCCCACAGTGATTACCTGCACCCCCCCCACAAGACCTGCACTGCTCTGAGCCCGTAAGCATCTTAACACGGGGACTTCCGAGGACAAAAGGAATGAGACAACAGAACAGAGGAAGAACTGGCTATCTTGAAAAAGGAGGGTCCTCAGAGGACAAGAAAGGATAACTTGATGGCAATGCAACCAAATTATAGTATGTTCATATATTAAAGTTCTCAATAAAAATTTTAAAGAAAAGATTTTAGAGAGCTCAGGAGATAGCTCATCAGTTGAAGGTGCTTCCATGAAAAGCCCAATAGCCCAGGTTTCAGTCCCCAACCACCCACCTAAGCCAGATGCAAAAAGTAGCACCTTTATCTGGAGTTTTATCTGTAACAACAAAAGGCCCTAGTGCATCCATTCTTTCTTTCTCCTTCTCCCTCTCCTCCCGCTCTCTCCTTCTCACTCTTTCTTTCTCTCTTCCCCCTCTCCCTCAAATACATAAATAGTTTAGTAAGACCAATCTACAGTGATGTGGGAACACTGGAAGATACAGAAAACATAATTGTAAAAATAACAAATAGTGTGCATATAACTTTCTGAAAGGAGATAGATGACTCTGTGCTGAATATTAGGGTTCAGACAAGACATAAAACATAACAATGTGAAACAAACGTTCACTGTGTACTACTGACCCATATATTTATAATGGTCAAGATGGCCAATTTTAGGACTTCCAGTCAACATGGCAGACTCATAGCCACACTAGAGCTCTGGGCTGAAATCAGAAGGCAGCGAGCACTGAGGACAGCCAAAGTCTATCAACAAGACAAGACAAGATAGCTGACTCCCTGTCAGGAGATGAGCCACCCCTCACAATTCAAACAAGGTCCAGGTAAACCCACAGAAGAATTGGCAAGATGAGCAAGAGTGCTGCTTCCACGGTGAGCCTGACAACCTGCACCAGGATGAAGGAGACAGACACTGAGAAGACTCAAAACACACCAAAGCAGAAATCCAGAAGCTGCTGAGAGCTCAACATAACATAGACTTAAAACACACCCACCACAGCTCAGGGAATTTTATAGAAGAGATAGCAGACAGAATATAAGAGCCACAGGGCAGGAGGGAATATCCAGAGGCCTTCCCCCCCCCCTGCATACACAATGTCTGACTGCTGTTCTCACAACTCATAACCCATAATCCCATGGGGAACATCAGCAATCCCTCTAAGGAGGGACCTCAGTGGAGTGGGGGCAGGGTGGATGGAAATGATGGTACCAACGTATGATGTGTCCATACAAAGTTCCTACTTAATAAATGTGTGTGTGTGTGTGTGAAGAAAATTTAAAAAGAATGAAATTGTACCTACATTGAACATGTGTAGACATTTCCTTGTCATTCTCTAAACAAAACCTCTTAACATCTATGGATTCACACGTATTTACATTATATTCAGCATTATGTGAAACTTTAAATTTAAAGTACACAGAGAAATATTTGTAAATTACATGCAAATACCATGCTATCTTCTGTAAGGGACTTCAGAACCTGTGGGTATTGGCATACCAGGGTGTCCTCACTCCAATGCCCCATGCATTCCGAGGAACAATTGTATGAGCTTGTTGCCCTTTAAAAACAAGCTTGCGTTCAAATCTTGAACCAGAAAATTCTGGCTGGTAACTTTTTTAAAAATATATTTTATTTATTTATTTGAGAGAGAGAAAGAGGCAGAGAGAGAATGAGAGAGAGAAAATGAGTGCAACAGGGCCTCCAGCCATTGCAAATGAACTCTAGATGCGTGCGCCCCCTGTGCATCTGGCTTACATGGGTCCTGGAGAGTCGAACTGGGATCCTTTGGCTTTGCAGACAAATGCCTTAACTGCTAAGCCATCTCTCCAGCCCTGGCTGGTAATTTTGATGAATCACCTTATGCTCCTGCACTTGAATTCCATCTCTTTGAACGAATATTGTCAACATTTCCTAAAAGTGCCAGAAAAATGATCGCTCACTTAATAAATATGAAACACCTAAAAAAAAGATGGTCAATTTTATGTCATATGTATTTTGCCTCAATGAATGTGAAATGGAGGGAAAGTGACACTTACTTCTATTTCTCACCATAATTCAATAAAAAGAAAAGCAATGCATAAAAAAGAAAATTACAACTGGTCAGAGGGCATTAAAATCACTCACCCCCTGTACTTCAGTTAGGACAATGCTTGAGTGTCCCATTCAAAGAGCTCTAAGAGTCAACACTTCCTTGTGTGAAAAACCAAGTGCCTACAGGGTTGCCTGCAAGTTTCAAAATAATTAGCCTGGCTCCTAGTAAACCTCACACCCCTGGCAAAGAATTTTCTTGACCATGGTCTGTGTAAGACATCAGTTTCAGTGCCCCCCCCCCCACATATTTTTCTGGAATTTATTTCAGATAATTTTGTTTTGAAGAACAGGTAGTTCTGTTGATTTCAGGCTGTTCTGAGAACACATCATCCTGGAGTTCCCTGTGTCCTGGATCAAACAATTTCTTCATACTCTTTTATGGATTTTTGTCTCCGCTTTTGCCTTCAAAAAGTGAGCCAGGATTTAAGAATGGACAGAACATGCCCAACATTATAAATTATATGTGCCAAGGAGAAAGATAAAACCTAGGCAGATATTCGACAGAGAACATCAGCATTTATTAGATTGACTTGATCATCTGTGGTGTGTGTGTGTGTTGTTTCATGTGTGTGAGTGTGAGCACGCATGCACCATAGCACATGCGTGGAAGTCAGAGGACAGCCAAGCATGTCAGTCATTGCCTGCCAACTTGTTTGAGGCAGGGTCGCTCCAGTTCACCACTGCACTCAGTAGGTTAGCTGGTCCATGGGCCCTTGGTGTTCTGTGTCTGCCTGCCATCTCGCTGTAGGTGTGTAGGGACTACAGATGCTCTCATTACCATGTCTGACTTTACATGGGTTCTGGGCATCCGAACTTGGGACTTCATACTTGCATAGCAAACTCTATGCACTGAACCATCTCCCCAGCCCTGATAATCCCTTTCTTAATATGAAAATATTGACTGATGGGCTGGAGAAATGGCTCAGTGATTAAAGGTGCTTACCTGCAAAAGCCTGATGGCCCTGGCTCAAATTCCCTGTATCCATGCAAAGCCAGATGCACAATGTGGCACATGCATCTGGAGTTCATTTGCAGTGGCAAGAGGCCCTGGGACACCCAAACTCACTCTTTCTTTCTGTCTGCCTCCTTCTCTCTCTCTCTCTCTCTGTCTCCTTTCTCTCAAATAAATTTTAAAAACTCCCAATATTTTTTAAATTATTTTTTTGGTTTATTTTTATTTATTTATTTGAGAGCAACAGACAGAGAAAGAGAGAGAGAGAGAATGGGCGTACCAGGGCTTTCAGCCACTGCAGACGAATTCCAGATGTGTGTGCCCCTGGTGCATCTGGCTAACGCGGGTCCTGGGGAATCGAGCCTTGAACTGGGGTTCTTAGGCTTCACAGGCAAACACTTACCTGTTAAGCCATCTCTCCAGCCCAATATTTTTATTTATTTATTTGCAAGGGGAGAGAGAGGGAGAGAGAGAAGAGAGAGAAGAGAGAGGAAAAGAAGGGATGAGAGAGAGAATGGGCATACCAGGGCCTCTAGGCACTGCAAATGAACTCCAGATGTGTAGGGAGCCAATGCAGAGGCCATTACAAAATGGCGCTGGCTTCCTGCCAGTCTTGAGGTAAACAATTCCACTGCAGGGGGCTAATGCAGACGCCATTACAAAATGGCGCTAGCTTCCTGCCAGTCTTGAGGTAAACAATTCCTTATTTGGGCAGCACCTTGTCCTGAGCCTATCCCGTGGCTCCTGTTGGGCGGGTGAGCCTATGGCAGCCAATCAGCAGGCGCCCCATAGTATTCTGCCCTATAAAAGCAGCTACACTGCTGGGCCCCTTGCCCCTTGCCATCAGCTTTCCTGTTAACCAAGAGGCTCTCCAATAAGGTGTGATCAAGAAGGATCTTCGTTTGCTGGTCGTTCTTCTCCTGCTGGTCAGGGGGTTCGCCGCACAGATGCATGTGCCATACCTTGTATATCTGGCTTATGTGGCTACTGGGGAATCGAACCCAGGTCCCTATGCTTTGCAGGCAAGTGCCTTTTAACTGCTGAGTCATCTCTCCAGCCCAATAAAAATGCCTAAAAAATATATTAACTGATAGCCATCAGGGAAATAAAAATTAAAACTACTTTGAAATTCCATCTCACTCCTATCAGAATGGCTATTATCAAGAAATCAAATGACAACAAATGCTGGCAAGGATATGGAAAAAGAGGAACCCTTCTACACTGTTAGTGTTAGTGTAATCTTGTACAGCCATTGTGGAAATCAGTGTGGACCTTCCTGAGAAAGCTAAAAATTGATTTACCATTTGACCCAGCTATAGCACTCCTAAGCATATATCCTAAGGACTCATCTCACTACCTTAGAGATATTTGCATATCCATGTTCATTGCCACTCTATTTACAATAGCTAAGAAATGGAGCCAGCCTAGATGTCCCTCTACTGATGAGTGGATAATGAAGATGTGGCAAATGGAGTTCTACTCAGTGGTAAAGAAAAATGAAATTATAAATTTGCATGGAAATGGATGGATCTGGAAAGGATTATACTGAGTGAGGTAACCAAGGCCCAAAAGCCAAACAACATGTTCTCTCTCATATATGGATGTAAGCTACAAATGTTTGGGCTTGTATATGAGTAGAAATAAAACTCAGTTGCAGAGGCCAATAAGCTAGCAAGGGGCTAAAATGGAGAAGTGGGAAATACTTAAGGGGATGGTATTTTATATATGTAAGTAGAAAAATATAACTGGCAGTGGAAAGGCCTCAGTGAGGTCAGAGGAAGAGATTGAATAAAATAAGGGTGGGGGAGAATTAATCAAAACCTAAGAGGGTATGAATGAAGCATATAGAAACCTACTGTTTTGGACAATGGTGCATCCAGTAGCCATAGATTGTTAGTAGAAAATTTTCACTGCCAGGAATGGAATACCTTCCAGTGAGTTGTTGGTCAGGGAGGTCTCTGATGCCCCCAAAACATCAAGAGACATTGCTGAGGTCCTTGGTTTCCCACCAGGAATAGATGGTAAGACCCTATTGCTGAAACCTCCACATGCTTTGGGCTGTAAGGTCACTGAGAAAACTTGTTGGAGCTGACCTAAAAACTTACTCCCTGTAGACAAGCTGACAGAAAGCTGGAAAAAGCTACACCGTATGCAACTGCATGGAAAGAAGTCATTAGTGGAAATAACACCGGACATTACAGACCTGAGTTTGGCCAGCCAGGCCAAATGAGACAATGGGTGCAATAGTGGCATGTCTGTTGTGGGGGAAACCAACCACTCTCTAATTGGACTGGAGGCCCGCTCCATGGGAGGGAATACATACCTGATACTGAAAACCTATGACAGAGGAAGTCATGAGCCCTAGGGGTGTAATGTCTGCTGCTGTCTGGCTAAATGCATAAATTATGCTTACCAAACTTCCTGGTAAGCACTTTTCTTAATGTTCATACTCCCCATATATTAATGCTATTCACACTTTTGGTTAGAGAAGCTTCTTTTTTCAGATGGCAGTGACCTCTGGGATGACTCAAAAGGCACCATAGTGCTGAGAAGTGACAGAGGAGTGCCTAGCACTGAAACATATTTATCACACCTTCCAAGGCTCAGGGTCCATTGCGGAAGAGGTGGCAGAAAGAATGTAAAAGCCAAAGGAAGGGCAGGACTCCTTACAATGCACTCTTCCAGACATAAAATGACCTGGACATACATGACCTCGCAGTGCCTGGCACTACCTACATAAGACCAGTATAATAGGAGGAAAAGATGATGACATAAAAATAAAATAGAGACTGATTGAGGAGGGCCGGAGAATATGATGGAGAGTGAAGTTGTGAAGGGAAAAGTGAGGGGGAAGGAATTATCATGGTTTATTGTCTATAATTATGGAAGTTGTCAATAGTTTAAAAAAGATATATTGACCAAGCCTGACTACCTATGACTTTCTCTATACCTGTCAGTTTTTTGTTTGTTTGTTTGTTTGTTTGGTGTTTCGAGGTAGGGTCTCACTCTGGCTCAGGCTGACCTGGAATTCACTATGTAGTCTCAGGGTGGTGTTGAACTCATGGTGATCCTCCTACCTCTGCGTCCCGAGTGCTGGGATTAAAGGCGTGCGCCACCACGCCCGGCATATACCTGTCAGTTTTTATGAGTCTCTGAAAGTTATCTGATGCCCAGTCCCTGCAGGGGCATAATAGGCACCTAAATGATGACCTTGGTTAAATGGAAAATGCAAACCTGGGGAGACTCCACCTTCACCTCAAGCCTCTCAACCTCAGCCCCCCATAGTGGCCTTCTAGGACCCCAGTGTTACAAGAATCTAAATCTTTCAAGAGACGCTGGAAATCAACATTTGTATGTACATGGTTCCAATTTTGGAATGTTTGGCAATCAATGCAAAAAAAATTCTTTTTGAAAGTTCTGTGGGGGCCAAACAAAATACGGCTCTTGGCTGAACTGAGATGTGGCTTGGAAAAGGAATCCAACTCTCTTGATTTTAGGGACAAGGCAGCCAGAGGGAAATGGAGTCACTCACAGAGGGTCCCAGGGTGGGAGTGAGGGGAGGAATTGGAACCAAAGCCAGTTCATCGCCGAGGCTGGTCCTCCTTCCCAGTCTGCTACAGACAACCTATGGCAGCAGAACTTACTTCAGACGCATCCGGGGTGAGCCTCCCCCACCCCCCCACACGCATCATTATTCAGCCTGACAACTGAGCCGCAGCTGCCAAGAGAAGCCCAGTTGACAAGCTCTGTCCCCTCTCCATTTAACTCCTGGTGAAGCCAAGCTTTCAATTTTGTTTGGATAGATATGGGAAAGAAGAGGAAAGGTTGGAAATTTTACTCTCAGATAGTCTGTGGGAGGAGTGGAGAAGTCTTCCCTTTCTTGTGGGAAAAAAAAAAAGTATTTTTTTTTTCAAGCCATGAATGATAAATGTGGCATTGTTTAGGAAGATCTTTTACACAGTTTCCCAGGAAACAGACTCAGGGGCCTCCATGTAAAGGGCCTCTGTGGCTGGTTTACTGTCTGGGGCTTTGCCATGAACTTGTGTTTCCCATGTGGTGAGAGGAAATGAACCTGTTGGCTAAGAGCTTGCACTTTGGAGCCAGATGGCCTGTGTTCAAATCCACTCCCTGGAACTTACCAGCCGGGAGATCTCAGACAGAGCGTGGGATTCGGCTATGCCTCCACCTCCTCAGCCATCCAAGGAGAACACCATCAGCACCCCTCTTTCAAGACTGTTGTGAGTACCCCGTAAGTGGGCAGGCATAGAGCTCTTGGAAGAGACCTTGGGGTCAGGAGCAGGGGGGTTCCCAAAATACCAACTCTTGGATCCCACCCCCAAAGATTGTAGTTCAACTAAGCACTGGAGATTTTGAAACCCACACTGGTGATGCCAATGTGAAGCCAGGGCTAAGAGCGTCTGAGAGAGGAGCTTTATCAATAAATGAGCTTTTGCTGAGTGGATGATTTTATTTTTTATTTTTTGGTTAGACCTGCTGACCAAGGAACCCCAGTGACCTGATCCTCCTGTCTTGGCGTCATTCAGTGCTGTGGTTACAGGCACATTGTGACTGTGCCTGGCTTGTGATGGGGATGCTGGGGACCAAATTCAGGTCTTCATGCAGGGGCAGCAAGTACTCTTACCCATCTTCCCAGACACATGACTGGTTAGAATCTTTTCATTTCTTTCTTTTTTCTGTGTATGTCTGTGTGTGTGTGTGTGTGTGTGTGTGTGTGTGTGTAGTATGCACATGTGTGTGGAGGTCAGAGAAGACTGTTGGGTGCCCTGACTAAAACAACTAAATTTTTTTTTTGTTGTTGTTGTTCATTTTTATTCATTTATTTGAGAGCAACAGACAGAGAGAAAGAGGCAGAGAGAGAGAGAAAAAAAGAGAGAGAGAATGGATGCACTAGGGCCTCTAGCCACTGCAAACGCACTCCAGATGCGTGTGCGCTCCCTTGTGCATCTGGCTAACGTGGGTCCTGGGGAATCGAGACTCGAACCAGGGTCCTTATCTCTCCATCCCTAAAATGTTCTTTTACCTTAAGCATATATATGTATGTATGTATATATGTGTGTGTATATACACACACACACACACACACATATATATATATATACACACATAAATGTTATTTATTTATTAAAAGAGAGAGAGAGAGAGAGAGAAAGAGGCAAGTAGAGTGAGAGAGAAGCAGTCCACCAGAAACTCTAGCCACTGTAAATGAACTCCAGACACATGCGCCACCTTGTGATCTGGCTTACTTGTGCATCTGGCTTACTGGGGTCCTGGGAATCGAACCTGGGTCCTTTGGCTTTGCAGACAAGCACCTTAACCACTAAACCATCTCTTCATCCCCATGTGACAGAAATTCTATGCTGAAACAGGAAGTTGGGATGGAAGGAGGGGTACAGCTTTTAGGCCAACTGAAACCTTGAGACAGAGTGGCAAGACCTGTGGTTCGAAGTACCAATGACCCAACTTCCTTTGCTTAGCACATCTGGTTTTGTTTCATTGGCCCACGTGGTTCTCCCTGGCTTCGCGACAGGGCAGTTAGGGTGACGAGCCCCTGAAAATAAAAAGGCAGGAAGGTCTCCCCTTCGCTATATCTCAAAGGATGATCTGACTTCTTATCTCTTCCCTAGATCTGCTTTGCACAGCCTGGGCCCCTCCTGGGAGGGAGGTCTCTCCTAGGATTTGAATCGAATCCTAACGTTGTGGTTGGTCAAGCATAGACCCCCCACAAGTTGGAGTCGTGGGTGGAGTCTCTTCCTGAGACAGCCCCTAACCCAAACCAATCAGCTGTCCCTCTGGCTCACCTGAACCGGAAGGTAGGGCCCACCTCCATAATGTTACAAACACGTTTGCCAGGGGAGGGCAAGCTCTCTGGGCTGCCTGAGCCCTGGTGAATCTCCACTTTCTGGTGAGTTTCTCATTGGTTGTTTTGGGGGGAACCTCCCCCGCACCAGCCCCTACTTTCCATACAGGCTCCTTGCCCTCTCCTGCCCTCCACGTGAGCTCTCAAGCCATGTGCATGTCTTTGCTTGGTTCTGTACTTCCCTAAATAAATCTAATAATTTAGTAGTCATCCTTCTCAGTCTTATGTTATTCAATTCTTTGTTTGATTTGGGGTTCAAGGACTTTCCTGAACCTCTAGCACCCAGTTACATCTTATATCTTGGCAAGCATTCAACTGAGCAGATCTGTTTGGAGGTTGGAATGTGAGTCCCAAGGAAGGCACCCTTCATAAGGGAGGGAGCTCGCTGACTAAACGTGGGTTCATCCTTTGTAACTTCTACCTGACGCACCACGTGGGTCCCTTTGCCTCAGCTGCTGGGCTGAGGTTAGTGATGAGAGACCGGGCCACCAGGCCACACCATCCTCTCCTTGTCCTGGACTGTCAAGATTGCTGGTGGCAGTTCCATTTATATGACGTATCTATACAGTCACAGACACAGAGAGCACAATTCTGGTCATCAGGGACTATAGGTGGAGGAAGGAGGAGGTGATGCTTATGGGTGCAAAGTTCCGGATCTGCTGTGAGACAGAAAACTGATGTTAAGCAATACAGAACTGTGTGCTTCTTAATAGACTAGAGTTCATGTTAAGTGTCCTTACTATGCACACAAAATAAAACTACAGGGATGTGGGACTGGGGTGTAGCACAGTGTTTGCCTAGCATGCACAAAGTCAGGGGTCAATCCTCATCATCTTTCACCATGCACAGAAAAGACCCAGGGACACAAGAATACTTTGGGAAGTGTTGGGTGTTGTAGTGGTTTGATTCAGGTGTCCCCCCATAAACTCATGTGTTCTGGATGCTAGGTCCTCAGCTGGTGACAATTTGGGAACTGGATCCTCCTGGAGGTGGTATATTGTTGGGTCAGGTTTATAGGTGCCATAGCCAACTTCCCCTTCCTGTGTTTGGCACACTTTCCTGTTGCTGCTGTCCATGTGATGTTACCAGGAGGTGATGTCCACCCTCTGCTCATGCCGTCGTTTCCCCCTGCCATCGTGGAGCTTCCCCTCTAGACTGTAAGCCAAAATAAACCCTTCCCTCCCACAAGCTGCTCTTGATTGGGTGTTTTCTGCCAGCAACACCAACCTGACTGCAACAGGTAAATTTATTGCCTTAATCATTTTTAAAATGTATCTGTTTGTTTGTTTATTTTTTTGAGGTATAGTCTCGCTCTAGCCCAGGCTGACCTGGAATTCACTATGTAGCCTCAAACTCAAAGCGATCCTCCTGCCTCAGTTTCCCAGGTGCTGGGATTAAAGGCGTATGCCAACATGCCCAGCTGTTACGTTAATCTTGATGGCAGTGCCTATCATGGTGATGGTATTGCTGATGTTTACATAGGCCCCAACATGAAATCCATGTAGTTGTTTGTATATCAATTATATCTCAGGTTTCTTTCCTCCAAGGCCAGCCATAAACCTTTTTTTCCATCATTCCTTTTTTTGGATCAGTCTTACAACTTCTGCCTGCTCTATGTCTCTCATTCTCCCTGAGACCCACCTACATTCAGGCATCATACCTGGCATGCCAGAGGCTCAGAACCAAGCTGTTGGGTAGGAATCCTGAGCCTGGGCTTTCTCTCTGTGCCACCGAGGCCAAGTGACTTAACCTTTCAGTGCCATCTATACCTTGGGCATCAGCTACAGTACCCATCCCATGGGATTTCTATGAAGATTAACCCAAGCAAATGCTAAAGCAGGGCCAGGCACTCGGTCATGCACTAAATGCCACAGTTGTTAACTTTCATCCCTCTGTCTAAGATATGTCCCTTTGCTCTATGACATTACCTTCCCATTTTCTTGTTTGATCTTAGTGACCAGGACATTGTCCAGTTCAAAATCCTTTAATGGGGACTGGAGAAATGGCTTAGTAGTTGCCTGCAAAGCCTAAGGACCCAGGTTCAGTTCCCCAGTACCCATGTAAAGCCAGATGCACAAGGTGGCACATGAGTCTGGAGTTCAGTTGTAGTGGCCAGAAGGCCCTGACTTACCCATTCTATCTCTCTTTCTCTCTATCTATCTGCTTCTCTCTCTCAACTAAATAAGTTAAATGTTTAAAAAATTCTTTAATGGTTCCCCATTATTTTGAGAGCACCTCAGCTTGGAGTTCAAGGCTCAGTCTTCTTTTCTTATGCCTGGTCTGATTTATCCAAGAGGCTCTGTCTCCTTGCCTGCAGCATAACAACCTGGTTCAATTAGGACCACATAAACCAGATGCACAAGGGGGTGCACGCATCTGGAGTTCATTTACAGTGGCTGGAGGCCCTGGATCGCCCATTTTCCTCCCACCCCCAACTGCCCCCTACCCCGCCTTTGCAATAAAAAAAAAAATGTAAAGAGCCTCTCTCCTAAGCACCGTTTGACCCTGCTGCTCGACACACTGTTATCCCAGCCCTAAGACAGACAAGTGTGAGCACTTCAGCGGGTACTTAAGAATAAAGAGGAGCTGAACCCCAAGCCCCTTGCTGCACCTTCATGACTGAAGTGCCCCTGGGTCCCAGTTCAGCGCAGAAAAGGTAGCAAGACTGGAGGAGATGAACCACCCCTTGCACTGCACCAAGCCGTTGCTGAAACCACAGAGGAATTGGGGTGATGAGTAAGAGCGCTGCTTCCATGATGAACCTGATAATCAGGATAACCATCAGGGTGAAGGAGACAGACCCTGAGGATACGCAACACCTACCAAAGCAGATAAACAACCCCCCCCAAAAAAGCCCAGAAAGTGAACTCCAAAGAATCATGGGGTATGATTAAAGGAATGTAGATGATGTTTGGAAGAAAGAAAAAAAAGAATAAAGTTGAGCCAGGCATGGTGGCACACACCTTTAATCCCAGCACTCGAGAGGCAGAGGTAGGAGGATTGCCGTGAGTTCGAGGCCACCTTGAGACTACATAGTGAATTCCAGGTCAGCCTGAGCTAGAGTGAGACCCTACTTCCAAAATCAAAAAATAATAATGATAATAAATAAGTAATAAGGTTGCTGATACTGATGGTGGTAAAGTGGTGGGGTTTGCTCATGCTGTGTCAGGTGCTTTCCAAGTCTCTCCTGCCTTCACCAGTGGAATCCACACCAGTGCTCGTGCGGACACAGTGACCACGTCCACTTTCCAAATGAGAAAGCAGGCACAGAATGGCTGACATGGGGTGTTAGGGGCTCAGGCATTGAGTCCTTGAGCCCCACACCCTTGGTTCACATCTACTTCTAACCAAAGAGTTAGATAAAATAAAACTGAGAAGGATAATGATTAAATTATTAGATCTATCGAGGGAAGTACAGAACCAAGGGAAGGAAAATGAATGCATCCATATGGTCTGAGAGCCCACGTGGTGGGCCTGAAAGAAACATAAAAAGAGAACTGGAGAGGGGGAAAAAAAGTGAAAAGAGCTCCTGCCATATGGAAGGCAGGAGGGGGTAAAGAGCCCCTGGGGGAGCAGGGGTCGTGGGTTCTTCCTTCATCTCAGCCCAGCTCAGCTGAGGCAAGGGGGATCTCAGCAGAACCTAGAGGTTTCTGAGGGATGAACAGGCCACCAAGAGCACCTGTCCCCTTGTAAACACATTTGTAGCCGTACTGTCACGGGCTTTACCTTCTGGCTCAGGGGAGCCACCGTGAGAGTTGATTGCTCTGAGCTAGGGGCTGGCTCAGGAAGAGGCCAGCCATGACGCCAAGTTCGGGGGTCTGAACTTTACAAACCACAATGTCAAGATTAGATTTAAATTCTAAGGGAAAGGGGTCCGCCCTCCCAGTTCTTGGGAATTCCTTTAGGTAAGAGGTAAGGAGTCAGCTCATCCTTTGACCTCCAGCAAGTGCACATCGTGAGGGCAGACATTCCTGTCTTTAATTTCAGGGGCCCAGTCACTCTAACTGCCTAACAAAGCTACTTGACTCCCTCTTATGGCCAACCCCCTGGCGCAGGTCTCCTGCTCTAAGTGACAGAACTAAGGAAGTAAACCCAGGACGCCTGGCCCCAGACTCCCCACTCACAAGCCTAGCTTGAGACCACCGGTACATCTAGGGTGAATAAATTTTAAGTTGGAGGAAAATAAAGAATGATGACACCTTCATGACGCTACAGTGAGCATCATAACCACATTGAGGAGTGCCCCCAGGAAAATGGGAACAGGAGCCAGGGGATAACAGAGTATAATCCTTTATAAAACAAAATTAGGGCTGGAGAGATGGCTCAGTGGTCAAGGTGCTTGTCTGCAAAGCCTAACGACTTGGCTTAGATTCCCCAGCACCCACATGCACAAAGTGGCATATGCATCTGGAGTTTGTTTGCAGTGGCTGGAGTCCCTGGTGTGCCCATTCTTTTCCCAATTCTCTCATCTCTACATGCAAATAAGTAAATTAATTAAATATTTTTAAAAAAATTTTAAAGGGGCTGGAGAGATGACTTAGCAGTTAATGTGCTTGCCTAGAAGCCTAAGGACCCAGGTTTGATTCCCCAGTACCCATATAAGCTAGAAGCACAGGGTGGCATGTGCATCTAGTGTTTGTTAGCAATGGATAGAGGCCCTGGCATGCCCATTCTCACTCTCTTTCTCAAATAAATAAAATATATTAAAAGTAAATAAATAGGGCTGGAGAGATGGCTTAGCAGTTAAGCGCTTGCCTGTGAAGCCTAAGGACCCCGGTTCGAGGCTTGAGTCCCCAGGACCCACCTTAGCCAGATGCACAAGGGGACGCACACGTCTGGAGTTCGTCTGCAGTGGCTGGAAGCCCTGGCATGCCCATTCTCTCTCTCTCTCTCTGCCTCTTTCTCTGTCTGTCACTCTCAAATAAATAAATAAAAATAAACCAAAAAAAATTTTTTTAAGTAAATAAATAAAATTTGAAAAACAGAATCATGTCACTGAAAATGGGAATTTAACAAATTTATACCTGATGATAGGAATTGAAGCGAAACTCTCAGCATGTTATTCCCTGAGGATGGGCACGTCTGAAGATAAGAGGTTGCTGCCAGATCCCACAGGGTGTCTGGTAAAGAGCAGGACCCCAAGCCTTGCCTCCCGTGCAGATCTCTGCGTCTTCTACCCTACATGTCACAGGGACTCACGGAGGAGGCCGGGCTCCTGGCTGCCCTGGTGTGCCCTCCCTCTCAGGGTCCAATCCAGAAGGCCTGCCGGCCCCCAGGCCGGCTGCCAGCTTGGGTTGTGAGTCAGGCACTGTAGGAAGGAGGAGGAGGAGCATGGGGAATTCTGTGAGCACGAGCCAGTGCATCCGGGCAACCTGCGTAAGTCAGGGGGACCCCTTCCTTGGAGATAGGGCAAATATGCAAATAGAGGGTCTGGAGGGATAAGCAGAAGTTTTCCCTTTCCTACACCCATGCTTGTTCCGAACTCCTTCCCTTGAACAAATACGCTTCTAGTTCTCCTGCTCGCTGGCATGGAAACAGCTTGCTTGGCTAGGGGTAATGCAGCTCACTCTTCCCTTCTCAGATAAGAATCCCCCTCCACCTCAATTATTTTATTTATTTGAGAGGAAAAAAAAAAGGTCGATAGAAAATGGGTGTGCCAGAGGCTCCAGCCACTGCAAATGAGCTCCAGACACATATGCCACCATGTGCATCTGGCTTACATAGGTACTGGGGAATCAAACGTTGGTCCTTAGGCTTCACAGACAAACACCTTATTCACTAAGCCATCTTTCCAGCCCCTAAACTGTTTTTATTAATCCTGTCTGTGTACACTTGTGTGTGTGTGTGTGTGTGTGTGTGTGTGTGTAACACATGCACTTTCCATGGTATATGTATAACAACCTCAGGTGTCAGTTTCTGCCTGCCACTTTGTTTGAGGCAGGGTCTTGTTGTTCACCACTGCGTCTTCTAGGCTAGCCAGCTGGCCTGCAAGCTTGTAGAAATTCTCCAGTTTCCATCTCCCAATAGCGCAGTGACATTACAGACACACAGTATTGTGACACACACTATTGTGTCCCGTTTTGAGTACTTTATAAACTGAGCCAGTTCCCCAGCCTTTAAATTTCTTTTTCCAAATAAAAAAATTCTTTATTTAATTGAGAGAGACAGAGGCAGATACAGAGAATGGGCACAACGCACGACAGGGCCTTCAGGCACTGCAAATGAACGCTAGGCACATGTACCACCTTGTGCATCTGGCTTTACGTGGGTACTGGGGAATCAAACTTGTATCCTTTGGCTTTGCAGGCAAGCGCCTTAACCACTAAGCCATTTCTCCAGCCCTTAATTGCTTTTTAATGACTGCTTACTGGAAAATGGTTGGAAAGCTTTATAAGAAGAATTGTGCCTACTGGGTCATCTCCGTCCATCGGGGGCTCACCCCTATGACCTGTGGTTATTCAAATATCTGTTGCATAAATGCATAAGAAAGTACATGAATAATCATGCCATTGGAGCAAGTCAACATGCCAGCTCTCTGATGTTCAGTTTTCCCCTCTGAAATTTTTGGTTCCTTTACTGTGTAGGTGGAATTTTATGACCTGTTCTGGCCAATGAGCTCTGAACAGAAATGACATAATTTCTTGCCTCACATGTTAATTGTTGGTACAAAATTCAAAGACCTTTCTTCTCCTTTTGCAGGGTGTTTGACAGGTTTCCAGATGGTTCTTTTTCAGCCTGTATCCTGTGTTGGTCATGTCATGGAAGTGAGGAATGGAACTTTGTTGTTTGGGACCACCAACATTTAGGGGTTATTATTGCAACAAAAAATCTAGCTGATCCTGACTAACAGACATTCAACTGAGACAAATTTATCAGGGGCCTACAGAACAGAAAAAGAAAAGCTCACAAAGCCATCTAGGGTAGCACAACAGATCTTTGCGAGTATGGAATTAATTCTACAGAACTCTGTAATGAGAGCTGGGGAGATGGCCTCAGTGGTTAAAGGTGCTTGCTTGCAAAGTCTGCAGGCCCAGGGTTCAATTCCCCAGTACCCACGTAAAGTCAGGTGCAAAAAGTGGTGCATGTGTCTGAAGTTCATTTGTAGTGGCAAAAGTTCATAGCATCTCTATGTTCTCTCCTCTTCTCTCCCTGCCTTTCTCACTTCTCTCAAATATATATATACATACATACACACATAAAAAGAATTCTGAATTGAAAACTGATAATTCATTCTTGTATAGAAATCTTTTAGATTTTGTCTAACTATGCATTCGCATCTGTCTTTCCTGATTCCTTTGCTTGCCAGTATAATAGATAAGGATGATTAGGGCTGGCCATCGAAGCTGGGCTGTATGATCACTCATAGTCCTCATGCCCTGCTTTTCGCTTTAAAATGCAAATGAAAGACAGATATTATCCTTATTAAATGCCAACTGAAACCTGGATCTCGGTTTTTATTAGCTTTGGGAAAAAGAGACAATTCAATCTCAATGTAATATTTAAAAACCAAGCTGAACGTTCCAAGGCACTAAATTGCATTCCTCCCTGTCTATGATTTAACAGAATTTATCCTAATGATGATGCTTTCATTCACACTCCATTCCACGGAAGGGAGGCTGTCTGTTGAATCCCATGATCTAATTTGCCACATAAAATTACTGCCTGCCCCCTCCTCCCCCCCAGTCATGGAGATCCATTTATGATAGGAAGAACGAAGCTTGCCTAAGTGGCTGGCTCTGTGGGAGAAGCTGCTTAGGAAGAAGCATCCCAGAACATAGTTATTACCTAATCCATGTGTGCTGCTTAAGGACTCGGGACTTCCTGCCGTTCTCTTGTATATGCAAAGTCACGTTCTTATGAAAGAAACTATCAATTACTGAGGTCCCATTGTCATTTTTTAAAAATATTTTTTGTTCATTATTTATTTATTTATTTGAGAGCAACAGACACAGAGAGAAAAACAGAGGGAGAGAGAGAGAATGGGCATGCCAGGGCTTCCAGCCAATGCAAACGAACTCCAGATGCGTGCGCCCCCTTGTGCATCTGGCTAACGTGGGACCTGGGGAACCAAGCCTCGAACTGGGGTACATAGGCTTCACAGGCGAGCGCTTAACTGCTAAGCCATCTCTCCAGCCCCCATTGTCATTTTTGTCATTGTTATTTTATGAGTATATGTGTGTGTGTGTGTGTATATATATAAAATTTTTTTATTTGCAAGCAGAGAGAGAGAGAAGATGAGAATGAAAGTGAGGGAATGGACACACTAGGGCATCTTGCCACTGCAAATAAACTCCAGATGCATGTGCCTCTTGGTGCGTCTGGCTTTATGTGGGTACTAGGGAATCAAACCTGAGCCATTAGGCTTTGTAAGCAAGCAACTTTAAACCACTGAGCAATCTCTCCAGCCCTAAGGTGATTTTGTTGTTGTTTTGTTTTGAGACAAGTTCTCACTGTGCAGCTCAGCTGGTCTCAAGCTTTCCATCCTCCTGCCTCAGCCTCTGAAGTGCTAGGATCATAGGCATGTGCCACCATGCCTAGTTGAACTTGTTTTTAGGCACAGGATCTCAATTTCCAGACACAGGAATTATCAGAGTCATTTTGTAGATGAGGAAAACCAAGACACAGAGACCATATGGCCCAGAAACTGTTAGGTTTTCAGGTCTAAGTCAACTTGTCCCAAACTGCATGCACTCTCCCTATGTCTTTTAAAAACTTACTTCTATTTATTTACTTGAGAGAGAGAGAGAGAGAGAGACAAAGAGGGAGAGAGAGAGAGAGAGAGAGAGAGAGAGACAAAGAGGGAGAGAGAGAGAGAGAGAGAGATAAAGAGGGGGGGAGAGAGAGAAAGAGTAGGCATGTCAGGGCCTCCTGCCACTGCAAATGAACTTCAGCTGCATGTGCCACTTTGTGTATCTGGCTTTCTATGGGTACCGGGGAATTGAATGCAGGCCATCATGCTTTGTAAGCAAGCACCTTTAGCCACTTAGCCATCTTCTAACCCTTCCCTGTGTCTTTTATGCAACATTTAGGATATATGTTGCCAGCATAGCTCTTTGGACTAAACAGGAGGAAAACAAAAGCAGAAAGGCTTAGGAGGAATGACAAGAACCACATGATCATTTCAATAGATGCAGAGAAGGCCTTTGACAAAATACAACTTCACCTCAAGATAAAAGTACTAGAGAGAATAGGCATGGAAGGTTTATATATCAGCACAATAAAGGCTATATATAAAGTACCTAAAGACCAAATACTACTTAATGAGGAAAGACTCAAGGAGTTCCCATTGAGATCAGGAACAAGACAGAGGTCTCTCACCTCTGCTCTTCGACATAGTACTAGAAGTACTAGCCCAAGCAATAAAACAGGAGAAAGAAATAAAAGGGATACAAATTGGAAAGGAAGAAATCAAATTAGCCCTTTTTGCAGATGACATGATCCTATATGTAAGTGAATAAATAAATATTTTAAAAGAAATTCAAATGGCTAACACACACTTTAAAAAAAAGTTCAACATCCCTAACTGTCAGGAAAATACAAATTAAAATAACTATGAGAATCCCCCTTACTCCAGTAAGGATGCCAATTATTAGAAAATCAAACAACAAATGTTGGTGAGGATATGGGGAACAAGGAACCCTCATCCACTGTTGGTGGGAATGCAAACTTGTACAACCACTATGAAAATCAATAGGGTGAGTCCTGAAAAAAGATGAATATAGAACTAGCAACAGACCCAGTTATTCCCTTACTGGTCATTTACCCTAAATGTTCCATGCTTCACTATAGAGATATTTGCTCAACCATGTTCACAGCTGCTCAATTCATAATAGATAAGAACTGGAATCAACCCAGGTGTTCATCATTGGACAAATGGATAATGAAGTTGTGGTACATATACACAATAGCTTTTCTTTTTTAGAAGGTATGAGACCCAAAGAGATAAACTGCCCCTTGCATCTCAGTCAAGGCCCAGGTGAACCCACAGAGGAATTTGGGAAACAAACAAGAATGTTGCTTCCATGGTGAGCCTGACAATCAGTGCCAAGATGAAGGAGACAGACCCTGAGGATACTCAACACCTACCAAAGCAGAGATCCAGAGGCTCCTAAGAGCTCATCACTGAAGTAGACTTAAAACACACTCACCATAACTGAGGGAATTTTGTGGAAGAGGGAATGGAATAATTGTAAGAGCCACAAGTTGGGATGTCATGACCAGAGGTATTGCCTCCCCCCAATAACTGACTACCACTCCCACAACGCATAACCCACAGTCCTATGGAGAATACCAGCAACCCTACTGAGGAGGGCCCCCTGAGGAATGAGGGCAGGGAGGAGGGAAAAGATGGTACCAACACATGATGTATCCATACAAAGTATGCTGTTAATTTTAAAAATATCCATATAATAAACATGAAATAAATATGAAATATATATACATGCATATATGCAAAGTCTAAAGTAGGGATCTCTTAGGTAGGGATGGAAATGGAGAAATTATAGGATACTCTCATTTGTACTTTGTTGATTTCTGAATATTAAATAAATATTTGCAACTTTCTGTTTTTGAAAAGGTAATAAAATAGTTTGTAAGGCCAGGTGTGGTGGCACATGCCTTTAATCACAGCATTCAGGATGCTGAGGTAAGAGGATCACTATGAGTTTGAAGCCAGCCTGAGACTACATAGTGAATTCCAAGTCAGCTGAGCTACAGTGAGACCTTACCTTAAACTTCCCTGCCCCCCCCCAAAAAAAGTTTTAAAGGAAAATTGTACCATTAAAATGGATTGATTTCTGGCTAGAGAGATGGCTTAGTGGTTAAATGTGCTTGCCGTGAAGACTAAGGACCCATGTTCTACTCTCCAGATCCCACGTGAGACAGATGCACAAGATTATGCAAGCACACAAGTCTCACAATGTTCACAAGATGGCACACGGAGTTAGACTCAGAGACTGGAGGCCCTGGTGTGCCAATTCTCTCTCTCTCTCATTAAAAAAAAATACACTTTTTAAAAATGGGTTGATTTCTAGTCCAACACTGGCTGAAAACTTGAAGTATTCCTTGGACTCTCATCCACGTAATTGTTTCTTGGAGTGAGGAAAACCTTCAGGCTTTGGGAACAGATGGCTAGAATAGTCTAAAACATTATGTGACATTGCATCGCTTAATTAGAAATTTAGCATACAAGGTCACCTTACCCTATATGTTTATAGTTAGAAATCAAGGTATCATTTTTCTCAGCCAGGTTTTTGTGATTTGGCATCAGGAAAACCATTATTCACTGAGAAATTTCAGCAGAACTTGACATTTGTGGGGCAAAGGTCATGTGCATCATTTCTGAGGAGGCATTGTTATTACTCTGCATATTATCAGTTTGAGTATTAAATAAATATGTTCAGACAGCTTCTGAATGAATAAATTATTAAATCAGAGGACATTTTGACAGTCTAATAGAATCACTATAAAAGCTATCATCCTAATCCAGGTGTGGTGGCACATGCCTTTAATCCCAGCACTCAGAGACAGAGGTAGGAGGATCACTATGAGTTCGAGGCCACCCTGAGACTACATAGTGAATTCCAGGTCAGCCTGGGCTAGAGTGAGACAACTACCTCGAAAAACCAAAGGAAAAAAAAAAAGCTATCATTATGTGTTATATCAAGAATGAGAAAAGATTAAATTGGGCGTGATGACCCATGCCTATAACCTAAGCATTCAGGAGGCTGAAGCAGGAGGATCATAAATTGGATGCCAGCCTGAGGTATAAAATGAGACTCTGTCTCAACAAAGAATGAGAGAGGACTGGAGAGATGGCTCAGCAGTTAAAGACATTTGCTTGTAATATCTGATGGCCTGGGTTCAGTTCCCTAATTACCCACATAAAGCCAGATGCACCAAGTGGTACATGTGTCTGGAATTCATTTACAGTGGCAGGTGGCCCTGGCACACCCATTCTCTCCCTCCCCCCACTTCAAATTAAATAAGTAAGATGAGAGAGAGAGTAACAATAGTTAGATTCAAAATTGAACTACAAAATAAATTTATATACCTGAAAAACTGATTAGTAAATGATGACCCTAATATTTTTTAGGATATCCAATAAGAGAAAAATAGTGTGATATTGAAATCCAACATATTACTGGTGAGTACTGAGCACTTGGTAGGAAGTGGAACATGGACGTGTGGTGATGTTATAGAGAACTGTGTCTGAGCAGAGCTGCCAGCCGGGAAGGGACAACATCATAGTGGACACTATCCCCAGAGAAAGCACCTCAGATCAACAGACGGGAGCAAGGGAAATCAATGCCTACTTACTTTAAGGTGCAATTTCATGTGCAGGAAGGATGCTCATGGAAGTGACACACATTTATTTGTCTGGCATGGGCTGGCGTTGTGACCACAGGCTCAACCTGGGAGGGCCTGAATTAGCTTTGGTGACATTGTTCTGAGCCTCCGAAATTCTAGTCTGTCGTTGGTTGATTAGCTGAAGAAAACACATTCTCACACATAATAAAGCCCCTCTTTCATCAAGTTTGTATTTAGCTGTCAGGGACGAGCAGCCCAAATCATTTGAGAAGCCCTGAGAACACCAGGCCAGTGCATTATTGAGGCTTAAGGGAGGCATGCGACTTTAAGCCACCTTGGCTATATCTAGGCCGTTTGAAGCACTTCTGTCAGGAAATCCTATCAGAAAATAGTTTGGGGATTTTGGTGTTTTGAACATGGAGCAGACTCCGTTTGAAACATTTAAATCTTTTGAAGCTATTTTTGCACCAAAAATGTCTCTTACAAATGCCACTCAGAGGGAGATGAAAGAAAGAAGTTTTAAAACGATTTTGCCAATCCCAAACCTTCAGATGACATTGAAATATTTTTATTGGCGATCCACATAGCCACATTACCCAATTTGGTCATAATTTTTTATTTCACTATAGTGGGCTACTAGCCCAATAAACAAACATGGTAGTGATGTGTATGTGTGTGTGTACCCAAATCCAGTGGAGACTAAAAAGAAAGTAAATTCTATAAAGGATGACCAGGGGCTGGAGAGATGACTCAGTGGTTAAAGGTGCTTGCTTACAAAACATGAAAGCCTGGGTTTGACTCCTCAGTGCACTAAGTGGTGCATGCATCTGAAGTTTATTTGCAGTGGCAAGAGGTCCTGGCCCACCCATTCTCTCTCTTTCCCTCCCTCTCTCTCTCTCTTTGCTTGCAAGTAACTAATAAATAAAATACATTTTTTAGCTGGCTGTGGTGGTGCATGCCTTTAATCCCAGCACTTGGAAGGCAAAGGTAGGAGGATTACTGTGAGTTTGAGGCTACTCTGAGGCTACATAGTGAATTCCAGGTCAGCCTGGGCTAGAGTAAGACCCTACTTTGAAAAACTAAAATATATATATTTTTTAAATTAAAAAATATGTAAAGAGTTACCAGAAGGCCTCCACATTTGTGAGGACCTGACTGACTGGGACAACCATGGTCTAAGAAGCCAGCCGCGCTGGCTGTGGTAGTTTGAGTGACCCCCACAGCCTCAAGTGCTCGTGATGAGGCCTCACAGTCAATCCCCAGCAGGTGGAGCCTTTGGGAGGTGGAGCCTTGCTAGAAGAGACGTGTCACTGGGGGGCAGACCTTGAGGCTTATTAGTCCCGCCCACTGGGAGCTCAATAGAAGCTCACTCTTGCTGCTACCTCCCAGCCGAGGTGACAAGATGTGATGTTCAGACCATGCTCTGCCATGCTTTCCCTGACGTGATGACGTGACTCTGAGCAGACGTAAACCCTTTCCTCCCCTACGCTGCTCTGATCAGGTGTTTTGTCCCAAACAAGAAGGTAACTGTAACAGCAGTACATTCCTATAATCCTAGTACTTGAGAGGTGGAGACAGGCAGATTAGGAGTCCAAGGCCAGCCTCAGCTACATAGTGATTTCTAGGCCAGCTGGTGCTATATGAGACCCTATCTTAAAAAAAAAAAAAAATCAGGCTGGAGTGATGGCTTAGCAGTTAAGTGCTGGTCTAAGGACCCAGGTTTGATTCCCCAGCACCCACATAAGCCATATATGCACCAGGTGGTGCATGTGTCTGGAGTTCATTTATAGTGGCTAAAGGCCCTGGTGTGTTTATTCTTCTCCCTTCCTCTTTCTCTTTCTCTCTCTCCCTCTTTCTCTGTCTCTCTCAAATAAATAAATAAATAGAATGTTTTTAAAAAATTCAGTCTAAGAATTCTCTTGTCCAGCTGTCCATAGTTTTCAACAGAATTCTCCTCAGAGGCACACTCTATAGCCAAATTCTCAACTGACTCCTTTTCCAATTTCTTGCACCAACTTCTACCAGAAAATGGTTGCACTTCTCACCACATTGATGAGACTCCTCTTGATAAACCCAATGATGTGGAAGTACTGTGGCTATTGGGGATCAAAATGAATCACGGATGTTCTTCCCAAGGAGATCAAAGGCCTGCCAGCTGTCCCAGGTGTCTGGCAGGTGGCAAATCTGGGAGGTTTGTGTCCCTTAGGCCAAAGACATTTTGATGAACGTGAACACTTAATAAGCTCCTGACGTGCCATTGTATTAACTCTCTTTCAGACAGCCACCACCACCACCAAAACAAATCACCCCACGTAGGATCTTCCGTGTACTAATAAAACAAAGACATGAGCTGGAGAGATGGCTGAGCAGTTAAGGTGCTTGCCTGCTAAGCCTAAGGATTCATGTTTGATTTCCCCAGTGCCCACATAAGCCAGCTACACAAGGGGGCGCATGTGTCTGGACTTTGCAGTGGTTGATGCACACATTCTTAATCTCTTCCCTCTCTCCCTCCCTCTCTCTCTCTCTTTCTCTCTCTCTCTTACATTCTCGCCTTTCTCTCTCTCTCAAATAAACAAATAAAATAAGAAATATTAAACATGACACGAAGGAATATTAAAGACATGAAGAAAACTTAAATGCATTTCACTGAGTAAAAGAGGGCAATCTGAAAAGGCTTCATGTTATATGGTCCCAAGTATACGGCAAACTCTAAAAACACGATAAAAAGATCAGTGGCCACCAGAGGTTAGTAGGGAAGTATGGATACAGAGGAGGAACACAGGAAGTTTAGGGCAGTAAAACCAGTCTGCATGATATTTGCAGTGGTATAATATCCATCATTCATTACCTAACAATGTAACTTTTGTGCAAAACATAAAATGTACAATGCCAGCAGTTTTGAACTATATGAAACTTATGTTTTTAAAGATTAGGTCTAAATGTTGGTGCATTTACACATGATTTGTAATAGAATAGGGGTCCTAGAGGCCCTGACAGGACCTTCTCACTCCCTTTTTGTTCTTCAGGGAACAGTGAGCTTTGGTTTGAGGTTTCCTCAAAGGAAAGATAACCTGATGTGTGATAATCCTCTTTGGCTGTGAGCAGAGCAAGGATGGCCTCTCAGGCCTGGGCTCCGATTAACCAGGGGCCTGGCTTTTCTGTGCATTATGTTGCACCACCGCCCTTGTTTTGGGGGCCAGCAACTCCAGCCCAAGACAAGGGAAACCTTCTAGAGAATTCTAAATGAGCCAGAGAAGTCACTCTCAGGATCCGCAGAGGACAGGAGCAATTTCATAAGCGTGTATATATATTTCCACCAGCACCTGGGCGAAAACAGCTCCATTTGAAAGATTCATTTGCATCAGAATAGTCATGAATATTCAAAAGTCAGCACTGTTTCAGAACCATTGTCTATTCTTGGCGCTTTCATCTTCCCCTTAAAAAGCCGAGCATGGGTTTTCGAGAAAGGTGGGCTTGGCTTGTCTCTGCACTGCCATGCCTGGTAGCAGAGGAGGTCATTATTTCATTTCTTAATATGAAGAAAAGAAACAGGCTTAGGTGGTGTTCTGTCCTGGCTGGGAAAAGGGTCATTCCAGAACCTTAATTGTCTGACCTAAGGATGTGAGAGGGACTCGGGCAGTTCTGTCAGGCAGTTAGGGTGCCTGGGCCCCTGAGAGTATCCTTGCCGTCTGCACTTTGCTAGAGATTGAAGTATGATCTGACGTCTTCTCTCTTCCCTGGATCTGTTTTCCACAAACAACCTGGGCTTCTCCCCAGGAGGGGGGGTCTTCTTTCTTAGGATTTAATCCTAACATTGTTGTTGGTCAAATTCAGCACCCAGAACTTGGCCTCTTGGCTAGCCTCCTCCTGAGACTGCCCCTGCCTAGCCCAAGACCAACTGGCTGTCTCTCTGGCACACCTGAGCAGGAAATTAGGGACCCCTACCATAAGGGGAGGGAAACGTCTCTTGGTGACCTGTTCATCACTGATAAACCTCCGGGTTCTGGTCCCCCACCCCATCTCAACCTGGGTGGGCTGAGATGAGGGGAGAGCCCCCTGACCCCTACATCCTACTTGGGCTCTTTATCCCATCCTCTCTCCACATGGCAGGCACTCTTTGTGCGTTCCTTTCCAATTCTTATTTATGAGAGAGAAAGAGGGAGAGAGAGAATGACACGCCATGGCCTCCAGCCACTGCAAACTCCAGACGCATGTGCCACCTTGTGCTTCTGGCTTATGTGGGATCTGGAGAATCGAACCTGGGTCCTTAGGCTTCACAGGCAAGCATCTTAACTGCTAAGCCATCTCTCTCCAGCCCTCTAACTCTATTACTTTACTTCCAGGTCTACCACGTGGGCTCTCAGACCATGTGGGTGGATTCATTTTCCTTTCCTTGGTTCTATACTTCCCTCAATAAATATAATTTAATAATTATCCTTCTCAGTTTGATTTGCCCAATTCTTTGGTTAAATGCAAACACAAACCCAGGGTTTGGCATTCAAGGACCTTCCTGAGCCCCTAACACCCCATTTCAGATGCAGTTCTCAAACTGTGGGGCAGAGCTCGGTTGAGAATCTTGGATACATTTTCTAAAAATAGTTTTATTTATTTATTTGAGACAGGGAGAGACTGAGAGATTAGGCAGATCAAGAATTCTTACTGCTACAAGTGAACTCCAGATGGATACGCCACTCTGTGCACCTGGTTTTACATGGGCACTAGGGACTGGAACCCAGACTGGAAGGCTTTGGAAGCAAGTGCCTTTAACCGCTGAGCCATGTCCTTGGATACATTTCCTGACATGAAGGCTCCTTAAAAAGAGACACTTCCTAGCCGGGCATGGTGGCGCACGCCTTTAATCCCAGCACTCGGGAGACAGAGGTAGGAGGATCACCATGAGTTCTAGGCCATCCTGAGACTACATAGTGAAATCCAGGTCAGCCTGGACTAGAGTGAAACCTTATCTCAAAAAACAAAAAAAAATAGAGAGAGAGAGACACTTCCATCTTTGACCACAATCGTAGACTAGGGTTTAGAGGATTCTTAGGCTTTAGGTGACTTTGCACATCATTCATCTTCTGTACTTTCATAGTCAATGAATACTTTAATGGACTTGTATGCATCCATTCTGCCTCTCTTCTTCTGCCTCAGTTTTACAAAGCTAAATAAGACGAGACTGCCACATTAAGTATAAGGGCTTTGAACTCCTGGCAGGCAAAGTGAGACCTATGGTCAAGCCTTATAAAATAACAAAAAGGAGACACCTCATCCTGCCATTTGCCAAGGTGTTGGGAAACTGTTTTTATATCCCTTTGCTAAAGCTTGAATTCTCCAACACTTCTTCCTTAGGCTCCAAATTGATCAATAGTTCAGTAACAGGCTTAAGGTGAGTTATAGGAGAGAGAGGGGAGAGGGGGAGGGGAGCAAGAAAGTTGAACCTGCACAGAGTTAACAAGGGATTCATTCCTTGGCCCCTCCACGCTCCAGTTAAAGTTCATTCTATTGTTGCCTAAGCTCTATCTAAATGGTTCAACTTATGTGACAGCGTCTTGATGATATCTCTTTAAGGCTGTCAGAGAAACCAGCGCAATGTCAATTCAGCAATGAAGTCATAGTTACAAAGGTGCCTTTAGTGAAAAATGACTCTGTGGGAAGTCTTACCAGTTCTCTGGCCATTATTTCAGTCTTCAATTTGCAAGATAAAAGATGAGTACCTTTCCACTCATCCCAGACTCTGCAGCAAGCTGTGATCTCTCTGTTTATTTCTGAGTACCCTCAGAACTAACCTCAAATCACAACAAATGGTCCTTGAATGTGGGTGCAAGGAAGGATTATAGAGGTATTCTTGGAGCCCAGCTATGATAGAGATCTGCACACCCCAAACGCAGAGCTATTCAAAGCTTTTACTATCTATGAATTTAGAAATAAAGAATAGGGGCTGCAGAGAAGGCTTAGCAGTTAAGACCTTTGTCTAAGAAGCCTAAGGACCTACGTTGGATTCCCCAGGACCCACGTTAGCCAGATGCACAAAGTGGTGCATGCATCTGGAGTTCATTTGCAATGGTTGGAGACCCTGGCGCGTCCATTCTCTCTCTTTCTCTCTCAAATAAATAAAATATATTTAAAAACAAAGAATGCACTACTATACTAACATTACAAGAGGTCTCCATGGAAGGAAAAAGTCTGGGATGAGCGAATCACACTGTCTCCTAGATCAAAGAAGCATCAATATCTAGTTTCCATGCTTCTTAGGTTTGTCCTGCCTGGTCCCAGAGGTCCAGTGATAATGCCCTCTCGCCACCCACAGCAGTAATCTGCTTGCTAGCCCAGCTGGGTGGGCTTTCTTCTTTCCCTGGACAATCATCTCCACTCACTCCATTGGCTTTTGAGATCATGTTCCACATAAAATCACTTGCATCCCACTTCCTGTCTGCATTTGATAATGGAGAGGTAGATAGGTCCAAAAGGCATCACTAGGGCTGGAGAGATGGGTCAGCAATTACAGGCACTTGCCTACAAAGCCTCATGGCTCAGGGTCAATTCCCCAGTGTAAAGGCAGATGCACAAAGCAGTGTCTGTACCTGTCATTTGTGGTGGCAGGAGGCCCTGGAGGGCTCATACTCACTCTTTTTTTGTCTCTTTCTTTCTCAGTGGCTCAGTGGTTAAGGTGCTTGTTTGTAGAGCCTAAGGACCTGAATTTGATTCCCCAGTACTCACATAAAGCCAGATGCACAAGACGGTGCATGTGTCTGGAGCTCATTGGCAGTGGCTAGAGGCCCTGGCAAGCCTATTCTCTCATCTCCTCTCTCTCTCTGCCTTTTTCTCACCCTTTCAAATAAGTAAAATATTTTAAAATAAAAAGGATTTTTAATATATTTTTTAAATAGGCATTGCCTTAAGAGAAGTAGTTCACACCTGAAGTGATTTTGCCCTCCCACCTCATAGAGGACATTCAGAAAAGTCTAGAGACATGTGTGTGTGTGTGTGTGTGTGTGTGAGAGAGAGAGAGAGAGAGAGAGAGGGAGAGAGAGAGAGAATGTGTTATGGGACAGGATACTACTGGTATGCAGTGGGGAGAGGCCAGCGATGCTGAATGCTGTAACTTTAAGGATCTGTTACCTGAAATTCCTAAAAAATAAAAAATCTGTGCCTATCCTGCAAAGAATATGCAACTGATTAGAATTTCCATGCGGAGAGATTAGAATGTGGCAAGTTCAGAGCCAAATTACCATGGGCCATCTTTAGGCTTTGTCCTAGTAATTTCTTGATCATCTCTGCATCTGACTTAACATCCTTGGTGACTATCCAGTGATCAGGTGAAACCTTTTGAAATATCCTAACAGACCACCAGATTCCACCAACTCACAGACTAAGAATGTCGTCAGATAACATCTGAAGTCTAGAACAGAGATATACTTGCTTTGCTATTTTTATTTATTTGTTTATTCATTTGAGAGAGAGAGAGAGGGAGAGAGAGGCTAGGGCCTCTAGCCACTGCAAATAAACTCCAGACACATGTGTCACCTTGTGCGTCTGGCTTATGTGGATTCTGGGGAATTGAACCTGGTTCCTTAAGCTTCTCAAGCAAGTGCCTTAACCACTAGGCAATCTCTCCAGCCCCTCTTTTGTTCTTTTTTTTTTTTTAATTTCTTTATTTATAAGAAGAGAAAGAGAGAATGGGCACACCAAGGCCCATTCATGCCACTGTACATGAATGAACTCCAGATACATGTACCACTTTGTCCATCTGGCATTATGTGGGTACTAGAAAATTGAACCCAGGCCATCAGATTTTGCAAGCAAGTGCCTTTAACTGCTGAGCTCCTGACATTTTTGTTGTTGTTCTACAACTATAAAGCCTTCATGAAATTCTGAGTATGTCAGAACATGGAATTTTGGGTAACCTGAATCTGTATTATGGTCACTCATATTTGACTCTGGAGTAAATTCTCTCTTATCCCCTTTGAGGTGAGAGCTGTGTGTCTTCTGTCACAGAACCAACAGATCAAAGATTCTATCCAAGTGGGGCTTAGTGAACTGAGTTTATTGGCTCTTATTCGAGAAACACGGGTGACTCAAAGATAGATACACCACCAGGAAGTGCTCTGGGCAACTTCTACCTCAGTCAATTATACAATGATGATTGAGACTCTGGAGAAGGGGGAAAGGTGGGTGTCCTGAGGATCTCATGAACCCTCTCCCTCTAAGGAAGTGTTTATAGGCCCAATATCATGAGGGTCTCTGTGGGTCATCTCAACTTCTTGTGTCAAGATGACTATGGTCATGTCCAACCCAGAGTACACAGCTACATAGTACTGCTAAGTAAGCTGTCATGCCCAGAGCAGTCTGCACAACCGTGAATGGCCAGGCCCCAGAAGGCGTACTGTGGCAGTCAGCTTCACGTTACTGGGATGAACTACCAAACCACACCCAGTTTATGGAAGGGATTGGACTTACTTGAAGCTTATAGATCCAGGGGAAGTTTCAGAATGTCTGAAGAAGCTGCTCCCCTTTCATAGGTCCACGCAGACAGAAAAGCCACCAGCAGCACCACAAGCAAGCACACTCCAGGAACCCCAGGCAGAGCTCAAGCACGCTGCATAATTTAGGCTGGAATTCCAGACCCACCCCCAGTTACACCTTAGGGTTGGACCCCAGGATCCGCCCACAGTGACATCTCCGCCAGCCAAGTGACTGGAGATCTAAGTTACAAGCTCTAATAAGCTCCTGGATCTATTGGGGGACATCCATTTAAACTACCACACTTACTATCTTAAAGTACCCCTCTAGTCTATACCATCAGCTCCACTCATGACCTGCCATAGACATCCTGTGCAGGGGCTGTGGACAGAGCACTTGCCACTCAAAGCCTGAGAACCCAAGTTTGGACCCCCAGACCCATGGGAAAAAAAGCCAGCTGCTGGGGCAGGTATCTGTAACCCCAGCATGCCTGCTGTGACAGGAGAAGCTCTCTGAAGCTCACAGCCTGGCTAACCTGCTGAACAGAGCAGTGAACGATGACTGTCTTAAATCAAGTGGAAGGCAAGGATGGACACCGGAAGTTCTCTGACCTTTCTGTAAAGGTCTACTTTGCTACTTTGGAGGGCAAGCTCCCACAGAGGAGCCATCCATGCCACCTCAGCACCTCCATTGTCATAAGAGAAGGGTTATTTGAAGGTCTCATGTGAATGAGTAGGGATGAACAGGGAGAGAGGGCTGGTTGGCATTCACTTCAGACAGCATGGAACATGACTGTCAATGTCAGAGACATCAAGGAAGTCCTACTGGCAAGCACTAGGCGATGATCCTCAGTCATTCACAGGCCTGAGCAGGCACCTCCTCCCCTTTAGCCACTGAAGTGGAACCGAATATGCACATGTTACCTGCTAAAATTATGTTGGGGTTTGTTGTGCTGTTTTTAAGTACGTCTACCTAAATACCTAACATAGAAGTATACGTAGCTCCCTCCTGGGCATTCTAGTGAAATGTCTTCTGATGCTGTATATTTTCCAAATGAAGAAACGAAGGCTTGGATGGAAGAAGCAGGTAATTGGGCTGGAGAGATGGCTCAGCAGTTAAGGCACTTGTCTACAAAACCTAACAACCTGGGTTCATATCCCCAGCACCCATGTGAAGCCAGATACAGCGGCACATGCATCTGGAGTTTGTTTGCTGTGGCTGGAGGCCCTCGTAGGATGATTCTCTCTGTCTCTCTTCTTTCTATTGCTCTCTGCTTACAAATAAATAAATAAAAATATTAAAAAAAAAAAGAAAAGAAAAAGTGGTTTGCCATCACGCAGGTTCATGGCCCAGCAGCAGAGAGGAACATATGGGAGAACCTAGTTTTTATTGCTGGCCAGATTATATAAATCCAGCAGATGGCTAACACTGAAGCCAGAAATTTCTCAAACTTCCCAAATCCTAAAGAGCATTAGCTTGTTACAGTGAACAGGGCCCAATTTCCCCTTATACTTTCCAAAGTGTCATACTAAATGCACACACACACTGCTATTCCATATCCTTCCAAACAGTCTAGGAGATTCATCTTTTATAAATTTTTATAATTCTGTGTGAAGAGCAACAGAAAACAAGAGAAATGGCACGGGGTGTGATGGTGCACACCTTTAATACCAGCCCTCGGGAGGCAGAGATAGGAGGGTCATTATGAGTTGGAGGCCAGCCTGAGACTACATAGTGAATTCCAGGTCAGCCTGGGCTACAGCAAGACCCTGCCTTGAAAAATAATAAAAAACCTCGGGGACTTGGCCACTCTGCTCAGTTCAGCTCAGCTCTGGTTTTCTGCTCCGCCTGCCTCCCTCTCTTCACTAGTGCCCTAAGCATACACGTGAGTCTGTCTGCCCCTCACCCAGGTGGGGGTAAGGGGGAGAGCATAAAACCAGTTCTTGGTTTTGGGGGCCTTTTCTGCTTGACTCTGCTTTATAGTTTGGAGTAACTTTACTCTTTGATTCCATGTATGAGTTTCCTCTGCTTTCTGAATCTACCATGTGCGTGTTTTCCTCAGGTTTCCCTACGTAAGCTCCTAGATTCTACTTTCCACATGCCAGCAGCTTTACTCTAATTTCTCTTTAAAAGCCTCAGTTTCTCTCTTTTGTTTTTTAATTTTATTTATTTATTTGAGAGTGACAGACAGAGAGAGAAAGAGGCAGATAGAGAGAGAGAATGGGCGCGCCAGGGCCTCAAGCCACTGCAAGCGAACTCCAGACGCGTGCGCCCCCTTGTGCATCTGGCTAACGTGGGCCTGGGGAATCGAGCCTCGAACCAGGGTCCTTAGGCTTCATAGGCAAGTGCTTAACCGCTAAGCCATCTCTCCAGCCCCTCAGTTTCTCTTAAGTCCCCATGCTTACGGCTCTACTTGTCCCCCCCCAGAAAAACCCCTCAATTTCTCTTAAACTAACCTTATAAACTATGTAGTTTCTACATGAGAGTGTGTTTCCTAAACCCCACAATTTATGATTATCCCCTCAATAAACTTAATTCATAATTTAAAAAGAAAGAAAAATGAAATGAAGTTTCCATTAAGAGTCCATCAGGCAACCTACTCCAAGCCCCTTCTGGGAGAGGCTAACTGCCATAGTCTATGACCCCACTCAGCTTGAAGTAGTAAAAGACCACTCATGGTCCCCTTTCCTCTAACAGCAGTCAGAGTTTCTTTTCAAGAGAGGGGAGAGTAAAGGGGGAATTAGGAAGCCAGCCAGGAGGGAGGGCCCAAAGAGGAAACACTGTGCCTGTCTGCTGCAGCAGAACCACAGTTCAGCATCCCATCCAGTCTATCCAATCAGCTCTCTCACCCCTGAAGCCAGGCCAGTCAGCTCTCAGACTCACCTGAGCCTGTGGGTAAAGCCCACCACAATAAGATTATAAATAGATCTTTGTCAGATGGGCAAGTCCATTTGTTGGCTTTTCACCTCCCCTGAACTTCCAGGTCTCAGTTCTGGTAAGCCCCCTTTCATCTGAGCCTGGCTGGTTTGAGATGGGAGGGGTATTCCTGATTCTCTATTCCCCCTTGGGCTTTCTAACCCTTTCTGCTTTCCACCTGGCATGAGTTCTCTGTATTTTCTTCTCTTTTCTTGTCTTAATCTAATAAAAAGTCTTAGTCTTTAAAAAAAAAAAAAAAGAATTCATCAGGATTCTTATTTCTTCAGACCTTTTTGTAGGTACCTAGAGAAAGGAGATAATAGCCAAACAAAAGTTCTCTAAAGAAATTTATGTCAGAGAATGATCTCATGCAACAGCCTTACTCTACAGGTGAGAGGAACAAGGCAAGTGACTTAACTGCTGAGCAATCTCTCCAGGCCATAAAAAATATTTTTATTTATGTATTTCCAAGCAAAGAGAGAGTGTGTATGTGAACATGAGTGCACCAGGGTCTCTTGCCGCTACAAACAAACTCCAGTCACTTGCATCACTTTGTGCATCTGTTTTTACATGGGTACTGTGGAATCGAATTGGGGCTGTTAGTTAGGCTTTACAAGCAAGTACCGTTAACCACTGAGCAATCTTTCCATCCCTCCACTAATAATCTTTTGGGAGGCAATGGGCTAAAGAAAAAAGAAAGAGAAAGAGACTTTTTTTTTCCAGTTGTGTACAACTCCCAAACTTACTGGCTTGGAACAATACGAGTGTCTCACGTGATTGTGAGCAGGCTGAGCAGTGGTTCTTCTGCCACACTTACGTGGGCTCTATGGTGGCAGGTCAGCTGGGGACTAGGCCCTTCAGGGCTGTTGAGCTTCCCTGTCTATGTGTCTCTGATCTGCTTCTTCATGGCATAGTGACCACAGAGAAGTTCCAGAAAAAACAAAGGCAGAAGCTGTCGAGCTCTGGAAGGGCTGGGATCCAGAGGGCACCAATCTTTTCCAGCACATTCCAGGGAGTTAAGCAAGTCTCAGGGCCAGTCATGGTTTCAAGAGGGTGCACACCTCACCTGTGGACGGAGGCACAGCAAAGACCATTGTATCAGCTCCATTGGTCTTCATGACAGTCTGCCTCAGTGTGTCTTCAGCCAGCACCACACACATCTTGAACTTCTATCTTCTCCTCATACTTCACAAATCCATCCTTCCTTCCTTCTTTCCTTCTTCCTTCCTTCCTTCCTTCCTTCCTTCCTTCCTTCCTTCCTTCCTTCTTCCTTCCCTTTTTCCTTCCCTCCTTCCTTTTTTACTTCCTTTCTTCCTTTATTACTTTCCCTCTCTTTATTCCTTTCTTTTTTACTTTTATTTTTAAACAGGGTCTCATGCAGCCTAAGCTGACTTCAGACTCATATGTAGCCCAGCATGATCTTGAACTTCTGATCTGCCTGCGACCATCTCCCAAGTGCCGGAATTACAGGCATGTGCTTCCATGTCCACTATATGCAGTAATTAGGACCAAACCCAGGGCTTTGTGCATGCTAGCTAAGCACTTACCCCACTGAGTCACATAGCCAACCCTCTCCTGTCATTTCACGACGTGAAAATAATTTAGTCAAGGAGCCAGTGATAGGTAGAGAGTCAGACAGTAGATCAATAAACAAAGAGATTTTGTCCAAAGTAAGACAGATACTCAAAACTAGGAATAAATTCAGAAAGGAGCCATCTTCCAAAAAGCTAACAAGAGTATAAATAGTACAACTCAGGCTGCCTTTTTCTCCACTGAAGTAACTATTCTGAACGTGGGATTTCAAGTTATTTTGCTTACAGTCATGTCAATCCTGAAACTAAGCTATTCTATGCCTGCATATGGAAGCCACGGGCCTCTCTGATGTCCCCCAAGCAGGAAGGTACCTGAGGAGGACAGTTAGCTAATAGTCCTCACTACCCTGTGTGTACAACTCACAAGAGTGTGCAAGAATACCAGCGCTCGGGCATGTCTGTTTTAGAGTTCCCCTGTATGCCTGGCAGCCACTTTCTCTGATGTGAACTTTTCATATCTTATTTAAGAAGTCCTGGGACTGGAGAGATTGCTCAGTGGTTAAGGCAATTGCCTTTAGAGCCTAATGACCTGGGTCCAATTCCCTAATACTCACATAAAGCCAGATACACAAAGTGTTATGTACATCTGCAGTTCCTTTGCAGTGGCTAGAGACCCTAGTGTGCCCATTCTCTCTCTCTCTCTTTCTCTACTCATGCAAATAAATAAATAAATATTTTAAAAAGGAAATCCTTTTCTTCCCTCAAGGTCAGTAAAACATTATAGGGTATAAGAGATGACTTTAGCTTTTTTTTTCCCCTCCCTTCCTTCCTTCCTTTTTTATTTTCTTTCTTTGCAAAGAGAGAGAGAAGGGCATCCAGCACCTCTTGCCACTGCAAACACTCCAAATGCATGCACCACATTGGCAAGGAAGTGCTTTAATTGCTGAGCCATGTCTCCAGCCCTCCTTTCCTTTTGAAAAAAAAAATTATTTATTTATTTGAGAGAAAGAGGCAAACACAGAGAGAGAGAGAGAGAGAGAGAGAGACACTGGGGATGAGTGTTCCGGGGCCTCCTGCCACTGCAGACAAGCTCCAAATGCATGTTCCATTTTGTGCATTTTACTTGGGTACCTGGGAATCAAACCCTGGCCATCAGGCTTCTCAAGCAAATGCCTTTAACCACTGAGCCATCTTTCAGCCTTCTTTTCTTTCTTTCTTTCTTTTTTTCTTTGGCATATGTGTTTGTGTTTCAGTGTGTGCATGTATTTGGTGAGTGTGTATACTTATGTTCATATGAAAGTGGGCACATGTGTATGAGGGTGCATTGCATGTGTGCATACATGTGAAATCCAGTTGACATCAGATGTCTTCCTCATTCACTCTCCACTTTATTCACTGAGGCCAGGTCGCTCATTTGAACAAAGAGTTCACCAAGTGGGCTCAGCTAGCTAGCCAAATTGCCCAAGGATCCCGTCTCTTCCTCCTGACCACGGGAATTACTGGAGGGCCACTGTGACAAATGAGCATTTATGTAGGTGTTGGGGATCTGAACTCGGGTCCTCCTGCTTGTGTAGCAAGTGCCATATCCACTCATCCATCTCCCTAGCTTCAATTTTCATTTTTTTAATGTTTAGTTTTTAAAATTTATTTGAGAGAGAGAGAATGGATGCAGCAGGGCCCCTCTAGCCACTGCAAACAAACTCCAGACACATGTGCCACCTTGTGCATCTTGCTTACGTGGTACTGGGGAATCAAACCTGGGTCCTTGGACTTCATAGGCGAATGCCTTAGCTGCTAAGCCATCTCTCCAGCCTTCCAGGTTCATTTTTATCCATATGGATAGGCATAGAGTCCACTGGTTATAGATCTCTCCTCCTCAATGCCAACTTGCCCCATCATATATCAAAGTTCCACAGCTGTCTCCGAAGCTCAGTGCTACCTGCTTTCTGTTACATTTTGTTGGTCAGTTTATGTAGCATCATGCCAGGACTAATTAACAACAGCGGCATAGTTCATCTTGATTGACGACGAGATTTAGAAACACCTGGGTCGGGGAGAGAAGCCTTTGAGTGGTTCTGAGAGAGCATTTTTCACTGAAGTTTGACAGATGGGAAGTTTGACCTGGGTGTAGATGGCACATTACCATGTGTTAGGTTCTGGGCTGAATAAAAAGGAGAGAGTATCATCTTTCTCTGCTTCCTTTTGGCAGAAGAAATTTGATAGAGAAACCAGATGCACATGATGCTCTAAAGCAGTTTCTATTGTGTGAGTCTTTGCCAGGGAGATAGCATGACCCCAAGTCTCCTCCCTATCTATACAGCTGCACTCCACTTGTAATATGTTATCTGGTCAGTGAAGCCATAGGCAAACTCCCCTGAACTGTAATTTTCCGCTTGTAGTGGCCAGTCACATAGCCCAGAAGTTTAACCCAACAATAATGTAAAGAACTCAAAATGGGATGTGAGGGTGATCTGGCTGCAACATCTGTCAGCCCATTGATCGCCTGGGTTGATTCGGCTGATCAGGCTGGTTAGGAAAGTGTCTTTTTACTCCCTCACCACTTCACATGCTTCCCTCCAGAAGCTCACATTCGGTGGAAGAGGATGGCCTTCCCCCACTAGAGGAGGACCAGTCTTCAGTCAAAGGTATATGAGTAGCTGTGTTCCCCTGCTAGAACCTTCAAACTGCCTGCCATCCTGCCTATAAAAACTGTGAGATATTGGGGCTCAACACTCGGGCTTGGGAAGTTATTTCCTGAGTCCATGTCAGCATGAATAAATCTTCTGATTCTCCACTCTATCTCTGGTGCCAGTTTTGTGAGCCTCAGTTTCCCTTATCAGCCTGACTGTGTATGCCATGATTTATGCTCCTGCTGGCATGACTTCTCAACTGTGATGGATTGCATCTTAAATCATGAGTCAAAACGAACCCTTTTTACTTAAGTTGCTTTTGTCAGGTCATAGCAACAGGAAAAGATTAATGCCAAAAAATTGGCAGAGAGCACTGGAGAGATGTCTTAGTGGTTAAGGAGCTTGTCTGTAAAGCCAAATTTTCCAGGACACACGTGAGACAGATGAACAAGGTGATGGATGCATCATTAAACAGGAGCCTCTACTTTGCACTGGGACAATAAGAAAGCTTCCCTGAGGGCAAGACTCCATCCACTGAAGGTTCCAACTTACGGAAATACAAATTCATCTGAAAGGAGGATGTCAGAAAAAGTCAGAAGCAGGTAGAAAGCTCTATTGTAAGGGTCCAAGATCATTGAAGAAAGACCCCAGATTCAAATAGTATGCAAAAACAAAGAGTGGTTATTCTGCAGAATCAGCCAGCATGGGGGGAGGGTCAACCATTCATATAAAATGGCGACCACCAGAGGAGCACGCAGGCTCCTCTTACACACAACTAGGGGAATGCCAGGTGGGTCAGGTAATCTTCTGAAGTGATTGGCTAGGCAAGCTGAAGTTATAGTTGTACGTCTCTGATTGGTTGGGACAAAAGGGCATGAAAGGGGCATGTCTGGACATGTCTCCAGGAACTGACTCAGCCCCCAGGGCACAAAATGGCGGCTATCTTCTCCAGCCACATGTCAGCGTCACTGTTGATTAACAGCCTGTCCTTTGTTTGTGGTTTTTCCCAGAAGTCTTGCCTACCTCTCCAGGAAGCTGAAACTTAAGCCTAGTTAGGAGGGCAACCTTACTGAAGCCGGTCATGGTGTCAGTTTGGTCCCTTCACTATGGCAAAAGAAGCTTTATGGGAGGCGAGTTATCAAGGGACACTTCACATCTCAGCAAATGGAACTCTGGAAGTGTGAGGTGCCAACCTAGCATTAGGTGGAGGTGAGGTTTATGTCCAAGGAGGGGGGTAGGCAAGTGATGGGAAGTAAACAAAGGTCCCGTCCTGCTGGCAAGGATGGGGAAAGAGAGGGAAGTGAAGTTCTTTGTTCTGGGATTACTCAACAGGTAGGTTCCTCTTTCAAGATAGCAGAGGGGTAGGTGGTCAGGTGGACTGAATTTGTGCATAAAGTGATTTGCTAACTCTTTCACTCACCATGATGAACTGAATCCTCAAACATTAAGTTCATTCTTCCTTCCATAAGTTGGTTTGGTCAGGTATCTTGTCATAGCAGTGAGAAGAGTAACTTATGTATATTACTTCATAATAGGTTGTCTATAAGGTAAGTCTCTCCTTCTTATTTTCTTTCTTTAGAAATTCCTCCACTATTTTTCTTGCCTTATAGATACATTTTAGAATCAGCCCCTAATTCTGTGAAAAACTCTGCTGATGGTTTGCTTGGAATTGCACTAATTCACATATACACACACACGTCACATGGGAGAATTCAATATTAGAGATTAAATGCCAGCTCTTGCTATTCTGAATCCAGTGGCAACCTATACATGTTATGTTGGTACCAAGAGTGGTGTTGCTGCTAGACACCTGACTGTGAGGCTTTGGCCTTTTGGAGCTGATTTTCAAGAGGAATGTGGAAGGATTTGAAACCTTGGCCTCGGAGACACCTTGCCATGCTATAAGTACAGCTTAATGGATTCTTCTGGTCAGAGTTGCAAATCGTCATTGCAGTAAGAACTATGGACTGTGAGGTTTGGCTTATGAGGGTGAAAGGAGCTTTGTCTGGACTGGGCTAGAAGCAGTTTGTGTGAGAGGCTTGTTGTTATGGCCATGTCCTGAGAAGCTGTGCAGGGTTGCATTGCATAGAAACAGACTGGAGTGAGCAAAGGGATATGGTACAGAAATTAAATCTTTGGGCTGAAACTTCTGCCCCTTTAGCTGCAATTATATGAGAGATTACAACCTTTGAGATTAGGCCAATTGACATGCACTGGGGTAACAGGAAGAACTCTTTTGAAGGGGCCTGAGTGCTCAAGGAGTGTCCTGTTCTTCAAACTCTGCTTTATTGCCCCCTGGATTAACAAATTGGCACCACATCTGGTATTATGGAGTATAAGAAATTCAGGAAAGAGGTCAATGTGTTTGTAATACAGTCTTTGTTTTGAAAATGGCCATGGGCAGTATGAAGAAGGTTTGCTGGATGCCTGCATGGAGATCCAATGGAACCATAAGGATGAACCATGGCTTGCATTGGAGACCCAGTGGAGATGCCAGGACCATGAGACGGCTGCCACGGAGAGCTGCCGGGCCTGGATGAAGTTTTCCAGGACTGTGAGTAGTCTATTTGGAGGCGCAGAACTGGAACTCCAGAGATTTGCTGGTTAGAATTATTGGCCTTGGAGACTATTTACTGACTAGAGTTGTTGGACTTGGAGATACAGAGTTTGATGTTTCCCCTGTTTAAATCTTGTATTGGTTGAACATTTCTTTGCTATGGCCAGTGCCATCTTTTGCAGTGTGAATTTTTTTCTGTGCCATTATGGGTTTTGGGAAGATTGGTTTTTTTTTTTTTTTTTGGCATTATTGCTTAGTTAAAAGACCTTGGATGTCGGGCGTGGTGGTCCATGACTTTAATCCCTGCACTTAGGAGGCAGAGGTAGGGGGATTGCTGTGAGTTTGAGGCCACCCTGAGACTCCATAGTGAATCCCAGGTTAGCCTGGGCTAGAGTGAGACCCTACCTCAAACCACCCCCAAAAAAAAGAGACCTTGGATTATGGGGATGTTTGAACATCATTAGGATTGATAAAAAATGTGGGGACTTTGAAAATTGTACTGAATGCATTGCATTTTACATCATTGATGATTAACAGCTGATGGGGGCCAGGGGCAGAATGTGGTGGTTTGATTCAGGTGTCTCCCATAAATTTAAGTGTTCTAAAGCTAGGTTCCCAGCTGATGGAGGCAGTGTATTGTTGTGGGTGGGATTATGGGTGCTCTAGCCATAATTTCCCTGTGCCAGTGATTGGCACACTCTCCTGTTCCTGTTGTCCACCTGATGTTGGTAAGAAGGTGATGTCCACTCTCTGCTCATGGTGTCATGGTCCCCTGCCATCATGGAGCAGCCCCCTTGAGTCTGAAAGTCAAAATAAGCCTTTTTTCCCACAAGCTGCTCTTGGTTGAGTGATTTCTGCTAGCAATGCTAACCTAACTACAACACATGGCCTCAACTAATTTCTATTTTAATCTCTTTTCTTTGTCCTAAGTCCATGGATTTTCAGTCTGGAGACTCAACTCTAAATCATGTCTAGAGACCAGTTTCCTTTTTGATGTGCCTTAGATATAATTTTTTGTTTTCTCATCAATATCTTTAAATATTTAAATATGAATAAAATGTGAATTATTGCTGTAGCCAAACAAACAAACAAGACAGTTATACCATCTTCAGGATCTACACTCTACTCTCTTAACTAACTTCTACTCCAGCATGACAAGTGTGCATGTGACAGATCCTGGAATCCACCATGGACATGATCAGATGCTCTTTGTCCTCAGAGTCATTTTCAACATAGCCTTGAGGACTGACAGCCACTGCTAATTTTTCCAGGTGGTGAGAGAACATCCAGTGGTCCTCCAGGACAAGGAGATGATTCAGTATTTTTGCTTTTGGTTTTGTTTTTCGTTTTGTGAGGTAGGGTCTCACTCTAACCTGGGCTGCCCTGGAATTCACTATGTAGTCTCAGGGAGGCCTCAAACTCACGGCGATCCTCCTACCTAAAAGAGGCCACCTTGAGCATTTGCCTTTACATGGGAACTAGGGAATCGAACTCCAGTTCTTTTACTTTACAGGCAAGCACCTTAAACACTGGGCTATCTCTCCAGCCCAGAAAGAAAAATTTATTCCTGGAAGGATCACATCCTTGATCTAAAACTATACTACAGAACCACAGTGATAAATATAGCATGGTACTGGCACAAAAACAGACACATAGGCCAGTGGAGTAAAATAGAGGACTTAGAAATAAACCCACACAGCTATGGTCAGTTAATCTTTGCAAAGGTGGCAAAAAACCAAGTGTTGGAAAATAAGATAGCCTAGTCAACAAATGGTGCTACAAAACTGAATGTCCACTTGTAGAAGGATAAAAATAGGTCCTCATTTCTCAACCATGCACAAAAATTAATTCAAGATGCATCAAAGACCTTAATTCAAAATGAGAAATGCTAACACTGGGGGGGGGGGCCAGGAAATATACATCAAGTTACTGGCAAAGGCGAGAACTTTCTGAACAGAACTCCAATAGCACAGGAAATGGTACCAAGAGCCAATGAATAGGACTGCATGAAATTTAAAAGGTTTTGCATAGCAAGTAGACCATCAGCAGAGTGAACTGACACAGAATGGGAGAAAATCTTTGCCAGCTACAACCTTAAGACAGGGCTTGAAGCCAGAAAATATACAAACATCAAACAAAAGATTAAAACATCACACAAAACAAAATTACCAGTCAATACATGGGCAAAGGAATTGAAAAGAGAGTTCTCAAAAGAAGAAAAATAAACAGCCAACAAGTATTCTTAAAGTGTTCAATATCCTTAGCCATCAGAGAAATGCAAATTAAAACCACATTGAAATCCCATCTCATCCCAGCCACAGTGGTTATCACCACAAAAACAAGTAATAAAAAATACCACCCAGGGTGTGGGGAAAGAGGACCTGATGGGAGTAAAACCTGGCGAAGCCACAATCAAAATCAGTGTAAAGGTTTCTTTATTAAGCTATTTTTATTGGCGCTGGAGGAGATGGCTCAGCACTTAAGGCACTTGCCTGCAAAACCTAATGAACCATGTTCAGTTCCCCAGTACTTACATAAAGCCAGATGCACAAGGTAGTGCATGCATCTGGAGTTTGCTTGCAATGGCTAGAGGCCCTGGCACACCCATTCTCTCTCTATCTGCCTTTCTCTCTTTCAAAAAACTAAAATAAATAAATAAACTATTTAATAAAAATATTTTTAAAGGCTGGAGAGATGACTTAGCAATTAAGGTACTTTACTTACCTGCAAAGCCAAAGGACCCAGATTTGATTCCCCAGGATCCATGTAAAGTCAGATGCACAAGGTGGTGCATGGGTCTGGAGTTCATTTGTAGTGGCTAGAGGCCCTGGTATACCCATTCTCTCTCTCTCAAATAAATTAAAATTAAAATTTTTAAATATATTTTTATTCATTTATTTGAGGGGGAGAGAGAGAATGGTCACACCAGGGCCTCTAGCCACTGCCAAAAAACTCCAGACACAGGCATCTCTTGTGTATCTAGCTTACGTAGATCCTGGGGAAGCTCTCTGGTCCAAATTTTTAGCTTTCTGGAGAAACCTTCACACTGGAGGCTAGAGAGATGGCTCAGCATTGACGGTGCTTGCCTTCAAAACCTAATGCCCCAGGCTTGATTCCTCAGTATATACATAAAGCCAGATACACAGGATGGCGCATGTATATGGAGTTTGTTTGTAGTGGCTAGAGGCCCTGGCTTACCCAATATCTATTTCTCTCTCCTTGAAAATTAAAAAAAAAATAAATTAGGGTTGGAGAGATGGCTTAGCAATTAAGGCACTTGCCTACAAAACCAAAGGACCCAGGTTCTATTCCCCAGTACCGACATAAGCCAGATGCACAAGGTGATGCATGTGTCTGGAGTTTGTTTGCAGTGGCTAAAGGCCCTGGCACACCCATTCTCTCTCTGTGTGTCTCTCTCTCCCTGTTTCAAATGAATAAATAAAATATTTATTTTTTTAAAAAAAGAAAGAACAGAGAGCTCTGCCATGTAGGGGGGGTAGAAAGGGGTCAAGGTGGTCTCCCCTCATCTCAGTCCAGCTACATTCCACATGGGCTGAGATGAGGGAGGCACTCACCAGAGCCTGGAGGTTCAGGAGCGACGAACCCGCAGCCAAGAGAACTTGATGTCCCATGGTAATCGTATTTATAACCTTATGGTTGTGGGTCTTACCTTCCTGCTCAGGTGAGAGAGACAGCTGATTGGTCAGGGCTAGAGCCAAGTTCAATATGATGCCAAGCTCTGGGGGCTGAACTTTATCAACCCCAGTGTCAGGGTTAGATTTGAATTCTAGGAAAAGGGGCCTCCCTCCCAGGAAGGGCTCAGGTTGTGGAAAAACAGAGCTAGGGAACTTCTTTAGTCAAGAGATAAGAAGAAACCAGCTTCCTCTCTGATCTCTAGCAAAGTCCAAGGACATTCCTGCTTTGTACTTTCAAGGGCCCAGTGGCCCTAACTGCCTGACAATGCTACCTGACTCGCTCTCCCATAAACACCATGAAATTCTCTTAAGCTGTAAAGAGAAATGAACTTACGAAGTTTGTAGGAAAAAATGGATATATCTGGAAAAGATTATAGTAAGTGGGGTAACCCAGGCCCACAAAACCAAAAATTGCGTAATTCTGTCTCATAAGCAGATCTTAACTTTTAATATTTCTATGCATGTAATTAGGAGGGTTGAGAGCATGGGTAGTGGCTATAAAACCAGATAGGAGAACAAGAAAGGGAGCAAGAGTTATTGCAAGAAGGCGGGGTGGGCAAAGCCACACTTGTGACATGAAAACGGAAGTGAGAGTGTGGCTACGGGGAGAGGCCATGAGGGGAATGGGGGTGAGGTAAAAGAGAGGGGAAGGGAAACAAAATAATTTGTTTTCAATATATGCTGTTAAAAAAAGAAAACACTAGCTCTTTTGTATGTTAATATTTTTTAATTAAAAAAAGAAAATTTTGTTTTTCAGGCTCTACTGAGTTTTTTATAAATTTTGTTTATTTTTATTTGAGAGTGACAGAGAGAGAGAGAAAGGCACAGAGAGAGAGAGAGAGACAGACAGACAGACAGAATGGGCGCGCCAGGGCCTCCAGCCACTGCAAACGAACTCCAGATACGTGCGCCCCCTTGTGCATCTGGCTAACGTGGGACCTGGGGAACCGAGCCTCGAACCAGGGTCCTTTTGGCTTCACAGGCAAGCGCTTAACTGCTAAGCCATCTCTCCAGCCCCTGATTTTTTTTTTTTTTTTTTGGTTTTTTGAGATAGGGTCTCACTCTGGTCCAGGCTGACCTGGAATTAACTCTGTCATCTCAGGGTGGCCTTGAACTCATGGCAATCCTCCTACCTCTGCCTCCCAAGTGCTGGGATTAAAGGCGTGCGCCACCACGCCTGGCCCAGCCCCTGATTTTTATTTTATTTTATTTAACCTAACGAATCTAAACCAGTTATTTCAAGGTCTATATTCCTTCAGAGCAGAGTGTTAGGGACTCTGAGGTCGGCAGAGATATGATGGCCACGTGGTTTCAGAAAGTAGATGTCTGGGTTCTCCTGTCTTCACTTCTGCACCCCACTCACAGGTAAGTGAGGCAACTGTGGGGTCTGCTTCATCCGGGAGCTGCAAGCTCTATCTTTCTGGCTCCAAGGTTTCAGGTCATGCCATCCAGACAGACAGCCTCACTCCGTAGCTAACCAATGTGGTGTCAGGGACACCACGGTGGCAAAGAAAGGAGAAAATAGCATAGCACACAGGGAAGGGAGATAAAGCAGAAGAGATCACCAACTGTCCCGTCACGCAGATAGGGACAAGAGAGGCTTTTTTTTTTTTTTTTTTTTTTTTTTTGGTTTTTCGAGGTAGGGTCTCACTCTGGTCCAGGCTGACCTGGAATTCACTATGTAGTCTCAGGGTGGCCTCAAAGTCACAGCGATCCTCCTACCTCTGCCTCCCGAGTGCTGGGATTAAAGGCCTGTGCCACCACGCCCGGCTTCGGCCCACCGAAACGTGCAGGCCACTTTGCCTGCTCTGATGAGATTAAACCACGTCTCTTCTAGTCTCGTCCAAGATGGCTGTGAGCATCAGCCCCCCGTTAGCTTCCTGCTTCTTCTTCAGCATTTCCGGGGCTTAGCACCGGTGGGCTGGCCCTTCCTCTGTCAGCCTCTTGGGCCCATAAATCCATCAGGTCCCGCACATACCCGAGTCTGCAGATGAAGCTCATTCGAATTGGGTGCCTGCTTCATAGAAATGGGCCTGAAACGTGCACGAGCGCCCACTCCACCACCACCCCCCATCACCCCCCATCACCCCCGTCCTCTCCTTTTGCTCTCCTAGGCCCTGTGGGGGAGGGGTATCCTCTCGGCATCCCCTCCTCCTTCCCAGCCTGGGGGATTTCCTTTAGTTTGTCTTTCCTACTTGCTTTCCCTCATTATCCTAACTCCCCCTAAAATTAATCTCATAATTCATAATTTACCTTCCTCTGAGTTCGTGTTTCAATGTGTTAATCACTTGGACCAGGACCTGAAGTTAGAGTTCATGGGCGGTTGGGGGGGGGGGGGCTTCTCTTTCATCTTTTATAGAGCTCTTATCCCTCCTAGAACTTCAACCCTAATCACTATCAGTCTCCCATAAGAATGCTAAATAGGAGCTGGAGGATGGTTTAGCGGTTAAGGCACTTGCCTGTGAAGCCTGTGGACCCAGGTTCAATTCCCCAGAACCCATGTAAGTCAAATGCACATGGTGGCGTATGGGTCTGGAGTTTGTTTTCAGTGAGTGGCAGGAGTTTCTGGCCTGCCCATTCTCTCTCTCTCTCTCTCATAAATAAAAAATTTAAAAGTCCCAGCACTTACTAGGGAGGCAGAGGTAGGCAGGTTGCTATGAGTTTGAGGCCAGCCTGGAACTACAGAGTGAATTCCAGGTCAGCTTGGGCTAGAGTGAGACCCTACCTCAATAAATAAATAAATAAATAAATAAATAAATAAATAAATAAATAACCCAGAATGCTAAATATAGGGTATCCTCTTTGAAAGATGGACTATTTATCCCACAAACAGCACCAAGTCCAAGGCTGTGTCTATGGCCAGAATGATGATTTCCAAAGAAAGAAATTCCATGTTTAATTATAACTTAGATTGTTTTTCATCGACACCATACTTTTCTGCACCTAGCCACTTCCTTTCAGAATCAATATCGGGGCTGGAGAGATGACTTAGCAGTTAAGGCACTTGTCTGCAAAACCTAAAGACCCAGGTTCGATTCCCCAGTACCCACCTAGAGCCAGATGCACAAGGCAGTGCATGCATCTAGAGCGGGTTTGCAGTGGCTGGAGGCCCTGGTGTGTCCATTCCCTCCCTATCTGCCTCTCCCTCTCTCTCAAATAAATAATAAATAAAATAGAATCAATATCAATTTTGGGGAACAGAGACATTAGTAAATGCCACTTCCTCCAGCCTGTATTGGAGGCAGTGGTTCTTTTCTATTTTATTTCTGTTTTAGTTAAGGAGTTGGCACAGAGGAAAACATCCCTGGTAGAACTTGAAAGCGGTACAGGAGGCTTGCAGTAGCTCTCCCCTCCCCTGAAGCGCTCGGGGCTCCCGGCCTGCCGTCAAGCGTGGGCTTCCATGTTAGAGCTGCCATCTGCTCTGACTGCAGGTGATTTGGAGACGCTGACGTCATCAGACCATCTGTTCAGTAACACCACAGTGATGCTTGCCCCCTGAGTTGGTTGTTTTTTGCCTTGACAGCTATTTGGGGCTATTTTGATCTACTCTGGGCAGGGCCCACACTGCGCTCCAATGAGCCCTTTAGCATTGCATCACAGGGGAAGGACTAAAGTTAATTCTGTTTTCAAGGATTTCTAAGATTCTGGTATAAATAGAAATGCTAAAGCACATGGCTAATCCCAAGACAAGAAGAAGTGACAGTTTGCACTTGAATTTGCTTGTGGCCATACAAGCCTATCAGCATGGCTTTGTTTCATCTTGGTGACCTCTGACAGACTCAGTTTCCCCATTTGATTACCCCAGCTCCGCCAGGAGCCTCACACAGAAGATAGTGGTAAGTAAGTTTTGAGGCTTGAATGATCACTTTTCCCTCTTTCTAAGGTGGGAGAGCCCAGGGCCTCTAGCCACTGCAAACGAACTCCAGACGCATGTGCCATATTGTGCATGTGGCTTTAACAGGGTTACTGGGAAACGAACGTGGGTTGTTAGGCTTTGCAGTGACCCATCTCTCCAGCCCTCTAAGGTACTCTTAAAGAGAATCTAGTTATTTACTTTCCCATTACAACCATTTTGCTGGGCTGTGGAAGAATGGGAGCACTAACTGTCCCTTCTGTAAGTGGAGCTCTAGGCTGTTAGGGTAATAAGGAAGATCTTACCCCTTGAAGCCTGTACAGATAGACTCCATCATATTGTATAGAGGGTCAGCAGTGCCTTCAGGGCAGGGTAGATACTCATTTTGAATTCCTATGATGGGAAACTGAAGGCAAATATTGAGCCAAAAGTCAGACAGACTTGTGCTCAGGTGCATTTTAATGCCAATCTCAAGGAATAGGTCTATTGCCTAAAACAAATCTTAAGAGAGACAAACTGTAATCCACATGCATGACTATCAGTCCCGCGGAGACTGCAACACAGCACTTTGTATGTTGGATGATACACGCATGTGTTGAAAAATCACCCCCCACAGCTGCCTTGCTTTTCTTGGATATTGCTTTCAATTACCATATTAAAAAGAAACATCATTTCTCCATCCTTAGCTCTCCCTCTTCTCCGTCCTCCCTCCCACATGAATTTATTCCTTAGTCCTGCTGGCTTTGCCTTCTATGAGTAAGTACTAAAATTCTCACTTTTCTTTTATTGTACTCTCTAGCACTAACTTGGATCAACTTCCATTCATCTGTCACCTGGAGGTACTTTTATATCCACTCTACTTTGTTTACCACTTGTTTAGTCACTTTTCCTCCACTGGGGATGTTGAGTAGCCCGGCATTATTTTAAAGTGATGGTCGCAAGCCTTAATATGTAATCTAGGGTGTGGTGGTATTATCCTCTATTTGTCTACTTTGGTCATCTTGCTTCACATACATTTCTTTTCTGTACATCAGATGCCAAAGGCTCTGTAAATCCTTTCAACATGCTGGCTCCCTTAGGCCTCAGGTCCTTTGTACTTGCAAGCTCAGTAGCAAAGAAGAGATATGGGGGGCCACCTAGTCAGCCTGAAGCCAAATGATGAAAATGATTATTTGTGGGCTGGAGAGATGGCTCAGTGGTTCAGTGCTTGCCTGAAAAAGCTAATGACCCAATTTTGATTCCCCAGTACCCAGATGCACAAAGTGGCGCATGCATCTGGAGTTCACTTACAGTGTAAGAGGCCCTGGCCTGCCCATTCTCTCTGTCTGCCCCTCCTCTCTGTCTCTCTCTACTTACAAATAAATAAATAAAACCACTTTAAAAAAATAAAAGAAAATGGGGGCTGGAGAGATAGTTTAGTGGTTAAGGCACTTGCCTGCAAAGCCTAAGGACCCATGTTGCATTCTCCATATCCCACGTGAGCCAGAAGCACAAAGGTGAAGCGAGCGCAAGGTCTCACATGCCCACTAAGTGGCGCGAGCATCTGGAATTTGATTTCAGTGGCTGAGGCCCTGGCACGCCAATTCTCTCTCTCTTTCTCTCACTCTTTCTAAATAAATGAAAAGAAAGAAAAAAAAGAGAAAATGGGTGCTTGTGGTAATCTTTGGTGGTTTTTTTTAAGGTTTTCTTTTTTGAGGCAAGCCCAACAGACCAGCTTTTTTATTGAGAGAGAGGAGAGAGAGAGAGAGAGAATTGGGCATGCCAGGGCCTCCAGCCACTGCAATAGAACTCACTTGCGTCACTGTGCGTCTAGCTTACGTGGTACCTGGAGAGTTGAACATGAGTCCTTAGGCTTTGCAGGTAAGCGCCTTAACCACTAAGCCATCCCGCTAGCCCAGTGCTTTTTTTCTCAATGTAAAGATTCCCTCTCCTTGCTGACACACAGTGGGACCACAAGCTGTGCTTCCTTATGGGTTGGTGGTGCCACACAATCAGTTCTAACAAATGCATTGTGGGCCGAAGTGATGCCCCTCACTTCTGAGTGGAGTTCTTAATTGCTAGTGTGATATCCTGGGCCACAGTTCCTCTCTGTGTCTTGGCAACCACTCCTGTTCCTGACAGAGGCCGGAACAACAGGTCCCAGAATTAAGATGGCACAGGTCAGAGCCCTCAGGTAACACAAAATTCACATGGAACATGCATGGCATGTCAATCTATTCTCTGAAGATACCTATCACTCAGAACTGTTACTGGGGCATATTTGAGCCTATCACGATTGATACATCAACCCAACATTCACTTTTGGCAATGTTTTGGATATTGGCCCAAGGTAAATTCCCAACTGAGAGAGAATAAAACATTTTAAGATCAATAAAACTTAGACTAAACTGATATTTTAAAATATCCTTTTCATTTCCTAAGCTATCCATCAAAATCACTCCATGTCCTTGATAAATCGTAGATGTCAACTTCTAAAAATGTTAGTATGATGTCAAAGTGATCCATTATTGAAGAGCAGTTCTAGGGTTGATGGTGTTGAAAGCTATGCATTTCTTTCCACTTCTAGTTGTGTCTTTGAGAGGGACAGAGAGTGAGAGATACAGAGAAGGAGCGGGATAAAGCTTGAGAGAGTGGGAGAGAAGACAGGAAGAGAGAAAGAGAAGGTTTGGTTATTCCCAAAGAACAAAAGAGAGTTTCTTGTTTTTCGTATCTTTCCGGGACAGAAGGAGTTCCATATCATGTGACCCAGCCAACAGGTTAGGAGCCACAAAGGCACAGAAAGTCAGGGAGGCACTAGACAGGACTCAGGGTCATAATGCAAATGGTCCTGGGGAGGTTCCTGGCAATAAGGGGGCTGGTCTTGCTCTCTGGCTTTGCCTTGGTCCCCAGGAGTAGGAGTGGGGTTGGGATGCAGGTGGGCATGGCTACCTCTGGAACAGCCCTCATGTGGTCTTTAAAAATATTTGTTTTGGGGCTGGAGAGATGGCTTAGCGGTTAAGCGCTTGCCTATGAAGCTCAAGAACCCCAGTTCGAGACTTGATTCCCCAGTACCCACGTAAGCCGGATGCACAAGGTGGTGCATGCAACTGGAGTTCATTTGCAGTGGCTGGAGACTCTGATGTACCCATTCCCTCTCTCTCTCTCTCTCTCTCTCTCTCTCTGCCTCTTTCTCTGTCTGTATGTTGCTCTTAAATAAATAAAAAATAAAATAAATATATTTTTTTAATTATTTAAGAGAGACAGGGAGCATGCCAGGGCCTCTATCCACTGCAGATGAACTATAGACTCATGCACTACCTTGTACATCTGGGAATTGAACCCGGGTCATTATGCTTTGCAGGCAAGCACCTTAACAATGAGCCACCTTTCCAGCCCCCACATCTGGTCTTTTAAAGTGACTGTATCTATGTTCTAACGGCAATGGCAGTGCTATCTGTGCCTCTTAGACTGGCTTTCTATTGAGCCATCCCTTCCTTGCCCCAGCTCCCCGTTCCCAGCCAGAGCCTTCAGAATCATCACCCAAATAAACTTTTAGCCTTCAACTCCCAGGCCTAGGCACCCCCTGGGAAGCCAAGCACAGGCAATGATCACAAGTCACTGCTTCCTGACCGTGCTTTGTTTGTGAGGATGACATTTCAGGAGATTTTCAAGCATCATTTTCATGCTTTATTGGTCAGGTCTGGATTCCCCTCACTACAGTAGAAACTAGTTACCAGTGCAGTTTGCAGGCACTCTGTGTGTAGACTTGGGTGAGAAGGGCAGTTATTGCTGGACGACAGTGGGAAGAGTGCTCCTAAATTGTGTAGAGATGCTGTGTGTACACTGCTATGGTCTTTTTTTAACAAATATGTTTATTTATTTTAGGGGTGTGAGGGAAGTTCCAGAAGAAATAAACTCTCAACTATCAACACAAGCAAAGCCAGCGGACTGCTCGCAATGAGCCGCGCCACCTCCACCGCACCCGCCGGGTCCAGGAGAAATCGCGGAGGAACCAGCGGCCCGGGTCCTGCTCCCAGGCCTGCCTGACAGCCGCAAGCAGGAAAATAGCATCCGCCCTGTGGTGAACCGAAACACATCGCAAGGGAAACACAGGGGCTGCGGAGAAGTCAGCCCTGACCAGTAACACCCCTGCCAAGGCCCCGGCACTGATGCAGAAGAGGGGGAGATTGTAAGAGCATAGACGGTAGAAACACCCCGAGACACAGCCCCCCAACCCCGAGACAGAGGCCCTAATTACCCAACAGTGAACGCCAATAGCCCTTGTGAGGAGGGCCTGCAGGGAAATAGAGGCCAGGGAGGGGACATATTATAACCTATGCTAAAAAATCAATGAAGGACTGGGCATGGTGGTGCATGCCTTTAATCCCAGCATTTAGAGGGCAGAGGTAAGAGGATCACTGTGAGCTCGAGGCCACCCTGAAACTGCATAGTGAATTCCAGGCCAGCCGGGCTAGAGCAAGACCCTACCTCAAAAAAACAACAACAACAAAATAATAATTAATAGGGCTGGAAAGTGGTTAAGGCACTTGCCTGCAAAGTCAAAGCAACCAGGTTGATTCCTCAGTACCCACATAAACCAGATGCACAAGGTGACGCATGTATCTAGAGTTCATTTGCAGTGGCCAGAGGTCCTGGCACACCCATTCTCTCTCCCTCTCTCTCAAATAAATAAATAAATAAATAAGTACAAAAATTGGCCAACCAGAAAATAAAAAGCCCAACGATGTGTCTTTTCCCCAGGAGACTTCCTCCTTGGTGTGCCAGTACACTCAGCCTCCAGGTACTGGACATGTACAGCAATGACAACTTTGCTTTAGAATATGTTGTAGACCCAGGCGTGGTGGCACAAACCTTTAATCCCAGCACTCAGGAGGCAGAGGTAGGAGGATCACTGTGAGTTGGAGGCCAGCCTGAGACTACATAGTAAATTCCAAGTCAGCCTGGGCTAGAGTGAGACCCTACCTCAAAAAAACAAAATAATGGGCTAGAGGAAGTTTAATGATTAAGGCATTTGCCTGCAAAGCCAAATGACCCAGGTACAATTACCCAGGATCCACATTAGCCAGATGCACAAGGGGGCACACGTGTCTTGAGTTCACATGTAGTGGCTGGAGGCCCTGGCATGCACATTCTCTCTCTCTCTCTCTCTCTCTGTCAAATAAATAAATAAATACTTTAAAAAGCGCTAGTCATTCTTTCCATTCCAAGTATTATATCACATTTGTTCACTAACTCAGATGTTTAAAAAAAAAAAAAACACCAAAGTAATAACAATCAGAAGAAGAGGAGGAGGAGAAGGAGAAAGAAGTAGTTATCTAGCTGTTTCCTGCACATGGGCGCATTCCCTTCCTGGAGGATGAGACTGAGAGCCACACACTATATAACCACTCCCCAAGCAGATGAGCATTGCCATGGGACACGGGACTCCTGCCCTCCACTGTGGAAGTGCTCACTCTCCCCAGACAGCTCTCATGATATCCTGGATACATAAGGCTTTAGCTTGGAGCTGAGCCCACAGCACCAGTTCTCCTGGTCCTCCAGTGCTGGGTTAGGGGGACATCTACGTTTGGGGTTGGGGATGGAGAAAACAGCACAGCTTTGCCTCCTGCTGTATTCCAGTGAATATTTCCGCCACAGTTTACCATCCCACCTCCCACACAAGCTCTCCCTACCTTGTAACTGCAGGCTTCCAGCATTCCAGGGGGCTCCCGAGGGAAACAGTCTCCTGGTTGAGTGGCAGCCTTCGTTCTGGAAGTGGCGGGCTCCCCTATCTGTTTACCAGTCTCCCGTGTCCCCCTTCGCTGTCTGCTATCCAGACTTCCATTAATAACTCCTCGTGTGATGGCAAACTGGCTCCCACACTGTCAGAATATTCACAGAACTTGGAAATCTGCCCTCAGCCAGCCATGGTGGCACACGCCTTTAATCCCAGCACTTGGAAGGCTGAGGTAAAAGGATCGCTGTGAGTTCGAGGCCAGCCTGAGACTACATAGTGAATTCCAGGTCAGCCTAGGCCAGAGTAAACCCTACCTCAAAAAACAAACAAATAAACAACAACAAAACTTTATTATTGAGAGGGAGGGAAGAAGAGAGATAGGAAAATGTTCATTGTGGACTGGGACTGGGGAGATGACTCAGTGGTTAAAAATGCTTGCTTGCAGAGCCTTATGACCTGGGTTTGATTCCCTAGTACTCATGTAAAGCCAGATGCACAAAGTAGTACATGCATCTGGAGTTGATTTGCAATGGCAAAGGGCTCTGACAATGCTCTTCCTCTTTTTCAAATAAATAAATAAAAATATGTTTTTAAACTGGGCATGGTGGCACACACCATTAATCCCAGCACTCAGGAGGCAGAGGTAGGAGGATTTCCATGAGTTCGAGGTCACCCTGAGACTATGTAGTGAATTCCAGGTCAGCCTGGGATAGAGTGAGACCCTGCCTCAAAAAACCTGTGTGTGTGTGTGTGTGTGTGTGTGTGTGTGTATGTTTTTAAACATATATATATATATATATATATATATATATATATATATGTTTAAAAAATAACCCCAAACCCTTTCACCTCCCACCTCCCTCCTCCTCCTCCTCCTTTTTTTGTTGTTTGTTTTAGTTTTTTGAGATAGGATCTCACTGTGGTCCAGGCTGACCTGGAATTCACTATGTAGTCTCAGGGTGGCCTCGAACTCTTGGCAATCCTCCTACCTCTGCCTCTCGAGTGCTGGGATTAAAGGCATGCGCCACCACGCCCGGCTTCCCTTCTTACTTTAAAATTCTCTTCTAGTCATAGCAGACTCCAAGAACTCTCCTCCCTGACTCACCAAGCAGTTTTTCGTTTTCAGAAGGTAGCAAGACCTGAGACCCGAGACCAGAGACCCAAGGAGATAAGCAACACTTGCATGTCACTCAGGCCCGGGTGAAACCACAGAGGAGCTGGAGAGACGAGCACAAGCGCTGCTTCCGTAGTGAGCCTGACAACCTGCGCCAGGGCGATGACAATGGACACTGCGGACACTCAGCACGTACCAGGGCAGACATCCAGATGCTCCTGAGAGCCCAGCAGTGAAGTAGACATAAAACACACCCACCACGGCTCAGGACAATTTCCAAGAGACAAGGCAGAAGGATTGTAAATAGAGTCATGGGTTGGGAGGGAATATCCAGGGGCATTGAGCGCCCCCCCCCAAATACTTGACTGCTGCTCTCACAACTCATAATCCACAATTCCATGGGGAATCCCAGCAATCCCACTGAGGAGGGCCCCCAGCAGAATGGGGGAGGGAGGAAAGAAATGATAGTCCCAACCATGATGTGTCCAAAGTATATTTTTAACTTTAAAAAAGGGGGGGTCTTAATTTCAATGATTAGGCATGGGAAGTAGCAGAAACAAAGCCATGTGGCACTACCACAGTGAGGAAGAGTGTATTCATCCACTCAAAGGAAAGTCACCCCCCAGGAGCCCAAGGACACTTCAAACACAATGCTGGCCCTGCAGGGACCTGCGCGGTTTCAGTCACAGAGCCAAATTGGAAAGAAGCAGCCAAGTCTTCACTGCTCAGGGACAAGTGTGATGATGCATGAGACTCCACTCAGTGGAGATGATGGCCTGGGGCAGGGGGGGTAACGTCTGTCACTGCCAGGAAGCTGTCAAAGCCTGAAGTAGAAGACATGAATATCAAGATGTGGGCTCATGAAGCACTGGGCCTAGACGCTAATGGCTCACCAGCAAGAGAGGGGGCCAAGGTGGTGCTCCAAGGTGATAGAGAAAGGAGGGATGCAGGTAGTGAAGGCATCCCATTTCTCCCTGTGCCATTTGCCCATCCAAAAGGGCTGCTGGGATTCGTCAGAGATGGCAGCGCACCTGCTTGGAGAGAGCCTATTACCTATAGACATGCGCAGAGGGCTGGAGAGATGGCTTAGTGGTTAAGGCACTTGCCAGTAAAGCCAAAGGACTGAGTTTCAGTTCCCCAGGATCCACATAAAGCTAGATGCACAAGGGGGAGGGGCATGCATCTGGAGTTCGTTTGCAGTGGCTGGAGGCCCTGGCATGCCCATTCTCTGTCTTTCTGTCTCTTTCTGCTTCTTTCTCTCCCATTCTTTGTCTTTCTGCTTCTCTCTCTTAAATAAAAAATATTTAAAGATGGGCAGAAACATTAAAACTGGTTCATTTAGACCATCTTTAGCATTTGCTCCAGACATCTCTTGCTGTATAGCCAACTACCTCAGAATCTGGTAACTTAAACATTTTATCACATTGTAAAGTGGGATAGGGCAGAATTCTGACTGGGCATAACTTTGATTCAGGTCACCTCAAGCTGAGACTGCATGGTGGCTTTGGTGACAGTATTTATCTGGTTTCACTCAGATGTCTGGTGCTGTGGTGATAGACAGAAGGCTGAGCCCAGGTGGGGCTGATGGAATGCCCACATGTGGTCTCTTGAGCTTGGCAGCCTCAGGGCAGTTGAACTCTTCCACAGTGGCCCAGAGAACCAAGAAAAAGTGTTCTAAGAGATGGGATGTGGGAGCTTCCAAGGGCAATAAAATCAAAGCCACAGCACCCCTTCCTCAATATTCCAATAGTTACAGGCTGTCCATGCTCCAGGCAAGGGAGAATAGATGCCACGACTTAAAGGAATTTGTAGACATCTGAGACCAGCACAGTGTTTAAGAGAAGAGAGGAGAGAGTCCTGCGTTAGCCTACAGGGTGACTATGCGTCAGAGTTGTCCAGAGAGACAGAAGCCGTGTTTGCAGTAGATAGATGATCGATAGATGGATGATAGCTGATCAATAGATGATAGGCAATAGATATGTTAGGGAGGTAGATAATTATATAGATAAAGGATAAATCATAGATAGATATGATACAGAGGTAGATGATTATAAAGATATAAATAGATGATTTACAGATGAATAAATGATAGGAAGGGGCTCAGGGAAAGTGGTTCACATGATTACAGAAGCCAAGAAGAGGCTAGAGAGATGGCTCAGAGGTTAAGTCACTTGTTTGCGAAACCTAAGGACCCCGGTTCAACTCCCCAGTGCCCATATAAAGTCAGATACACAGTTAACACCTGCATCTGGAGTTTGTTTGCAGTGGCTAGTGGCCCTGGCACGCCCATTTTCTCTCTCTCTCTCTCTCAAATAAATAAATAAAATATTTTTTAAGGAAACCAAGAAGCCCCACAATGAGCTGTCTGTAAGCTAGAGATGATGGGGTGCTAGGATGCTGTGTCAAACATAAAGGCTGAGAATCCAAGGACTACTGAGGTGCAGAGGCTCTGACGCCCAAAGGCTGGAGAAGTGCATGCCAGCTCCAAGAGGAAAGGCCTCGCCTCTATGCTTTGTCTGCCCCCAAGCCCCTTTATACAATAATGCCACCCACATTGATGGCAGGACTCTCCTCCTTAGTACACTCACTCCCTAAAGTAGTTCTTAATTGGTTCACTGTTCAGTGAGAACGAAACGCTAGTGCTTGATCGGTTCCTTGGGTATTCCTTAATCCAGCCACACTGTTACCTAGATTTAGCCATCCCAGTGACAGGACCAAGGGATTTCCAGGAACTTTCAGGGTTAGAGCCAAGACCATCTTAGACAAATTGAGTCAGATGGTCATCCTTCCTGTTTTGCTCCATTCTTTTTTTAAAAAAAATATTTTATTTATTTGTTTGTTTATTTGAGAAAAAATGAGAATGGGTATGCCTGGGTCCTCAGCTCCATTCTTTAAAAAAAAAAAATTTACTCTTATTTATTTACTTGAGAGAGAAAGACAATGGGTGCACCAGGGCCTCTAGCCACTGCAAATGAACTCCAGAAGCATGTGCCACCTTGTGCATCTTGCTTATATGGGTCCTGGGGAATCAAACCTGGGTCCGTAGGCTTTGCAGACAAGTGCCTTAACTGCTAAGCCATCTCTCCAGCCCTTAGTCCATTCTTTTTGTTGTTGCTGTTTTTCCATATAGGGTCTCACACTAGCCCAAGCTGACCTAGAATTCACTATGTAGTCTCATGGTGGCCTCAAACTCCTGGTGATCCTCCTCCCTCTGCCTCTCAAGTGTTGGAATTAAAAGGGCACCACCACGCCCAGATTTTTTTTTTTTTTTGGTTCGGCTCCATTCTTTATTCATCTTGACTTTGATGGACACAGAGATTGATTCCTTCTATGTTGCTTGCTGATGTTCTCTTAGGAGATTGTTTATGTGGTTCAGGGACACAGCTTTGGAAATAGCTTTCAGAGACTGAGGCTGGCAAATATAGGTCCCTGGCAGTAAACAGAAGAAAACACATTGTGGTAGGAAAGTGTGGCAGAGCAGAAGGCAAGTTCAAGTTCAGCCTTTGCTGCGTCTACAGCTTACATGACTTTGAGAGATTCCTGAGATTTTCTGAGTCCTAGTTTCCTTATCTCAAAAGCAGGGATGGGGGCTGTAAATGGCTTAATGGTTAAGGAATTTGCCTGTGCAGCCTAAGGGCCCAGGTTTAATTCCCCAGTACCTACGTAAGCCAGATGCACAATATGCACATGCATCTGAAGTTCTTTTGCAGTGGCTGGAGGACTTAGTGTGCCCATTTTCTCCATCTGTCTCTCTCAACTACATAAATAAAATATTTATTAAAAGCTGAGATGATTTGACTCAACTTATCCACTGAAAATCATTTTTTTCCTTCATTATGGGGATTGAACCCAGGACCTCGTGCATGTTAGGCAAGTGCTGTGCCATCAAACTATATCCGCAGTCCTTCTGTGGTATTTTGTTATAGAAGCATGAAATGGACCAGGACACCAACCTTAAACTACCAAATGTACCACAGACGATCTACTGTGAATCTGACCAAAGTCAACTGGTTCACATCCTGCTCAAAGGCAAGTCCTTTAAAAAACATTTTTATTTATTTATTTGCAAGCAGAAAGAGGGAGATAAGACAGACAGAAAGATTGAGATAATGGGTGTGTCAGGACCTCCAGCTGCTGCAAACAAACTCCAGCTGCATGCATCACTGTGGGTGATGGGGAATTGAACCCTGCATTAGGCTTTGCAGGCAAATGCCTTAGCCACTTAGTCAGCTCTCCAGCCCTCAGTGAGGCAATTCTGCTGCTCCTTCCTTTTTGCATCTTAGTCCTGGGGTTCATGCCCACCCCTTGTTTTTCTTCTAAGCATCCATCCACTTGGTCAAGCACCTCATTTTGTGATACATGACTTCCTGCATGGCTGGTGTGATCTCGTATGTCTGTCTTGCTTGTTTACTACTTGCCACAAGACGAATGATCCAGGGTCACATTTGGTTGGTGCTGGAAATATCAGCACTCCTACAATATTTCCTGAATGTTTTCTCTAAACTTCTCTAAAGTGCATACATCACATGTTTTTCTCACTGCTAACCAGTAACCCAGGACTTGCAGTCCTGCTTTGGTCAACACTGTGAGCCCCCCGGGAGCATCCTTCCTTCTCTTTTTTAAAAAATATTTTATTAATAGATGGGGGCAGATAGAGAGAGAATGGGCACACCAGGCCCTGCAGCCACTGCAAACAAACTCCAGATGCATGTGTCATCTTGTGCATCTTGCCTTATGTGGGCACTGGAGAATCGAACCAGGATCTTTTGGCTGTGCTGGCAGGCGTCTTTACTGCTAAGCCATCTCTCCATCTGGCTCCCTTCTTTTCTGTGTTCCATTCCTCATTCCTCTCCCACCTTCTTCATACTGGTCCTGATGTCCCTGATCTCTCAGTGGAAGCAGCACGGAGCCTTCAGAACGGGTTTGTCAAGAAGGTTTGACTGCCAAACGTGCTGACTCCCTACTTTGCCCATCCTCCTGGGAATGACACGAGGCCGCGCTGGTTCTCTCTTCCTCTCAGCACTCCCCCTGCATTTGGGTGGCATCTGTCACTTAGCCAGTGCAAAGGGAGGCAATGGCTTATACATCAATGTGACAGGAAGGTTCACTTCCTCATTGGGCTCCAAGCTGAAAATAGATTTGCCCACGGGTTGGCATAAGTGCAGCCATGGCATTAATTGGATTCTGACACCACCCTGAGAACTCCTTCTCCCAGCACCCTCTCTGGCCCCGATGAAGCCCAAAGCCATTGACTGACTGGTTATCTTCCTCCTCTATCATACTATCCTAAATATCAAGTAGCCAGAACATGACTGGTTGACAGCCACCTTGCCTGAAGACCTAGTTGTCATCATTGACTCAAGGTCCCTTGGAGCCACTAAGAATAGCTACAGAGGTATTTTTCATAACTAGAGGAGATCGGTGTGGATTTGAAAGAACACCAGTCCCATCTGAAGTGTCAACTGCTGAAACTCACTGTGAGGTAGCATTTTTCAAATGGAGAAGATTTTAGCCCTGACTCCCATGACTACTTTTCTCTCCAACACGACTTATTTCAGGAACAGTTTAGGAATAGAACTGGCTTCTATTCAAATTCAAGTTTATCACCCGCATACATTTTTGTCTCCACATCCTTTCATCTCCATGGGGTGTTCATTCTCTTTTGTTTCAGAAGAAGAGGTGCCAACATGGGCTGAGGCAATGCAGTGCCCAGACAAAAGGAAGGGTCCCCTGACTTGGGAAACACCTAATAGGTTAAGTGGCACTTTTACTTGGAAAGTGAATTCTGGACTGGAGAGATGGCTTAGTGGTTAAGCACTTGCCTGAGAAGTCTAAGGATCCAGGTTCGATTCCCCAGTACCAGATATATATGGTGGTTCATGCATCTAGAATTTTTTGCAGTGGCTGGAGGCTCTGGTATGCCCATTTTCTTTCTCTCTCTCTTTCTCTTTCTCTCTTTATCTAATAAATAAATAAAATAAAATAATTTTTGAAACTAGGTTTAGTGGTACACGCCTTTAATCCCAGACCTAGGGAGGCAGAGGTCAGAAGATCACCATTAAGTTTAACGCCACCCTGAGAATACATAGTGAATTACAGGTCAGCCCAGGCTAGAGTGAGAACCCTCCCTCAAAAAAATAAAAAGTAGTGAATTTTCACAAAAGATAAAACGTTTTAGAGATGCATGTCATGTCTCATTAAATCAAAATCTTGAACAAGTGCCAAAAGAGTCCTGCAGTAGGAGAAGCCTGTGACACACTCAAACATTATGTCTACGCAATCCATCGAAGTCTCCATGTTGCAGAAAAACTGCGACTCACAGCTTTCAAAACAACTTAAGCCCTAAAGCTCCCACATTCTGGAAACTTCTGGGGCATCCCAGGAACTCAGGAGTATTCCAAAGGTCAGCTCCCTCCTCTCCTGGCCTCCTCCCTCCTTCATGTTGATTCCCAACCAATGTTCTTTAAAAATCGGGACAGCAAGAAGAAATGCGTTTCCTCTGCTATTTTTAAGAAAAGAATTGTTGAGCTTAGACATGTCTGTCACTCACACCCAAAGTGTGATTGACACTTTACAAAAGGGGAGGGGGATGACAATTTCTGCATAGAAGAAGTCTTCTGTCGATTCAGAAGCATGAAGTTTTTGGCATGCCACTTTTGGAGGGGGCAGGGCTCTTGGAAAAAAATCTAGCTAATGTGGAATACATGTGTTTTTTAAATATTATATTTATTACTTATTTGCAAGCAGGAAAAAATTAAGGGGGAGGGGGGGAGAGAGAGAGAAGGCCCTCTTGTCACTGAAAACAAACTCCAGGCGCACGTGCCACTTTGTGCATCTGGCTTTACGCGGGTATTGGGGATTTGAACCCCGGCAATTAGGCTTTGCAAACAAGTGCTTTTAACCACTGAGATCTCTCTCCAGCCCACATTTGTTTAAATGCACTGTCCAGATGCCTTCTGGAGCTCTACAAACTCTTTGAGGATTCTTTCTCACTCAGCATCTGTGGATGGGGGGCGTCGATTGATAGATGCAACATTGACCTTCAGGCACACAGTAAGCTGGTGACCATCAAAGAACAGGCAAATATTAATGGGTGTGCTGTCCTTACTAAGGCAAGAAAGACAGTCAGGGCCTTTGAGAAAGATTCTCAGTATAAGGTGTTCTCCCTTATGTTAACTCACTGATGAAAGGAACTGGAGTCTAATTCACCAAACACTCCAGTTTAGCCATGGTTGCTTCTGGAAGGTAAGATCATTCCTGTAGGAAGCTTATTCCTTAATCCCACAGAGACCTGGGAAGGTCCTAATTTGTGCTGTTACAGTGACAACTCTCAGGGAAGACCACACAGACACCAAGTAGCCGGAAAGGAATCTTTATTAGCTGGCCAGCGACTCCAGGAGCCTGAATGCAGTGCCAAGCTGCATTTTAGGACTCCTTTTATAGGAGAAAACTGTAAGATTTCACATCTTACTTTTACAGTTCAGAAGTTCAACAATCATACTCCTATAAAAACAAGAACTAATTTCAGTTGATTTTAGGAAAAACAGGAACTTTTCCAGATTTTTCCCTCCTTGCATTTTCCCTCTCCTGCAACTGCAAGCAAGCAGCAGTTAATACAGAAGCTAAAGATGCATTTAGCAACAGTGAGAAAAACATCTTGTCTTGTGTTGACCCATTACGTTAAAAGCAACCAAGCATAAAGCTCAAGTGCAGGTGAGACCATATCTTGCAGTACCAGCTAGGTTGAACTTCCTTGCATAAGTTCACAATATGGAGTCACTCATGTCCTTCTCCAGCTTAGGCTCTTGTCACATTGCTGAATGTAGTGTCTGATACTGAGAATGCAGATATGCACACAACAAAGTTCTTGCATTCATAGGTCTTACAGGTTAGAGAGAAATAGAATAAAGTAACTTAGAATCAAATATACTACAAAGAGGAAGTGTAAGGTGACATATATATATGTATGTATGTATATATGACATATCATATAGATAGATAGATAGTTCACCATACATTAGAAATGATGATAATGATAGGTAGTCATGAACACGGAACATCTAATTTAGAATTCCTAAATCCCAGTAGTAAGTACATGCACAAAGGCACTGGGCTGGAATGGAGCCCCTTAAGAGAAAATAAAAGTAAAAAACCAGAGATAAAAACAATGTTAAATGATCCAGGTATGGTGGTGCACATCTCTGATCCCAGTACTCGAGTCTGAAGTAGGAAGATCGCCATGAGTTTGAGGCCAGCTTGGGCCTACAGAATGAGTTCCAGGTCAGCCTGGGCTAGAGTGAGACCCTACCTTGGGGGTGAGGGGAAGAAAAACTAAACCAAACCAAAACAAAACACTGTAAGCGAGCAGAGAGAAGCCAGAGATCAAGCTACGACTAGTCAGTCAGTCAGAACTCTTGGAACATAGAAATGAGTTCGTTCAAGCAGAAAGGGAAACTTGTGGCTGATACTTCTAATTGTCCTTATACCTATGCTGACTGTCTTCCCTGAGCAACAGAACCCCAAAATTCTAGATGGGAATGTGGCTTCCTCTAGTAAAAACTACACTTTCCAGAATCCCATGTGATTCAGTTCTGGCTGGAACATGACAGAAGCCCGTGTACCTTTCACCATGGCAAGGGCACAAGAATCCTGGATACAGATGTCTGAACATCTTCTACTTGAAAGAAAATTATACTGGGCACTTCTATTCCATGTTACCATGCTTATTTTGCACTTCCTGTTATTCTCCACTAAGCTCATTCTTAATATGTTGTTTATTTATTTAAGAGAGAGAAAGAAAGAGTCAGAGTAGGTGTGCCAGAGCCTCTGGCCACTGTTCATGAACTCCATACATATATCCACCTTGTGCATCTGGCTTACATAGGTCTTCGACCTGAGTCCTTAGGCTTTGCAGGCAAGTGCCTTAACCACTAGGCTATCTCTGCAGCCTCTAAGCACACTGAATTCATTTGTTAAAAATAGAGTTAAGGGGGCTGGAGAGATGGCTTAGCGGTTAAGCGCTTGCCTGTGAAGCCTAAGGACCCCGGTTCGAGGCTCGGTTCCCCAGGTCCCACGTTAGCCAGATGCACAAGGGGGCGCACGCGTCTGGAGTTCATTTGCAGAGGCTGGAAGCCCTGGCGCGCCCATTCTCTCTCTCTCCCTCTATATGTCTTTCTCTGTGTGTCTGTCGCTCTCAAATAAATAAATAAATAAATAGAGTTAAGGGCCGGATGTGGTGGCACACACCTTTAATCCCAGCATTTGGGAGGAGGATCACAGCCAGTTGAAGGCCACCCTGGGACTACACAGTGAATTCCAGGTCAGTTTGGGCTAGAGTGAGATTCTACCTCAAAAAACAAAAACAAGCCGGGCGTGGTGGCACACGCCCTTAATCCCAGCACTCGGGAGGCAGAGGTAGGAGGATCGCAGAGAGTTTGAGGCCACCCTGAGACTACATAGTGAATTCTAGGTCAACCTGAGCTAGAGTGAGACCCTACCTTAGAAAACCAAAAAAAGAAAAAAACAAACAAAAAAAAAAAAAAAAGAGTTAAGGAAAGACCTTTCATGATAAGATTATGAGCTGTTAAACTTACAAACTTCTGCGGCTTTTATAACTTCACTGATTAGATACTTAATATAAGAAACAAGCCTGGAGAAAACGTATTTGCATATTCATTAATGTATTCATTGACTTAATCATTTCAACATGTGTTATATACAGAGTATGTGTAGGTGTTGTACAAGACAGAATTCACCAACTATTTGACACCTTTCGTAAAAGGACTTACAATTTAGAAACACAGGAAGTGTCACGTAAACTGCAGGTCACCAATAAAGGCAGTTAAGAGAGGGGTGCTGTTGGAGACATCTGAGGTGATTATATATAATGCCCTGAGCCTGAGAAAGCTGAACTGTTTTTGTAAAGCCCACTCCAGTTCAGAATCAACCTCAGTTCCTACTTCAAGTCTCAGCACAGCAGGAAACTTGAGAGAAAGCCCTTTGTTTGTTTGGTTTAATCATTAACAGGACTCTTCTGACAGAAGCAGACCACTCAGACAAAGTAAACAGGCAAAAATCATTCCCTCCTCTGAAACGTGGAATTGACAAAGAAAAACTCAGCCAAACACTGAGCTTCAACCAACTGCTGGTGAAACCTGCTTTATCAATGTTGTTGCCAAAGAGCGTCCCCAGTCATGGGCCTGTCACCATTGCTGAGATCACTCGGGAATCAGTATTGAATGAGGTCACTTGGTAAAGTGCTTGCTTAAGTTCAGTCCCTACATTTCACAAAGAATGCCAGCACATGGCACACACCTTTAATCCCAGCACTCAAGAGGCAGAGGTAGGAGTATCACTGTGAGTTGAGGCCAGCCTGAGACTACATAATGAATTCCAAATCAGCCTGGGTGAAAGCAAGACCCTACCTCCAAAACAACCCAAAAACTAAATAAGAAGCAAAGGAGTCTGTATGTTATGATGCTACATATGAAAAAGAGAATATAGACAAACACCCAGGGAAAAACATCCCAAAACTCACTCAAGGGCTGGAGAGATGGTTCAGCAGTTAAGGACCTTGCCTGCAAAGTCTAAGGACCCAGGTTCAATTCCCTAGTACCCACATAAAGACAGCTGCACAAGATGGCTCATGCGTCTTGAGTTCATTTTGCAGTGGCTGGAGACCCTGGTGTGTCCATTCTTTCTGTCTCTGAGATAAAGAAAGAAAGGGAAAGAAGGAAAAAGAAAGAAAGAAAGAAAACATTAAAAAAAAAAACTGAATAGACATTGCTTCAGAGAAGTGGCCAATAATTTCACAGACAGATGCTCAAGGTCACTAAATCCTCAGGGAAATGCAAATCACAATCTCTCCAGCCACTGCAAATGAACTCCAGACATATGAGCCACCTTGTACATGTGGCTTATGTGGGTACTGGGTCCTTAGGCTTCGCAGGAAAGCACCTTAACTGCTGTATTTGTCAGGGTTCTCTAGAGGAACAGAGCTGATAGAACGAATTATATTAAAAGGAAATTCATTGGGTTAGTTTATTGCAGTTCAATAGCAGTTGCAAGCTCGAGAATCAAGGAACCTGATAGCTGCTCAATCCATGTGGCTGGAAGGCCTGGAGGCTTCCTGAGGAGCTACTGGTTTTCAATCCACATGGGTCTTCAGTCTGTGCTGGTCTTCAGTCCATGCTGGTCTCCAGTCCACACTGGTCTCCAGTCCACGCTGGTCTCCAGTCCTGGCTGGTCTTCAGTTCATGCTGTTCTTCAGTGCTGGCTGGAAGGCAGCAAGCAGCTCTAGCAGCCAAGTTGAAGGGAGCTCTTTTTACCCAGAGCTTCCTTATATAAAGTCCCCCTCTGAGAGGGGCCGCCCACTCTAGAGGAAGGGCTCACCCTGGGGGAAAGACTTCCTCCTTCAGTTAATCCTTCTTGGAGGCAACCTCAGAGACCCACACAAAGGGATGTCTGTGGATTAATAAATAGATCAAGTTGACAACAACTTAACCATCACAACCACTAAGCCATCTCTGCAGCCCCAAATCACAATCTATCTGCCTCTTTCTCTCTCTGTCAAATAAATAAAATTGAAAATAATAATAATAATAAAGCACTGGAGAGATGGCTTAGCAGTTAAGGCATTTGATTGCAAAGCCAGAGGATCCCTCTTCAACTCTCCTGGACCCACATAAGCCAGTTGCACAAGGGGGTGCATGCATCTGGAGTTCCTTTACAGTGACTGGAGGCCCTGATATGCTCACTTGCTTGCTCTCTCCCCCCTTCTTTCTCCCTCTCAAATAAATAAGTAAATAAAATATATTTTAAAAATTAAAAAAAAAAAACCTTAAGAAACTGACAGTAGCTACAAAGTTCTAGAAAGCAATACTAAGGACTTAAGACTTCCTTATGACCCGTCAGCCCTGTTCAAATTGCCATCATAAGTACATTTGGCTTTTATGATCTGAAAATTAAAATTGAGAAACTGATGGGCAGATGGAGAAGTTGGACACAAATGTAGAAAATTATGAAGGGACTTGTTCCTGAAGGTGTTACAGGTGCTAACCAGTCCTTTATTTCTTTCATAATAATTTCCACTTCTCAACCTAGTACCCATGTGAAGCTAGATGCCCAAAGTGATGCATGTGTCTGGAGTTCATTTGCAGCAGCTAGAGGCCTTGCCACACCCATTCTAATTCTCTCTCTCTCTTCTCTCTCTCTGTGCTTGCAAATAAATAGAAACTTTTAAAAATGAAGTCCTGATCCATACCAGGTAGACAGCCTTGAAAACACTGTGTTAAGTAAAAGATATAGTCACAAAGGGTGAATTATTGCATCTTCCAGTCTAGGTGAAAAGTCCAGTTACATGTGCATGTGGATGCTAAAGGTCAACATCAAGTGTCTTCTTCAATTTCTCTCCACCTTTTTTCTTTTTGAGGAAAGTCCAACAGATTGGCCTTTTTTTAAAAAAAATATTTATTTATTTGTTTTAAATTATTTATTTGAGAGTGAAAGAGAGAGAAAGAGGCAGACAGAGAGAGAGAGAGAGAAAGAGAATGGGCATGCCAGGACCTCCAGCCACTGCAAACGAACTCCAGACGCGTGCACCCCCTTGTGCATCTGGCTACCGTGGGCCCTGGGGAGTTGAGCCTAGAACCGGGGTCCTTAGGCTTCACAGGCAAGTGCTTAACCATTAAGCCATCTCTCCAGCCCTTAAGATTTATTTTTACTTATTTATTTATTAGAGACAGAGAGAGGGAGAGAGAGAGAGAGAGAGAGAGAGAGAGAGAGAGAGAGAGAGAGAGAGAATGGGTGCGCCAGGGCCTCTAGCCACTGCAAATGAACTCCAGACGCTTCACCACCATGTGCATCTGGCTTACGTGGGACCTGGAGAATTGAACCTGAGTCCTTAGGCTTCACAGGCATGCACCTTAACCGCAAAGCCATCTCTCTAGCCCCACCGTTTTTTTAATGAGAGAGAACCAGGGCAAGAAAGAGAGAGAGAATTGGTACACCAGGGCCTCTAGCCACTGTAATCAAACACCAGACACATGCACCACTTCGTGTGTATGTGTGACCTTGTGCATATGTCACCTTGTGCATTTGGCTTATGTGGGATCTGGGGAGTTAAACATGGGTCCTTAGGCTTTGTAGGCAAGTGCTTTAACTACTAAGCCATCTCTCCAGCCCTATTTTTAATTTTTAAAAATGTTCCTTATTTATTTGAGAATGAGAAAGAGGAAGAGAGAGAATAGGCACACCAGGGCCTTGAGCCACTGCAAATGAATTCCAGATGCACGTGCCACCTTGTGCATCTGGTTTATGTGGGTACTGGGAAATTGAACCTGGGTCCTTAGGCTTTGCAGACAAGCACTTTAACTGCTAGGCCATCTCTCGGGCCTCACCCCCTTTTTTTAAAGCAGGGTCTCACTCTAGCCCAGGCTGACCTGGCATTCACTGCACCTTCTCAGGGCTGGCCTGGAACTCACAGCGATTCTTCCACCTCTCCTTCCCAAGTGCTGGGATTAAAGGCGCACACCACCATGCCCAGCTCCCACCTTATTGTTTGAGACACAGTTTGTGACTGAATCTGGATCTCATGGATTTCTCTAAACAGACTGGCCAACAAGCCCCAAGAATCCCTCAACCTCCACCTCCCCAGTGCTGGAAATATGGGCATATGCCGCCAAGTCCAGTTTTCACATGAGTGATAGAGATCCAAACTCCCATCCTCACGCTTGCATGGTGAGCACTTCACTGACTGAGCCATCTCCCTATCCCTGAACTTTGCACTTTAAAATGGCAAAGTTTGTTTTCCCAAGATAATGTTTAGTATCAGGAAATTGTACATGGTCTTAAATGTAGAAAGCCATGGTTTAAAGGTGAATGGTTTCAACTTTTTTAAAAATATTTTTATTATTTATTTGTGAGAAGAGAGAGAGAGAGAGAGAGGGAGAATGGGCATGCCATGGCCTCTAGCCATTGCAAACAAATTCCAAATGCATGTACCACCTTGTGAACCTGCCTTTATATGGGTTCCAGGGAATCAAACCCTGGTCATTAGGCTTCACAGGCAAGTGCCTTAACCGCTTGGCCATCTCCCCAGCCCTCAACTTTATTTTTAGGCGTCAGTAGAAGAACATGATAGAAAGCAAAATGTCCGCAGTGATAATTATTTCTAGGTGGTAGAACCTGGTTGATTTGAGTTTCCTCCTTTATATCATTTTATATCTTCAAATCTCCCATCTTTTGCAGCAGTTAAGAGGCCCTGGTGTGCCCATTCTCTCTCTCTCAAACAAACAACAACAACAAAAAGAGCTGCTTTCACTCAATCCTGTCCACATTGCAGGTTTATGGCTAAAACAGGATTGTGATTTTAAAAAAATTTTTCTTTATTTATTTGCAAGGAGAGAGAGAGAGAGGGAGAGAGGGCTCCCATCTACCTTTATAGTCAGAAAAGAATAAGTAACCAAAAATAGAATCATGGGCTGGAGAGATTGCCTAGTGGTTAAGACACCTGCCCACAAAGCCAAAGGATACACGTTCGATTCCCCAGTACCCACACAAAGCCAGATATACAAGATGCATCCAGAGTTCATTTACAGAGGCTGGAGGCTGTGGTTCACCCATTCTCTCACCCTCTTTCTCTGCCTCTCTCTCAAATAAATAAATAGGGTTAAAAATATTTTATTTTATTTAAAAGGTAAGTTTTAAAGCATCATCTTTGTAGGCATTAGTGGTGCCACCACTGTCAAATTGTTGTCTCCTCTCTGAGCACTGTGGCATGTGGACCTCACAGAGCCATTATATGGGCCATGTGATATGTCACAGTGAACAGAAGTCATGTGTGGCACTGCATTTATTACTGTGCGGCAAAATGCCCCAAACAGTGCTTAAAATCATAATCCTGGGCTGGAGAGATGGCCAAGCGGTTAAGGCACTTGGCTGCAAAGCCTAATGACCAGGGTTAGATTCCCCAGAACCCAGGTAAAGCCAGATGCACAAGGTGGCGCATGCGTATTTAGTTCATTGGCAGTGGCTAGAGGCCCTGGTGCTCTCTCTCTCTCTCTCTCTCTCTCTCTCTCTCTCTCTCTATCTCTATCTCTATCTCTATCTCTATCTCTATTTCTCCTTGCAAATAAGCAAAGAAAAATTTTTAAAAATCACAATCCTGTTTTAGCCATAAACCTGCAATGTGGGCAAGGTTGAGAGGAAGAGGCTCTTTTTGTTGTTGTTTGTTCAGGGACACACCTGAGCATGCAGCTGGACTCAGAATGAGCTTTGAAAAAGAAAGGCTGCTGACCCACAAAGGCTGGTGGTTAACTAGCCTGAGTCAACATGATACTTATGTCCAATTTTTCTTCCTAGATAGAACAGGAGGCCAGGGACCTGGACTGTTATCTTTATGTCAAAGCAAAGGACCCATAGGACACAAGTGATCATTCTATTGTCCAACTTCTACCCAGAAAGACCTAACAACCCAGAAGGGAAAAACAGAGTGTAATTGTTGGAAACATGATAAATCTACCTGAGATGCATAATATCAGTGATAGAAATTGCAAAAATGTGGGGCTGGAGAGATGGCTTTAAGGTTAAGGCATGTGCTGGCAAAGCCAATGGACCCAGGTTTGATACCCCAGTAACCACGGGAAAGCCAGATGCACAAGGTGGCATATGCATCTGGAGTTCATTTGCAGTGGCCACAGGCCCTGGCATGCCCATTCTCTTCCCCTCCCCCCCCCTGCCTCCTTCTCTCTCTCAAATAAATAAAAATAAATTTTAAAACAGGCTTAAAAACAAGAAATTACAAAATGTTAGTCACCATTCTGTTTGTTCTACAGAAGAAGAAAATTACAAACATTTTTCAAGATGAAAATAAAAGCAAAGAAATCTCTGATAGCCTTTTCATGAAAAAGTCTACAGTATCCACTCCATTCCTTATGTACCACTCAAACTATGTTAATCACACTTCCCCTCTGAGCAAGTGGCCTCTCAGGGCATCATGCTGGACACAGGAGTGCCAGGTTCTCTGGCTATGGTAAAATAAGTGAGTCCCGTGTATATGTCATTCTGATTGCATCCAACAATTTCCATCTTTGTGAAAAGTGAGAAAACTATTGGAGTTGGGTTAGCACATTTTTTAAAATGTTTTACTTACTTGCACATTGTGGTAGTTTGAACATATGTCCTCCATAGACGCAGGTGTTTTATTAAAGCTTGTAACTTGGGTCTCCAGCTGCCTGATTGGGGGAAGCTATCACTGGGGCCAGATTCTGGGGTCCAGCCCCGAGGTATGTTTGGGGGCAGGTCAGATTTGTAGCCCAAGGGTATACAAAGAGGTTTGAGCTCTGCCTGGGCCCCTGCTGTTTTACTGCCAATTTTGTGCTTACTGCTTTTGGTTTCTTGGGCTGTTTGGTTGTTTCTCCCTGCTGCAATGGACGGAAGCAGCTTTTCCCCCCACTGATAGAACTTCCCCTGGATCTGTGAGCCTGAAATAAATCCCTTCTTCCCCTAAACTCTGCCTGGTTTGGATGTTCATCCCAGCAACATGAAGCTACTACAACACACACACACACACACACACACACACACACACACACACACACACGCGCCATGCATGCCAGGGTCTCTTGCCATTACAAGTGTTATGTTTGTGTATGTGTGTGTGCGTGTGTGTCTGATTGTATATGGGTGGCTGGGGAATTGGACCTAGGCCAACGGGCTTTGTAAGCAAGTATCTTTAACCACGGAGCCATCTCCCTAGCCCCAGATTAACACATTTTAAATAGGCAAATAAAGATTAGAAAGCAGGATGCAAGGTTAAGCAGATGTAAGCAGATGAGGACCACAAGGGAGCCAGTATTACAGAAAATTGAAAAAGGTCATCGATAAGTAAATTTGGTCTAAAAGAACTCTGACCTGAAAAGCAATCAACCTTTAAAAGTTTCCTTTGCACTGCCACTCTTGTGTGGGAGCAGATGGTGTCTTGTGACATTTGTCCTTAGCCTAGCCACACACTTGGGATGCAGAATCTAGGGGGATTTTTTTTTTTTAACACCAGGATTTTCTCCCTTCCAAGTATTAACTAGGCCTGGCCCTGCTTAGTTTCCGAAATCAGCCAAGATCAGGCACAGTCACAGTGGTATGGCTGTAGACGCCACCAGAATTTTCTAAAAGGTAATCTAAATCTATATTCAAATGCACAAACAAATTGGTGTGAAAAAATTGTTTATGTTTGAAAGTAAGCATTAGTTCACGTTCCTAAAAACCTGAATAGGGAGCTGGAGAGATGGCACAGCTGTAAAGGTGCTTGCAATACCTGGGTGTGATCCCTTAGTACTTTTGTAAATCATGATGCACAATGTGGTGTAAGCATCTGGGGCTCATCTGCAATGGCAAGAGGCTCTGCTGCACCCATTCTCTCTCTCTCCTTGCAAATAAGTGAATTAAATATTTTTTAAAACCTGAATAGAATGGGGCATTGGTGATGCATACCTTTCATCCCAAAACTCAAAAAGCCAAGGTAGGAGGATCACTGTGAGTTCAAGGCCACTCTGAGACTACATAGTGAATTCCAGGTCAGCTTGGGCTAGAGTGAGACCTTATCTTGAAAGAAACAAAAAACAAAACACTGAATCAAGGGTGAAGATAAGGCTCAGCAGTTAAGGAACTCACCTGCAATGCTGAACTACCTGATTTGATTCCCCAGTACCATGTAAAGCCAGATGCACCAAGTGCATATGTTTGAAGTTCATTTGCAGTGACTAAAGGCCCTGGCATGCTCATTCTCTTTCTCTCTCCTTCTTTCTCTGAGAGAGAGAGAAAGAAAGAGGAAAAAAAAAGAGAAAGTATTTTTTTTTTTAATCCTGAATAGACATTGCTTCAAAGAAATGACCAGTAAGATACTACCTCACTTCATGGGGTGGCTATTACATGAAAAACAAAACAACAAAAAAAGAATTGACAAGAATACAGTGAAATAGGGACCTTTGTGCATTGCTGGTGGAAATGTTAAAATGGTGGGGAAACCATGGAAAAACAGTATGGCTGTTCCTCAAAAACAAACAAACAAACAAAAAAAAAACATCAGACATGGAATTTCCATATGATCCAGTAATTTGACTTTTAGGGTATTGGCCTAACCACTGCAAGCAGGCACTTAAGCAGATATTTGCACACTAATACTCACAGCACTGTTTCTAGTAGATTGAAAGCAATCCCAATGTCCACCATTTTAGGAATAGATAAACAACAATGTGGCATATAGATCCAATAAAATATTACTTTGCTTTTAAAGGAATGAACTTCTACAGTTTACAGTTCCAGAGGGCAGAGTCTATCAGGACAGGGAAAAAATGGCTACAGCAGGAAGCCTGACTCTCATAGCCACAGGAAGCAGAGAGAGAGAGAGAGAGAGAAAGAGAGAGAGAGGGGGGGGGACAGGATGCAGAGCTGGTTATGACACCTCAGGGTCCACCCCCAGTGACATATTTCATCTAGCAAGACTCCACCCCCTAAAGATTCCACAACCTTCCCAAACAGTGCCTCCAGCTGGGAATTAAGTATTCAAACACATGAGCCTATGGGGTGCATTGTGCATTCAAACTTCCTCAGGGATGTATTAGAGGAATTAAGATGAGAGAATATTCACTGTAGGTATTTTCTGTGCCTGTAAGCTTAACAACATTGATTTAAGGAACCAAGAGACAGAATTGAAAGATTTTGCCTTATGGGCTCTGACCTCTCTTCTCTGGGTCAAATTTCCACCACAGAACTGAACTGGGGACAGTAACATATGATAATCTGTAAGCATTGTGACTGTGGAGATTCATGCTATTAGACCAGATTGAGAAACAGGAACCTATGTATTCAGAATGAATCCATTTAAACTGCCTAATTGCATGGGTTAGATTTCTTTTACCTATAAGTAACAACAACAACAATAAAACCTGGTGGAAATGGCTTAACCATTAAGCTTCAGCTGTATTCACAGGCTGACCACCTAGATCTTTCCAACAGTTGTTTCATCATAGAGACACCAGTTGTTTCCTCATGGGTTTTTGTAATTATCTGAAATGTAATTATCCCTACAGAGGTGGGCAGCCAGAACCAAGAGTGTGACTAATTTACTGTTTGGGAAGGGAGTGATAATTGCTAGCCATATAGTTCTTTCTCTCCAGTTCCCCCATCATTAAGAAGATAGGACCCCAGTGGTCATTGGAGATCAGTCAGTAATGAGTGTGCCAGTGATCTAGCTTTGCATCCATTTAAGATATTACAAAAGAGCAATACTTCTTGACTGGGCTGCTTTTGTCCTCATGGGGCTATTTGTCAAGATCTAGAGGTGTTATTTATTTTTCCACTTCTGTTGTGGAAATGGGTATTGCTAATACCAGTACAATGAGCTCAAGAAAAGACACTCTTCAATGCATAGCACAGTCTCCTACCTCTCCAACAAAGAATTACATGGGCTAGAATGTCAGGAATGTGTAGTTTAGAAAAGCCTGTGGTAGAATATCACATATGTATAATCATGGTAGAAACAAAATAAAACAATATAAAAGACTACCTATTTAGATGCTGGAAGAAAAGAAATCGGCATTGTGGTAGTTTCAATGTGACGGTTTGAATGTATGTCCCCCTGGACTGAGGTGGTTTATTAAAATTGAGTTTTCAACTTGATCCCCTAGCAGGCAGATCCCTGCTACAAGTGGGTGTGTCACTTGGGGCAGATCCTGGAGACCAGCCCAAAGGTGCGTTCAGAGCAGTTTGAGCTTAGGCTGTTCAAGCTTGCTGCAGTCGTCTCTCTCCACTTGGACCTGTGGAAGCAAGCAGTTTCTTGCACCACTGATGGAGTTTCCCCTGGACTCTGTGAGCCTGAAGTAAACCCCTTCCTTCCATAAGCTGTGTCTGGGTGGATGTTTGTCCCACCAATGAGTTGCTGACTGCAACTGGCATCATGATTAAAAAGAAAAATCAAAACAAATCTTGGAATTAGAATTCACAACTGACAATTGACAGAAAACCATCAAGGCAGAAGTAAGTGGCTAAGAACACAATATACACTATTAGAAAGAAATGCCAAACTGCCAATAAGATATGATTCCTTGGGGAAGTTCTAGAAGTGAGATCCCTCAGGACTAGCACAAGCTCTTGCACTAACAAAGTTGTGGTTTTGAAAAGTCACTCAGCAATGGAAGGGCCAGTTTCCTGGATGGTTTTCAAACATTCTGCTTAGCAGTAGAGACACCTTAGGGATTTTCTGGTAAATGTATTCCTTCCATCCACTGGATCAAATCATGTACTTGACATGAAATGAACACTGTGAACCCTGTGGTTTCCTTTGTATGGAGATCTGCTCTCATCTTCTTGGGCGTTCTTTCTAGTGGATGGGAAGAGAAGAGGATTGTAGTCTAAACTTGAAAGAAATTATTGCAAAATTTGCCTTTTTAAAATAGTGTCTTCCTGATTGACTTAATGTAAATTTGACATGAGGGGTTTTATTTGTGGGTGTTGTTATTGTTGATACATAAAATACCTTTTAAAAATGATATAGAAGCCAGGTGTGGTAGTGCACGCCTTTAATCCCAGCACTTGAGAGGCAGAGGTAGAAGGATCACCATAAGTTCAAGGCCACCTGAGACTACAGAATGAATTCCAGATCAACTTGAGCTAGAGTGAGACCCTACCATGAACCCCCCCCCCAAAAAAAAGATATAGAAATCTGGGCTGCAGAAGTTGCTCAAGGTGCTTGCCTGCAAAGCCTAATGACCTCAGTTTGATTCCCCAGTACCCAGGTAAAGCTAAATGCACAAAATGGCACGTGCATCTGGAGTTCATTTGCAGTGGCCAGAGGCCCTGGTGTACCCATTCTATCTACCTCTCTCTCTCAAGTAAATAACTATATTTAAAAATTTTTTTGGTTTTTGGGTTTTTTTAATTTTATTTATTTATTTATATTTATTTATTTGAGAGCAATAGAGAGAGACAGAAAGAGGCAGAGAGAGAGGGAGAGAGAGAATGGGTGCACCAGGGTGTCCAGCCACTGCAAAGGAACTCCAGACGCATTCACCCTCTTGTGCATTTGGTTAAGGAGGGTCCTGGAGAATCAAGGCTCAAACTGGGGTCCTGAGGTTTCACAGGCAAGCGCTTAACCACTAAGCCATCTCTCCAGCCCTAGGTTTTGAATTTTTGAGGTAAGGTCTCACTCTAGCTCATGCTGACCTGGAATTCACTATTCTCAGGGTGGCCTTGAACTCATTCACGGTGATCCTGCTACCTCTGCCTCCCAAGTGCTGGGATTAAAGGAGTGCACCACCATGCCCAGCTTTAAAATTTTTTTTAATGATATAGAAACCCAAAATAGGATACCTTGAATCATTAAAAATAGTAAAGAAGGGCTGGAGAGATGGCTTAGCGGTTAAAACGTTTGCCTACAAAGCCAAAGGATCCCAGTTCAACTCTCCAGGACCCATGTAAGCCAGATGCACAAGGTGGCACATGCATCTGGAGTTCGTTTGCAGTGGCTAGAGGTCCTGGTGTGCCCATTCTCTCTCTCTTTCTCTGTGCCTCTTTCTCTCTCTCAAATAAATAAATTAAAATATATTTAAAAATATTAAAGAAGTAAAAATAAATAATAAAAATAGTAAAAAAAAAAGCCAGACACAAAATATTACATATTGTATGTACAATTCTATTTATTAGAAAGATTGAGAATGGGGACTGGAGAGATGGTTTAACTGCTAAGGAGCTTGCCTGTGAAGCCTAAGGACACAAGTTCGATTCTCCAGTACCCACATAAGCCAGCTGCACAGGGTGGCACATGCATGTGGAGTTCATGTGCAGTGGCCAGAGGCCCTGGTGCACCCATTCTTTCTCTCTCTCTGCCTCTCCCTCTCAAAATAGGGAAAATAAAATAAAATAGAAATATTGATAATAGGGGCTGGAGAGATGGCTTAGCAGTTAAGGCGCTTGCCTGTGAAGCCTAAGGATCCAGGTTTGATTCCCCAGTGTGCACATAAGCCAGATGCACAAGGTAGTACGTGTGTCTGGATTTCATTTGCAGTGGCTGGAGGTCCTGTCATGTGCATTCTCTATCTGTCTCTTTCTCTGTCTCTCTCAAATAAATAAATAAATAAATTATGTTTTAAAAATAAAACAAAAAATATTGAGAATAAACATATCTATAGAAACAAGGAGTAGCATGGTAGTTTGAACATAATTGTTCCCCATAGCCTCAGGTATTTTTGATTAACCTTCCTACGTAGTTCCAGGCTGGTGGAGTCTTTGGGAGGTGCAGCCTTGCTGGAGGCAGGCTTTAGGGTTGAAGATTCCAGTTGTGCTCTGTGTTCAGAACTGGCTTATACTTGCTGCTGTCTCTCTGCTGTGGATGGACGATGAGAGCCAGCTTCTTTCCCATGATGAAGGTCCTGCTTGAAGCTGCGTGCCTGAAATAAACCCTTTCCTCCCATCAACCACTTTTGGTCGGGTGTTTTGTCCAGCAATGACAAGGGAATTGCTACAAGTACCTCACTGTTTAACAGGCAGGGCTGGGGAGTTGGCTGCTCATAGGCTGTTGGGGTTGAACCACTCTGTAAACTTTAAAAGGATGAATTTCAAGCCCAGTGGGGGCGCATGCCGTTAATCCCAGCACTCAGGAAGCAGAGGTAGAATTGCTGTGAGTTCCAGACCACCCTGAAACTTCATAGTGAACCTGGGCTAGAGTGAGATCCTACCTTGAAAAAACCCAAAACAACAACAATAAAAAAGATGAAGTTCATGATGTATGGGTTACATCTTGATAAGGTTATTATTTTATTTTTTATTAATTTATTTTGTATTAACAACTTCCATGATTGTAAACAATATCCCATGGTAATGCCCTCACTCTCCCCCCCCCACTTTCCCCTTTTAAACTCCATTCTCCATCATATTCCTCCTATCTCAATCAGCCTCTCTTTTATTTTGATGTAAGGCTATTATTTTAAGTGTTCAGGATGAATTTTGTAAATTTCATCTTTTCAATTTTTAAAAAAATATTTTATTTATTTATTGGCAAATAGAGAAGGTAAGGAAGACAGAATGGGCACCTCCTGCCACTACAAAGGAATTCCAGACACATGCACCACAAACCCAGGCTCTTAGGCTTTGCAAGTAAGTGCCTTTAGATACTGAGCCATCCCTACAGCCCAAAATGTTCATCCTCATTGGCTTTCTTACCTCCAAAGTTAAGATTTTTTAAAATAATTTTTAAATTATCTAGTTATTTTGAGAGGGGGGCAGATAGATAGAAAATGGGTGTGCTAGGGCCTCCAGCCACTGTAGACAAACTCCAGATTTGTGTGCCACCTTGTACATCTGGTTTTACATGGGTAATGGGGAACTGAACCTGAGTCCTTTGGTTTTGCAGGCAAGCACCTTAACTTCTAAGTCATCACTCCGGCCCAAGATTTGTTTATTATAAAGTATATTACCAAGAGACACAAGAATTTGGACTACATGCCTGCGGAGTTATTTCTCTGAATATTAAATTTTTACCAAAAAAATATTTTAAACTCCTTTACTACTTGTTTTTTTTCTTTAACATGCCTTAAGGCCACATTATTCTTGGACCAGTAATAACTCTACCTCCCTTTTAATTGCTACTTTGTATTATTTTGTAATTTATTTTCTGCTTCTCTGTGGGTCTACATTGGGGTAGTTCCAGGTTTTCTTTAGTAAAAATGAGCCTCAGTGGGAATTCTTCATAAGGAATTTTGGTATGTTTCCACAAAATCAAATCAGATAGCTGTCTTTGGGGAGAATGTTATGGAGGTGTGCTATTTAGATTTGCCTATGTGATTTTACCTTCTAATAGACCTTGCTTTTCTTCATAGAGCTGCCTCTCCCTATCTCATGCAGTTCTGAGCCAAAGGGCCCTGGGGCTCTAGTCATGGTGACTAATCCTCCAGAAGTACCTGGGACCCAACAAGGACTGTCAGGCCCCTTCTCTGAGATTTCATATACAGATCCTGGGAGAGACGCACATTTGCTTTACTTTGGGCACAGCTCCTGGATGCATAAGAACATGGAGCACTGGAGCCAGACTACCACCTGCTGGGACCCCACAGATGAGCCAGAAAAATAAGTGAGAATGAGACTGATAAAGAGAAAAACAGATTCAAGAAGAAGGACCCAGGCTGGGGAGATGGCTCAGCCATTAAGACAGTTGCCTGCAAAGCGTGATGACTCAGGTTCGATTCCCCAGTACCCACGTAAAGCCAGATGCACAAAGTGGCACATGCATCTGGAGTTCATTTGTAGTGGCTAGAGGCCCTGATGCACCCATTCTCTCTCTCTGTCTCTCTTTCTCTCTTTGCTTTCAAATAAATAAATTTAAAAGAAGAAGAAGCCAGAGAAGGAGGAGAAGAGCCAATGGCCTCATTCAAGTCTCTGCCTGAGGCAATTTCCACCTCTAGGCTGTCCCCGGTTATATAACACATTCTCTTTCTGGAGTTGGTCAAGACATCAATTGGCATCATTTAACACCTGCTGTCAGAGCCTGGCTTCCCACTGGAGCATAGGCTGTGGTTGCTTTGTAGCTGGTATTAAGGGAGGAAGGCCCTAGGTACACACAATACGCAGCCTGCACAGCCCCTAAGAAGCACATAGTGGCTGTTTGGTGAGACTGCTTCCAAAGTTACCCAGCAACCAAAATCCCTTCCCTTCCTTACAAACTCACAAAGTTGGCCTGTGTGTGTGTGTGTGTGTGTGTGTGTGTGTTAGAAAAGAAAATTGCAGAAACAAACACATAATATAATTTACTCCAAGACCTAATATTTGAAACCATGGACCGCAGCTTGGTTTACAGACTCAAAAGAGTCACTGGAAACCAGGTATGATGGTGTATTCCTTTAAAACCCCACATTCAGGAATCAGAGGTAGAAGGATTACCATTAGTACAAGCCAGCCTGGGACTACAGAGTAAGTTCCAAGCCAGCCTGGGCTAGAGTGAGATTCTATCTCAAAAAAAAAAAAAAAAAAAAAAGTTGCCGGGCGTGGTGGCGCACGCCTTTAATCCCAGCACTCAGGAGGCAGAGGTAGGAGGATTGACATGAGTTCGAGGCCACCCTGAGACTACATAGTAAATTCCAGGTCAGCCTGAGCCAGAGTGAGACCCTGCCTCGAAAAATCAAAAACAAAACAAACAAACAAAAAAAGTCACTGGTAGATTATAAGTAATACTAAGAAATTTTGCACTGTTCTTAAAATTCTTGCTGTATTATACTTAGCTCCTTTCATAAAAATTGTAGTACCTATAGTTAGCCAGCTTAAGCGACCATCTGAAATACCATAAACTAAGAGGCTTAAATAACAGAAATTTGTTTTATTTTCTTTTTTAAATTTAATTTAATTTAATTTTTTATCTTTTCACAATTTTCATTAACAGTTTCCATGATTATAAAAAGTATCCCATGGGGGCTGGAGAGATGGCTTAGCGGTTAAGCGCTTGCCTGTGAAGCCTAAGGACCCCGGTTCGAGGCTCGGTTCCCCAGGTCCCACATTAGCCAGATGCACAAGGGGGCGCATGTGTCTGGAGTTCGTTTGCAGAGGCTGGAAGCCCTGGCGCGCCCATTCTCTCTCTCTCCCTCTATCTGTCTTTCTCTCTGTGTCTGTCGCTCTCAAATAAATAAAAATTTTAAAAAAAATTTTAAAAAGTATCCCATAGTAATATCCTCCCCCCCAGCACTTTCCCCTTTGACATTTTATTCTCTATCATATTACCTCCCCATCTCAATAATTCTACTTACATATATACAATACCAACCTATTAAGTACCCTCCTCTCTTCCTTTCTCTTCTCTTTATATCTCCTTTTTAACTTACTGGCCTCTGCTACTAAGTATTTTTTTTCTCACGCAGAAGCCCAATCATCTGTAGCTAGGATCCACATATGAGGGAGAACATGTGGCGCTTGGCTTTCTGGGCCTGGGTTACCTCACTCAGTATAATCCTTTCCAGATCCATCCATTTGTCTGAAAATTTCATAACTTCATTTTTCTTTACCGCTGAGTAGAAAACTCCATTGTATAAATGTGCCACATCTTCATTATCCACTCATCAGTTGAGGGACATCTAGGCTGGTTCCATTTCCCAGCTATTCTAAATTGAGCAGCAATAAACATGGTTGAGCACATACTTCTAAGGAAATGAGATGAGTCCTTAGGATATATGCCTAGGAATGCTATAGCTGGGTAATATGGTAGATCAATCTTTAGCTGTTTTAGGAACCTCCACACTGATTTCCACAATGGCTGGACCAGATTGCATTCCCACCAGCAGTGTAGAAAGGTCTCTCTTTTTCCACATCCCTGCCAACATTTATGATCATTTGTTTTCATGATGGTAGTCAATCTGACAGGAGTGAGATGGAATCTCAATATAGTTTTAATCTGCAAAAAATTTGTTTTCTTAATATTACTTGCTCACAGTTCTTGGCAAGAAGTCTAACATCAAGTTTCTGGTCTACTTAGTTAGGGTTAAGGATGTGTTTATTCCTGGCTTGCAGAGAGTCACCTTCTCAATGGGCCATCCCTTCCTACATGTGTGGTGTGTGCAAGCATGATCTATGTGTATATGCATGTTGTGTGCCTGTGGGTGTGGTTGTGGGTGTGGTATGCACAGGGGTGTTGATCCCTTCCTACATGGCCACTGATCCTACCCAGAGTCCCACACTCATGACATCACCCAACTACATACCCACTTCCTTATCTCCATATAACATCCCACTGGAGTTCACAGCATGAACATGCAGATTTTGGAGGGATACAAACAATGAGTCCATAATAGTTTCCAAATATTCCTAAAATATTTTCCATAATTATAATTCACGTGATATTTACAATAGCCATGTCATACAACGGATTATATTCATTACATTTGATGTCATCAAGAAGTTAAGGGACTTGTCTAGACTCACACAGAAGACCAGATACAGTGCCTCTCCTACTTCTCAACTAACTTTCATGGTCCACATGGGCCAAAAGTTTAACAGAAATTCTCTTAAATCAAAGTTGGGCAAAGTGGCACACACATTTAATCCCAGTACTCGGGAGACAGAGGTAGGAGGATTGCCGTGAGTTTGAGGCCACCCTGAGAATACAGAGTGAATTCCAGGTCAGCCTGGACTAACGTGAAACCCTACCTCGAGAAAGAAAGAAAGAAATTCTCTCAGTCACATGCAATGCCCTGTTAGGCAAAGCAGTACTAAGATTGTGGGATATTTGCTGTGTTTTTGTTGTGCTTTGTTTTGACAGCACACATTGCCATTTCTCTCTTCCTCCATTTCAATAGCAAATTATGTTAAAGTCAGTTCAATAAATACAGGTATCTATTGAGGCCAACATGGCTACAAAGGTTTCATGCCGAGAGCAACAGACAGGAATATAAAGGTTAATTTTATTCTCATTCTGTGACATTGGCAGCATTTAGCACTGGTATCTCTGTCCATCTAACGGCTCACCAGAGTCCCAGTTACCCTGGATCCCAGATTCCCACACCCACCATATCACTCTGTCTCTACGAGTCCACATCCAGTGACAGCCTCCTCAGTTGGTTTCTTTGCTTTTCCTGTCTACAGTGGATAAATGTGGTGGCTCTTCTCTGTCATCAACTCGAGAGGGTTTAGAATCACCACGGGAACAAATACCTGGGCATGTTTGTGAAGGATTTTCTAGATTAGGGTAATGGAGATGGGAAAATCCACTCTGAGTGTGGGTGGCACTGTTCCTTAGGCTGGGGATCCTGGACTCATAAAAAGGAGAGAAGGCTGAGCTGCAGTGTTCATGGCATTCTACTTCCTCGCTGTGGACTGAATGTGACCAGCTGCCACAAACCCCTGCTGCCAGGCCTTCCCTGGCATGATGGACTGCGTACCCTTGAGCTTTGAGCTGAAGTCAACTGCCTTTTTTTTTTTTTTTGGTATTTGTTGCAGCAACAAGAAAGTAACTAATATGCCAAATAAAGTATTGACAGCCAAGTTAAACTTGAATTTCAGATTAATAATGAGTAAGTGGGGCTGGAGAGATGGCTTAGCAGATAAGGCACTTGCCTGCCAAAGCAAAACACCCAGGTTCAATTCCCTAGGACCCATGTAAAGCCAGTGGTACAAGATGGTGCATGCATCCGGATTTTGTTTGCAGTGGCTAGAGGCCTTGGCCTGCCCATTCTCTCTATATCTGTCTCTATCTGCCTCTTTCTTTCTCTTTCTCTCTCTCAAATAAATAAAATAATGAGCAAGTGTTGAAAAGGAGAGCTCACATATTTGAACTGTGGTTATTTACTGTGAGATTGAAGTATAAATTTTACTAGACACCATACTTGCTTATGTGTTTTTGGTTTACCTGTTGATAGAGGCTTTAAAATTTTTTTTTATTTTTTTATTTTGGTAAGGAGAGAGAGAGAGAGAGAATGGGAAAACCAGGGCCTTTTGCCACTGCAAACTAACTGCAGACACATGCACCACTTTGTGTATCTGTGTACTGGGGAATTGGACCTGAGCCCACTGATTGAATTTTAATTCTAGCAACACTTTAAATATATATATTTTATTTATTTGCAAGCAGAGAAATAAGATAGACAGACAGAGAGAATAGCCATGCTAAGACCTCTAGCCACTGCAAACAAACGCCAGATGTATGTGCCACTTTGTGCATCTGGCTTTATGTGAGTACTGGGGAATCAAACCTGGGTTGTTAGGCTTTGTAGGCAAGCACCTTAACCACTAAGTCATCTCTCCAGCCCCTGGAAAAACATTTGTGTGATTCCATTCTGTTGTAGTCAGGTTCACATTGTTGAGAGAAATCACCCAACCAAGAGCAGCTTGTGGGGAAAAAAAAGAGGTTTATTTTGGCTTACAGGCTTGAGGGGGAAGCTCTATGATGGCAAGGAAAATGATGGCATGAGTAGAGGGTGGACATCATCCCCCGGCCAACATAAGGTAGACAACAGCAACAGGAGAGTGTGGCATACACTGGCAAGGGAAAACTGGCTATAACACCCATAAGCCCACCCCCAACAATACATTCCCTCCTGGAGGTGTTAATTCCCAAATCTCCATCAGCTTGGGAACCTAACATCAGAACACATAAGTTTATGGGGCACATCTGAATCAAACCACTACATTCCACCCCTGGCCCCCATAAACTGATATTTATACATGATATAAAATACAAAGCATTCAGTCCAACTTTAAAGTCCCATAGTTTTTATCAATTCCAACGATGTTCAAACATCCCCATAGTCCAAGATCTTTTGACTGAGTCATAATACCAAAAATCCCCTCCAAACCCATAATGACACAGAATAAACATTCACACTGCATAGCATGGCATTGGGCATAGCAAAGCAATATTCAGCCAACATAAAATTTAAAACAACTAGGGCAAACATCAAACTCTGCTTCAAGTCCAACAACTCTAGCCAGTGACAAATCTCCAAGTCCAATAATTCTAACCAACAACAAGTCTCTGGCATTCCATTTCCGCCCCTCCAGCTAGGCTACTCACAGTCTTGGAAAACTTCATCTGGGCCAGGAGCTCTCCTTGGCAGCCATCTTGTGGTCCCAACATCTCCACTGGGTCTCCACTGCAATCTACATACAGTTCATCCTCATGGCTCCACCGGGTCTTCATGCAGACGTCCAGCAAACCTGCTTCACACTGCCCATGGCCATTTCCAAAGCACAAGACCAAATTGCATGCTCAATGATCTTCTCTTTCCTGCATTTCTTATACTCCACAATACCAGGTAGGGTGCCAATTTGTTAATCCAGGGGAGAATAAAGCAGACTTTGAAGAACATGACACTCCTTGAACACTCAGGACCTTTCAAAAGAATCTACATTCTTCCTGTTGCCCCAGTACAAGTCAGCTGGCCCAATCTCAAAGGTTGTAATCTCTCAATTGCAGCTGAATGGGTAGCAGTTCTCCCAAAGATTTTTCTTCCTGTGCCATATCCCTCTGCTCACACCAGTTCATTTTTGTGCAAAGCAACCCTGCACAACTTCTCAGGACACGGGCATAAGAGCAAGCTTCCCACATAATCTGCTAGCCCAGTCCAAGCAAAGCTCTTTCTCACCCTCATAAGCCAAACCTCACAGTCCGTAGTTCTTACTGCATTCAGGTCTTCAACTCTGACCAAAATAGTCTATTAAACTGTACTTACAGCACTGCAAGGCATCTCTTAGGCCAAAGTTTCAAATCCTTCCACATTCCTCTTGAAAATCAGCACCAAAAGGCCAAAGCCACGCAGTCAGGTGTCTAGCAGCAATTCTACTCCTTGGTAACACTTTACTGTTGCAGTCAGGTTCGCATTGCTGGCAGAAATCTCCCAACCAAGAGTAGCTTGTGGGAAAAAAAGAGGCTTATTTTGGCTTACAGGCTTGAGGGGGAAGTTCCACGATGGCAGGAGAAAATGATGGCATGAGCATAGGGTGGACATCACCCCCCTGGCCCACATAAGGTGGGTAACAGCAACAGAAGAGTGTGCCAAACACTGGCAAAGGGAAATTGGCTACAACACCCATAAGCCCACCCCCAACAATACACTGCCTTCAGGAGGCTCCAATTCCCAAATCTCCATCGGCTGGGAACCTAGCATTCAGAACACCTAAGTTTATGGAGGACACCTGAATCAAACCACCACCCATTCCAAAAGCTGGCTTCAACTCTCCAATATTGAGCCCTGCTCTTAAGGGGGAAAAATTAACTTTTTAATGTCAAACACTGCAAGCAAGGTAAACTTGTTGGTTGGTTCCTTGAATAGGGCTTCTTACATGTGTGTGTGACACACACAGACACAGGGACAGAGGTCTAAGCAAGTCATCTCCCTGCAATCCCTCACCGTACTCCTTGCCTGCCTGGCCCAGCCCTTGGTGGAGAGGGCTGATCATTGTCTATTCCTGGAGGTTTCAAACAGGGGGTACTGCTCTGCAGAACAGCCCTAGCCCCTTGACTCATCCCCAGTATAGGGGCAACCATTCCCCCATTGGTGGGTTTAGGAACAGGACCCTGACAGGCTTGCCTGGTCCCTCTCTCCTGAAGTTGCTGGTCATCCCTGTGGCCTGAGGTTTGACCCTGGCCATATCTCAGCCACATTTAAATCAGTCATAAAGGTCCTGTGTTTGTTTTGTCTCCAATCACCTTGACTCCTATGCCAGCCTCAGGTGTTTCTAAACCAAGACAGGTGTTAATTGTTAATTATTAACCCTCTCAACCCTCAGTAGCTTTCACTACTGCTAATACTTGTATGTTTATTTGTGTTTGTTGAACTGTTCAGCTAATGTGTAGATTTGTTTCTTTTTTTTTTTTTTTTTTGAGGGGGAGAGGTTTGAAGGTTCAGGCTGGCCTGGAATTTACTTTGTAATCTCAGGGTGGCCTTGAACTCATGGTGATCCTTCTACCTGTGCCTCCTGAGTGCTGGGATTTAAGGTGTGTGCCAACACGCTAGCTGTGTCTATTTTATTTCTTTTTTAAGTGTTTTATTTATTTATTTATTTATTTATTCATGAGCGAGAAAGAGAGAGAGAGTGAGAATGAGTATGGGCATGCCAGGGCTTTTAGCCATTGCAAATGAACTTCAGATGCATGTGCATCTGGCTTGTGTGGGTACTGGGGAATCGAACCTGGGTCCTTAGGCTTCACAGGCAAGCACCTTAATCGCTACACCATCTCTCCAGCCCTGAGTCTGTTTTATTCAGTGCTCTACTCCCTCATGCTTATGATAAGCTGATCAGAGTTTGGTCCTTTCAGGGTCAGGTTGACTGAATAAATAAATACTACTTGTTGTCTGCCACAGAGCAAACCACCCACATCACTCTGAACATAAGCACAATGTCACCTGGGTTGGCCATTGCATCCTAACTCTAGTACTGTATTGAGAAGTGAGCAGAACTGGTCCCAAGCTCATAATGAACCTGCCCTATAATAGGTGCAAACTATCTACCAGGCATTCGGAGGACTGCAGAGCCGCTTGCAAAGATATGACCTCCTTGGCATGCGGTGCCCTCCTCACTGGGGGCCACACTGTCTGGATGTCTCTTCTGACACTGGATTGCATATCTGCTCATCTTCTGCCCTGCTCCTCCCCCAGCAATTCCTGGCTTCCTGCCTTTCCTAGGGCGCCCAATAAAGTCATAGGACTTATGAGAGATGATGTCACAGCCCATAAACCTCTCTGCATGGAAGGAAACAGGATGCACAATGCCCTTGGCTGTGCCAAATTAAAAACAAGACCCTGGGGAGACAGCAGGCTCAGCTGTCACTTGCAGACTCTTGGATCAGAACTTCTGAAGTCTCCCTGGAGATTCATAGCCTCACGATGCAGATGTAGGTGATACACCTCAAAAGTTGTTTTTGTCAACTTAGGCCAAGCATCTTACTTTGCCTTTTCTCTGGTTTGACTTGGTCTGTTGGGGGGCAGGGGACACCTCCAATAGGTAGTTCCATCCTCCATAGTTCCCCTCTCTACTGGCCTTTTCTCCATCTCACATAGTTGACCACTGTGCTGGTTTCAATAAGAATGTATGTCCTCCATTGACTCAAATGTTAAAATTAAACTTCTAGGGCTGGCGAAATGGCTTAGCAGTTAAGGCACTTGCCTGTAAAGCCTAAGGATCCAGGTTCAATTCCTCAGTACCCACATAAGCCAGATACACAAGGTAGTGCATATGTCTGGAGTTTGTTTGTGGTGGCTGGAGGCCCTGGTGTGCCCATTCTCTCTCTCTCTGTCTCCCTTTTTCTCTCTCTCATTCTCTGTAATAAATAAACAAATTAGGGCTAGAGGGATTGCTTAGTGGTTAAGGTGCTTGCCTGCAAAGCCAAAGGACCTAGATTCAATTCTCCAGGACCCACGTAAACCAGATGCACAAGGTGGTGCATGCATGCATCTGGAGTTTGTTTGCAGTAGCTGGAGACCCTGGTGTGCCCATTTTCTCTCTCTCTCTCTCTCTAATAAATAGATAAATTAGGGCTGGAGGGATGGCTTAGTTGTTAAGGTACTTGCCTGCAAAGCCAAAGGACCTAGGTTTGATTCTCCAGGACCCATGTAAACCAGATGCACAAGGTGGCACATGCATCTGGAGTTCGTTTGCAGTGGCTGGAGGCCCTGGTGCACTGGTTCTCTCTCTCTCAGCCTCTCTCTGTCAAATAAATAGATAAAATAAAAAAAAAATATGAGTGGTGGCGCACGCCTTTAATCCCAGCACTCGGGAGGCAGAGGTAGGAGGATTGCCATGAGTTCGAGGCCACCCTGAGACTCCATAGTGAATTCCAGGTCAGCCTGGGCTACAGTGAGACCCTACCTCGAAAAACCAAAAAAAAAAAAAAAAAAAAGTTTTAAAAATTAATTAATTAATTAAACTTCTAACTAGGATCTCCAGTCACCTAGCTGGAAGAGGTGTCACTGGGATGCTCTCTGGAGACCAGCCCACAGGTATTCAGAGAAGCCTGAGCTCTGGCAGAGTCCCTGTCTGCCACTTTTGGTGTTCACTGGCTGTTTGGTGTGTCTCTCTGCTTGGATCTGTGAAAGGGGACCAGTTTCTTCCACCATTGATAGAACTTCCTCTGGATCTGTAAGCGTGAAACAAACCCACTCCTTCCCTAAACTATGCCTGGTTTGGATGTTCATCCCAGCAAGCTGGAAGGAAGCCTTTCTAATACAACCATCCCTCCCTTTAATTTTCCCATACAGACTCCTTTGTATTTTTTACTGTGGTTACTGTGTGTCCTAGCCAAGGCCTTCTGGCCCAGTGATTCCCAACACAGCCAGCAGAAATTATCTGGGTAGCTTTGAAAACAATTTCTGAGCAGCACCAAGACAGATCACGTTAGAATCTCTGGAGACAGACGCAGCTGGGCATCGGCACTTAAAATCTCCTCAGCTGGTTTGAGCTGATAGGTAAAGATGCAGCCACACTCAGGGCTGGAAATGCGTATGTGAAGAGCAAAGTGCACAAATGACCTTCAGGCTCCCTGAGGGAACCAGCGTGGGATGGATGAGGGACTTCAGGGCTAGAACAGCAGCCATATGGGATACACCACACTAACTGGGGAAAATGTCCTCAAGCAGGTCTCACAAAACCCACTCCATACCCTTGTGGGAGACTGACAGAGGGAATGAACTGGAAGTTCTGAGAAATGCAGTAGACTTGACCCCTCGGATTCCCAGATTCACTTGAGGACACCTATTAACACCTCAGGGAACTTGCTTATGAAATTCCCCTAGCCTGATCTTTCGGGTTGACCAAGTTAAGTGGCTTTAATTCCTCATGTTTACATAGACCACCCTGCGATGGATTTCTACATTACTAATGGCTGGACCATGTATCACTTTAAGTGTCTGGCACTTCCTCCCACCTGAATGCATTCCTGCACCTAAGAATGACAATTAGGGCTCAAAGTGACAATGTTAGGCACAGCTCCTGATAGAATATTAATCAGACATTTGACTAAAGTACTTTAAATATTATCATTTATTTACTTATTCAACAAGTGTTGATTGAATACCCCTGGAATCACAGCCCCTGAACCTTTCACAGGAGTTGCTGTGACGCAGGAAGAACAGAGTCAGGACTGGGGAGATGGCTCAGTGGTTAAAGGTACGAGCTTGCAAAGCTTGCGAGCCCTGAGTTCAATACCCTAGTAGCCACGTAAAGCCAGATGCACCAAGTGGCACATGTATTTGGAGTTCATTTGTAGTGGCAAGAGGCCTTGGCACAACCATTTTTTTTCTCTCTCTCACTCTGTCTTGCTTTCTTTGTCCCACTCTGTCTCTCTGCTTGCAAATAAGTTTTAAAAATGGGGCTGGAGAGATGGCTTAGTGGTTAAGGAACTTGTCTGAAAAGCCAAAGAATCCAGGTTCAATTCCCCAGGACCCACATAAGCCAGATGCACAGGTGGTGCTTGCATCTGGAGTTTGCAGTGGCTAGAGGTCATGGCCCACCCATTCTCTCTCTCTCTCCCTCTTTCTCTCTCTCTCTCTTTCTGTAATAAATGAATAATGATTAACAAATAAATAAGGAGGTTGGGGCTGGAGAGATGACTCAGTGATTAAGGTGCTTGCCTGCAAACCCTAATGACCCAGGTTTGACTCCCCAGTACTCATGTAAAGCCAGATGCACAAAGTGGCTCATGCATCTGGAGTTTGTTTACAGCAGCTGGAGACCCTGGTGCATATATTTTCTCTCTCTTGCTCTCTCTGCTTGCAAGTAAATAATTCATAAATAGGAGGATGTATTGAATCAGCTAACACAATATGGGCTGAGCAGTCCAACAATAGCTGTCTGCAGGCTAGAGAGTCAGAGAAGGTCTTCAGTGACTCCCTTCTGCTCACTAAAGGAGGTTTTATGCAATGGTTGGAAGTGGGGATTCTAGAATCAAGCTGTCTAAAGTCACCTCCCAGCTTCCACATGGATAGTCAAAGGGCACCTAAAAAGCTTTCTGAGATACTTAATTCTATTTTAAAAAATATTTTAGTAATTTATTTGAGAGAGAAAGAGGCAGAGAGCCAGAGAGTGACTATGGGTGCTCCAGGGCCTCCTGCCACTGGAACATACCTTCTTGCATGTGACACTTTGTGTGTCTGGCTTTACGTGGGGGAATCAAATCCTGGACACTAGGATTTGTAAGCAAGTGCCTTTAACTGCTGAGCCATCTCTCCAGCCCTATTTTAATTTTTTTTTTTTTCAGAGAGAGAGGGATAGAGTCAGAGAGAGAGAATGGGCATGCCAGGGCCTTCAGCCACTGTAAACAAACTCTAGACGCCTGTCCCCCTTTGTGTGTGTGACATGCACTTGTGTCACTGTGCATCTGGTTTGTGTGGGACCTGCGGATTCAAACATGAGTTCTTGGGCTTTTCAGGCAAGCACCTTAACTGCTAAGCCATCTCTCCATCCCATGTTTTTTATTGGTAAAATCAAGGTGATATTGCAACCTAGTACTTATGAGAAGTAAGTAACTCCTACAACGTACCCATGAACATGTTTGGATGCACAGGAAGTATTCAACAAATGTCAGAAATTACTACAACTACTAATGTTGAAATTGAATCCAAATTCCTTAGGCGGATCCAAGCACTCTTCCCTCTAAACCCCGCATTTTATTCTTTTCTATTGTAGCCCCACCCTGATTTCTTCAGTCATCTGCTGAAGCTGGTAGATCTGCCCTCTGGCTTCCGCCTTATTTCTGGGATTGTACTCCCCCACTTCAGGGTGCATGACAAGCCACCCCATTCCCACAAAACCTCCCTCGATGATATCAGGCCCAGCCATCCCACCTGCATGCAGCTCTCAGGAATCTAGTCCAATCATCCCAAATTAAGTAAGCAACAAGTCATCTTTTTTCTTATAGTTTTATTGTTGTTGTTTTACTTTTAAACTATAAAAGTACAATTGAATTCGGTGCATAGCACATTACCATTATTGGTCTGTGGGAGAGCACTGATGTTATCATATTGTCCTTTGTTATCTTTTTTTTTTTTTTTTTTTTTGCAGTCAAACCATTTTATTAGAGGCGAAGGCAGGGAGGAGCTGAAGACATCCACCAAGTCCCACATCCTTTGCAGCGCAGATCTCTATGTTCCCCTTGTTGCTGAAAACTGTTATCATTATTTAAGCACCTCCCCTTTATTCCCCATTCCCACACTCTTATAACTTCCCCCTTCTCCCTGAACTTTGTATTAAGACTTACCCATATTAATAGATGGATTAATATGAACTATTTCAGGTAATAACCAAATAGCATTTCATTCATTGTGTTTTACTTCTCCACGCTGTCGTGGAAGGGCATGAAGTTCATTTTGTTATGGAAAATTCTGGGATGAAGCTGTTGCTGGGTTCTCAGTTTATGTGCCCGTTCATTCCTTATTCAGTGTAGATCTATCAGGCTTCTAGTCTAATGCTACATGTGACTAAAGCTGGAGATGCAACATCATCAAAAATAAAGTTACCTACCTTATTTGAATAGGGAGAGAATGTAGACTATAAACATGCAATGTCGAGGGGCTAGAGTGATGGCTCAGTGGTTAAGGCACTTGCTGGCAAAGCCAAAGGACCCAGGTTTGATTCTTCAGTACCCACGTAAAGCCAGATGCACAAAGTGGTACATGTGTCTGGAGTTCATTTGCAGCAACTGGAGGCCCTCATGTGCCCATTCTCCCTCTCCCTCTCTTTCTTTCTCAAATAAACAAATAAGGATGGATGGATAGATAGATAGATAATATGTCAAGCCCTAGATGCAAAATCAAGATGAAAAGAAAGAGGAGCAAAAGGTGATGGTTAGATGGAGTGGTCCGGAAAGGCCTTTCAGAAAATGTAGTGGCACTTGGACAGGTTGTATGGAGGAAAGAGTGGGCCATGTCATTAGCTGACAAAGGAGCATTCCAGATCAGAACAGACAGTGCCAAGACCTAAAGTCTTGTGAGACACTTCCAAGAACAGAAGTGGGTGGGACCCAAGTATAGGGATGAGGGAGGAGGGCAGAAGGAAAAGAGAAACTATCACAGGAGTAGGCTGGGGACAAAAAGATAGGCTTTTTTTTTTAATGTAACACTTTGGCTGCAATTCTGAGCCAAGTGGGGAGTATTTTATTTCTTTATTCATTGATTAAATTTCAAGCAGAGAAAGACAAAGAGAGGGACAGAGAGAGAGAGAGAGGAAGCACCAGGACCTCTGGCCACTGCAAACGAACTCCAGACGCATGCGCCACTTTGTGCCTCTGGCTTTCTGTGGGCACTGGGGCATGAAATCCAGGTGGTTAGGCTTTGCAGGCAAGTGCCTTAACCACTAAGCCATCTCTCCAGCCCTTGTGGGAAGGATTTTGAAGAAAAGAATAAGACCCAACTTAAGGTCTTTTTGTTGTTGCTGTCTAAAGGTTCCTCTGACAACTAAGTGGAGAAACATCGTCTTGCCAAGAATCTCCAGAAAAAATGCAGCTCTGCTCTTCTTCAATTTGGCTCCAGAAGACCCTTTTGTGTGAAGCCCTGAAGACATATTGATATCAGCCCTGTAAGTCCCATTTGGAACTTCTGTCCCCAAGAATCATCCACAATAAATGTATGCTGTTCATGTCACTGAGTTTGTAGTCATTTGTTATAATACCAAAATGGAAGATTTATAGATTAATTTATTGATTTATTGTTTGTTGGTAATATTCTTATTTTATGTTTTCATGAGAGTGAAAGAAAGAGAGAGAAAATTGACGTGTCAGGGCCTTCAGCCACTGCATATGCCATCTTGTGTGCATGTGTGACTTTGTATGCTTGCATCACCTTGTGCATCTAGCTTATGTGGGACCTGGAGAGTTGAACATGTGTTCTTGGGCTTTGCAGGCAAGTACCTTAACCGCTAAGCCATCTCTCCAGCCCTGGTAATATTTTATCAACAAATTAAATAACAAATATTTAATATTTGTTATTATTTGTTGATAAATCTATCTTCCTTTTTTTTCTTTCTGTATGTTACTAGAGATTGCACTCACGGCCTTGTACATGCTAAATAAGTGCTGCCAATAAGCTATATCCCCAGTCCTCTTTGGACTTTTAAAAATTTTTTTATTTATTTACTTGCAGAGACAGTGAAAGAGACAGAGGGCAGATAGATAGAGAGAGAAAGAGAGAGAGAGAGAGAGAGAGAGAGAGAGAGAGAGGCAGGCCACAGCCATTTGCCATTGCAAAGTAACTCCAGATGCATGTACCACTTTGTGCATCTGGCTTTACATGGGTACTGGGAATTTGAACCCTAGACCATCAGGCTTTGCAATCAAGCAGTTTTAACTACCGAGCCATTTCTCCAGTCCTCTTTGGACTTTTTGAGACAGGCCATCACTAAGTTGCCCAGGCAAGCCTTGAACTCAGTCTGTAGCACAAAGAGGCCTTGAAACTATGATCCTTCTGTCTCAACTTTCTGAGAAGCTGGGATTATAGGCCAATGTCATCAGGCCAGGCTCACTTTCTTTGATATGCATCAATAGTAGCTAGGTTTACTGGAAAGACTGAAAGATACATGACTGGCATTAGCTAAAACAACGGGAGAAAAATATTAATAATAGAATTTAGGGTTGGAGAGATGGTTTAGCAGTTAAGGTGCCTGCCTGCAAAGCCAAAGGACCCAGGCTTGATTCTGCAGGACCCACATAAGTCAGATGTACAAGGTAGCACTTGCATCTGGAGTTCATTTGCAGTGGCTGATGGCCCTGGGGTGCCCAATATCTCTTTGTCTTTCTCTCTCTCTCTCTAAATTTTTTTTTAAATTAAAACAGTAATATAATCTAGGTAGTGAGGACATAGGTCTTAGTTCAAAATTCTTATAATTTTTCTGTATGTTTGAAATTGAAAAAACTAAAATATAACATTGGAGAAGGAAGTTTTCATAAATATTATGATTATTTCCTCAATACTTTTGTTAATAGGTTCCCATAAAAATAAGCTTCACAACCTCCTAGGACCCCAGGTAATCCTCACATCACCAAATGGCGTGTGTATCCTCCTCCATCACAGCAGCCGCACCCACCAACCCCTGCGGATGGGGTCCGTCCGCCTCCTGCACCAGGCCCAGCAGCCTCAGCCACTCCTTAGCCGGGAAGATGCAGGGAGCCTTCACGTTGTCCACCACAAGCTGAAGTGGGGATGGCAAGACTTGGATCTCAGCTGCCTTGAGTTTCGTTCAGGATTTTCCTTCTCCCAGCCCCAAGCACGCATCCTGTGTCTCGCCACTCCTCTGTGCTCTGACACTTCCTGTGTCAGGTCCTCAGCCAACACTCAAGGGGAAACCATTGGGGACACTGTGCCCTGGTCATTCTAAAAATAACTTGTGTCTCCCCAGTCCTGGTGTGGTGGCTGTTGGCATTTTATCTGCAGGTCTTATCCACATGAGTATTCTATGCCTTTATTGCTTTTTCCTCTACTGTAGTTTTTGTTAATGCTTCTATGCATAATCCTGTATAATTACTATCCCCCTCCCTGTACCTTGTTATGATTGTTTTAAAGGAGAGCATCTTGCCTTAATAGGAAGCAAAACAGAAAAAATAAATGGTGATGGGCAGGAGACAGCCACAGGGGATACACCTTAAGACATTATAAGTGACCTTATTTCTGCTTATCTAAGAATGGTGCTGCTGGGGAAGTTTCCTGAGACTTTGGCCATACATAAATGCACCTGAATTAAAAGAGTTAAAGCCAGGTGTGGTGGCACACACCTTTAATCCCAGCACTCGGGAGGCAGAGGTAGGAGGATCGCCATGAGTTTGAGGCCAGCCTGAGACTATGTAGTGAAATCCAGGTCAGCCTGAGCTAGAGTGAGACCTCACCTCGAAAAGCCAAAGTGGGGGGAGATGGGTCTCCATCCTGCCTGGCGGAACATAGACCCTAGTTCTCTAAGGTAGAGGGGAGCATAAATCTTAGGACAAACCCACTCCTCCGCAGAGCACCCACTCTGGTGTCTGTGCGGGTGATTTGCTGGATTGGTGCCTGGGGTTTTCTCTCCTGGAGGTGTGCACTCTGAAGGGTGGAATTTGGGGGGGGCCTTCCCTCACTCGCTAGACTAGCCAGGAAAGATGGAGTCTAAGGCAGTACTCACCTCCCAAGAATCTAGCCTACTGTTCACTGCTTTATGTGCATTCATTCCCCCACCCCTCCTTAAGGGGGAGGGGGAAAAGTTACAACCAAACAAACAAAAAGTAAGTAGATGGTTCTAAATGTTTTAGCTCATGGAACTTGGTTAGGCTGCCTGGGGTTACAAGTCCCTAACCGACCTCTTGCAGTAACCAGAGTGATTGGAATTCCTAGAAGTGGTACCTTAGGGTCAGAATGGGTTTGGGAAAGTGGGGTGGTCCGGTATCTTCTACTTTCCCTTCCTGGATCTCACATTACATGGGTCACAGGTTTGTCAAGGAGGAGTGATGATACCATAGACTTGGCTCCAGAGCACTATGCTAGGAAGGTGAGAAGCCAGTTCAGAGGAAGAGCCACAAAAATGCCTTAATTTGAGGCCATATCTACACCTGCTGAAGCGTGATTTGAAGTTCTTGGTTTTGTCTTCCTGTCCTTCCCTCTCCTTCCTTGAGTAACAGGTGGGTGTTTTAGGCAGAGTTTCACATTCTCAAGTGGCCATTTGACTATTTACAGTCAAGGTGTAGAACAACTTTTAGATAATCTTTTTCTATATATTTCCTAAATCTTTACATGTGACAGATTATAAGGAAGTATTTGTAAACACTTTACAACTTTTCCCTTCATATCAAAAAGCAAAAAAGAAATAAACAAAACCCCAATTGAATTTTGCCTTTTAAGCCCTCAGGTTTACCTCTAACCAGTTGGCTCTGTTCACCATCAGAGTACTGGAATTCTGGAACCAAGCAGAGGACTTGTGGAGATGAGCTTGTTTCTACCAGAGTTGACTTCCCACTCTGCCTCCAGAATAACCCTAGCATCTTTTGATAATGGCCAGAATTTTCTTATTTCTTCCCAGTCTCTCCCAAAGGAACTTCACTCCAAATGCTCAGCTTGTCCCTGGAGTCCTCAGAGAATGAAATTCTAGTTCATAATGTGGTCCATTGTAACTTCAGGTCTTTAATGTGATCACTTTCCAACTTAAGAGATACAGGTGCAAATATTTGTACTACACTGGTAAAATACCTGATTCAACACTGTTCTGTTTCAGTATGAGTGGTGACTTTTTAATGTCTGGTTTCATTCCTGTAATACAGCCATCCAATTTTGTGAGGTGGGGTATAATAATATGGCTTTTGTACAAAAAAAAAAAATAAGATTCACAGGACTTGACAGATTGCTGAATGGTTAAGACACTTGCCTGCAAAGCCTAAGGACTTAGGTTCAGTTCCCTAGTACCCATGTAAAGCCATATGTACAAGGTGGCACATGCATCTAGAGTTAGTTTGCAGTGGCTAGAGGCCCTGACTTGCCCATTCTATCTCTTTTTCTCTCTCTTTATCTGCGCTCTCTGTCTCTCTCTCTCTCTCTCTCTTTCTCATGTAGAATCTTTAGTCAGGAAGCATACGGAGGTGAATTCTGGTGCTAAGCTGATTTTCTTCTTTAAAAAAAATATTTTTTGTTTATTTGAGAGAGAGAATCGGTGTGCCAGGGCTCCTAGCTGCTGCAAACAAACTTCAGACGCATGTGCCACTTTGTGCATCTGGCTTATGTGGATCCTGAAGAATAGAACCTGGGTTCTTTGGCTTTACAGGTAAGCACCTTAGCCACTAGGAAATCTCTCCAGCCCTCCTTTATATTCAGTCTGGGATCCCAGCCCATGGAAGGGTGCCCTCTGCATTTAGGGTGGGTCCTCCCTCTTCTGTTAAACCTTTCTAGAAATACTTTCAGAAACATTCCTAAGGTGCATTTCCATGGTGATTCCAAATTCAATCAAGTTAACAGAGAAGGCTAACCATCATGCTGTTTTCTCTGTATCTTCCTTTAGCAAAGGCCTTGAATTTCTCTGGAAATGTTTCATATATACCTATTTACACTGCCTGGTCTCCTTGGTAACTAAATACAGGTCTTCTAGAAAATACTGGAACATAGCAAAGGTAATTAGACCCTGTGGAAACTAAAGACTTAACCTTGACATCAGCAGCAATAAGAGGTAATCAACAGTGCCTAAAAGGAAAAAAAAAAAAAAAAAAAGCTATATAACCTTGTAGGATGCTAACATGCTGATTTGTAAATGAGTTGGCTCTCTAAGTTCTTATCACATCTGAACTTCATGAAGTACTTGGGAAATTGATAACCATTCCTTACTTCAGTGGAAAAAGGCGGGAGGGGGACTGAGGAAATGTTTCAGTGTTTAAAGGCTCTTTCTCTGAAAGCCTGCTCACTGGGGTTCAGATCCTCAGTGCCCACATAAAGTTGGACATACACAGTGGGCTCACATCTGTAAAACCCACATGGCTGGGGCAGTGGGGGATGGAGGCAGGAGAATGCTGAAGCTTGCAGGACAACTAGCCTGCATTTCCAGCCGTCAATATAGTAAGAGAGACCTTGTGTCAAACAAGGTAGAGGGAGAAGACCAGCACCCCGAGGTTATCCTCTGACCTCTACATACATGCCTTACCATGTGCACACCCATACATGCAACACAATTCCTTTTTTTTTTTTTTGGTTTTTTTTTTTTTTTTTTTTTGAGGTAGGTTCTCACTCTAGCCCAGGCTGACCTGGAATTCACTCTGTAGTCTCGGGGTGGCCTTGAACTCATGGTGCTCCTCCTACCTCTGCCTCCCAAGTGCTGGGATTAAAGACGGGCGCCACCACACCTGGCCACAATTCCTTTTTATAATATTTTATTTCTTTACTTGAGAGAGAGAGAGAAGCAGAGAGAATGAGAAAATGGGTGCACCAGGACATCCAGCCACTGCAAATGAACTCCAGACACATGTGCCACCTTTTGCATATGGCTAACGTGGGCACTGGGGAGTCGAACCTGGGTCCTTTGACTTCATGGGCAAGTGCTGAGAATGATGGTGCAAACCTTTAATCCCAGCACTTGGGATGATGAGATAGGAGAATCGCTGTGACTTTAAGCCAGTCTTGGACTACAGAGTGAATTTCAGGTGAGCCTGGGCTAGAATGAAACCCTGCCTTGGAAAAACAAAAAAATATAAAAATATTCTTTAAAAAAAAAAAAAAACAGGGGAAGCCAGGTGTGGTAGCACACACCTTTAATCCCAGCACTTGGAAGGCAAAGATAGGAGGATCACTCTGAGTTTGAGGCCAGCCTGGGACTACAGAATGAGTTCTAGGTGAGCCTGGGCTACACTGAGATCCTACCTCAAAAAAATAAATAAATAAATAAGCCAGGCAAAAAAAAAAAAAAAAGTATTATTTTACTACCATGGTGTTAGGGATCAAAATGCAATATCCCAAGTGTGGTGGTTTGGATCAGAAGTCCCTGACAAACTTGTGTGTTTTAAATGCTTGGTCTCCAGCTGTTGGCAATCCGGGAGGTGGTGCCTTGCTGTAAGCAGCTGTGTTACTGGGAGCAGGCTTTGGGATGTTATAGCCAGCTCCTCCTTGCCAAGAGCTTGGCTCACTCTTGCTGCTATCTTCTACCTGCTATGGCAAGGAGTGGTGTCCTGCCTCTGCTCATGCCACGCTTTCCCCTGACATCATTAGTCTTCCCCCAAGATTGTAAGTCAAAATAAACACTTTCCTCCCGTTTGCTGCTTCGGGTCAGGCGTGTGTCCTAGAAACAGGAAGGTAACTGCAACAGTACAGTACGATTGGTGAGTACGTTTTGCTTTTGCTTTTGTTTTGTGGAGCTAGAGTTTGAACCCAGGCCCTCCGTGCATGCTAGGCAAGAGCTCTGCCATCCACTACATCCCTACCTCATGCTGAGGATCGTGAAGTAAAGGAAACTGGCAGACCTCAGATACAAGTTCTCTAGGTTCTTTGCCTGCCCTTCTGTTGCCCCTGAAGTGAGTCCCAGAATGCCTCTTCTTCCAGAAGAGAACCATAGAAAATAGGACTATTGCTTTAACTTTCTATTGCCTTTCTCTGTAGCAGCTGGCCATAAAGGAAGTCTCTGACCCATTCGACAGTAGGCCGTTCCTGAACAGCCCTGCTCTATGCCCAGGAGTAGGATCAAGAAGAATCTAAATGAACACTTCCCCTCAATGTAGATTATTAGATCACTTGTGCTTTATGTCCCGCCACATTCCTACTGTAGCTCATTCTTCTTCAAACCTAACCACAAATGTAGTTTTCCTTAGACCTTTTGTTCTTCATTTCTGAGGGCTCTTGTGTCACACAAAACGTTGATTAAATTTGTTATGCTTTTATTTTGTTAACTTAGTGAGAAAATAAAAGGAAACAGCATTGACAGAGCATTTCAAAATTGAGTTGGGAGGCCATTGAGGAAGCTTTTGGTCCTTTGGCTACAAGCATCTGAGACAAACCAGAACAGCTGGGTAACTTCATACACTGTACCCAGTGCAGCATGTCAAGACTCTTGCTTATGGAAATTTCCATTTGGTATATATATTCTTTTCTCTATCTTCATTCAGTCATGTAGCCCTTGCTTTCTTTTTTATTGTTATTTATGTATTTGGGAGAGAAAGAAGCCGACAGACAGAAAGAGAGAGTGGACATGTCAGGGCCTCTAGCCACTACAAATGAACTCCAGATGCATGTGCTACCTTGTGTATCTGGCTTACATGGATACCAGGGAATCAAACATGCATCCTTAGGCTTCACAGGCAAGCACTGTAACCACTAAGCCATCACTCCAGCCTGCCCTTGCATTCCTTCCAATGATAGGAGTTTCTTGAAAAATGATTTTACTGACCCTGGAATAATTTAAGAACTTTTGCGTATATTTATACCCACTTTTTCTACTGTGATAGTTTAATTGTTAACTTGGCTGTATTTAGAATCACCATGGAAACACACCCCTGGGTGTCTATGGGGGTGCTTTCAGAAAGATTTAATAGAGATGAGAAGACCCCATCCTGAATGTGGTCAGCAAAATCCCATGCACCATCTCTGCTTCCTGAAGGAGGATTCAATGTGACCAACCACTTGCCAGCCAGTTTCCACAGACTGCTCTCTGCCCAGGGTGCAGCAGGGCAGGGACACCCAGACAGGCATCTTCTTTTTTAAAATATTTTTGAATTTTTTTGTTCATTTTTATTTATTTATTTGAGAGTGAGATAGAGAAAGAGGGAGAGAGAGAGAGAATGGGTGCACCGGGGCTTCCAGCCACTGCAAATGAACTCCAGATGCATGCACCCCCTTGTGCATCTGGCTAATGTGGATCCTGGGGAATCGAGCCTTGAACCGAGGTCCTTAGGCTTCACAGACAAGCGCTTAACCACTAAGCCATCTCTCCAGCCCGACAGGCACCTTCTTGAAAGACGCTGACTCCTCTGAAGGGTGACTTTGGATCAAGGATGGTCAGACAGGCTTGCCAAGCTTTCCCCAGAACCACAGTGCAGCTCACCTTACTTCTTTCCCTATGGCCTTCTTCTATCCTTCCCCATTCCATTCTCACAGTGGTTCCCCTTAATATAGCACTTGCACAGTGCTGAGGTTACCTTTGCATTGCTGGCACAAAGCACCCAACCAAAAACAGCTTGTGGGAGAGAAGAATTTATTTCAGTTTATAAACATGAAGAGAAGATCCACGATGGCAGAAGAAAATGTGGCCTAGGTATCACCTCTGCCACAGCAGGTGGCAAACAGCAGCAGGAGAGAGAGCCGAACTAACACTGGCAAGCTAGGGGCTAATAAACCATCAGGGTCCACCCCTAGCAACACACCTCCTCCAGCAAGGCTCCACCTCCTAAACTGCCACCAGCTGGGGAAGCAAGCATTCAGAACCCATGAGCCTATAGAGGGACATCTGATTTAAACCACCACACATGGGGCTGGAGAGATTGCTCAGCAGTTAACACGTTTGCCTGTGAAGCCTAATGACCAGAGTTTGATTCCCCAGGATCCACGTAAAGCCAGAAGCACAAAGTGGTGCATGTTTCTGGAGTTTCTTTGCAGTGGCTAGAGGTCCTGGTATGTCTCTCTCTCTCTCTCTCTCTCTTTCCCTCTCTCTCTCTCTTCTTCTTTCTGCAGGGTGTGGTGACACATACCTTTAATCCCAGCACTCAAGAGGCAGAGGTAGCAGGACAGCTCTGAGTTTGAGGCTAGCCTGAGACTACATAGTGAATTCTAGGTCAGCCTAGGCTAAAGTAAGACCATACGTTGAAAACAAACAAACAATCAAAAAAAGCACCACACTCATTTAATCTTATCTTGGTGTCAATTTCTAAGAGACACATCAACAGCAATAACAGATTTGACTAGGAGGTCACTATCATTTCACCCCTGTGAACATGAACCCTGCTTGGAGCTTCATCTGATGTGTGATCTTAGCTGACCTGTTGTATATTTAGGAGACTTGAGAAACACAACACAGCTCCAAGAGTACCTTCTCCTCACCTACTCAACTCCAGCAGTGTATGTTTATACTAGGTGTAGTAGTTTGACTGTCTGTGTCCCATAGACTTGGGTGTTTTATTAAAGCCTGTAATTTGAATGTCCAGCTGCCTAACTGGGGGTGGGATTGGATCCTGGGTTCCAAGCCCTAATGTGTGTTTTGGGGGTGGGTCTGATTTCCAGCCTAAAGTTAGGCAGAGCAGTCTGAGCTCAGGGGGACCTGCCCACTGCGGGTTTGTGCTTGCTTGCTCATGGTGCTGGCCGCTTGGTGGTGTCTCTCTGCTTGGATCTGTGAAAGGGAGCCAGTTTCTTCTGCCATTGATGGAATTTTCCCATGGATTTATAAGCTGAAATAAATCCCTTCCTCCCTTGAGCTGTGTCTGGTTTGCATGTTCATCCCAGCAACCTACAATTATCTATAATAGTAGGGTTTCTCAGCCTGAGTTCAACTGACATTGGACAGGATAATTCATTGTTGGTGGGGAGGGCTGTCTTATGCACATGAAGATGCTTGACAGCATCATGGTCTCTGCTTCACAGACGCCAGTATGGACCACCCCACAAGATGACTCAAGACTGATCCACATGTTCCCTATAGAACAAACTCACCTCTAATGGCTCTGTACAGAGAAATAAGAAAGTATATATACTATAGACTAATGAAAGTTACAGAATGTGGTGGTTTGATTCAGGTGTCCCACATAAACTTAGGGGTTCTGGATGCTAGTTTCCCCAGCTGATGGCAATTGGAAATTGAAGTATCCTGGAGGTGGTGTATTGTTGGGGGAGGGCTTATGGGTGTCATAGCCAGTTTCCCCAGGCCAGTGTTTGGCACACTCTCCTGTTCCTACTGTCCACCTTATGTGGGCCAGGGGGTGATGTCCACCCTCTACTCATGCCATCGTTTTCCCTACAGTGCAGCCTTAAGCATGTTACTATATATTTGTATTTATCCAAATGAGGGTAAAGGCAGTTCCTCAAAGACCACTGTGGTGGTTTGATTCAGCTGTCCCCCATAAACTTAGTGTTCTGAATGCTAGGTTCCCAGCTGATGGAGATTTGGGAATTAACACCTCCTGGAGGCAGCGTATTGTTGGGGACAAGCTTATGGGTATTATGGCCAGTGTTCCCTTGCCAGTATTTGGCACACTCTCCTGTTTCTGTTGTCCACCTGATGTTGGCCAGGGGGTGATGTCCACCCTCTGTGCATGTGTTCATTTTCCCTGCTATCATGGAGCTTCCCCTCAAGTCTATAAGCCAAAATAAACCCTTTTCCCCACAAGCTGCTCTTGCTTTTCTACCAGCCATGTGATCCTGACTGCAACAACCATCCAGCCAAGATTTCTGACACCAGCCATAAACTTAGGGACTCCCAGTATTGATCCTCATTTAAGATCGGCTGTCTACAATTCAGAGGTCTCCCGAGGCCCCCTCTTGCTCACTAAGTTGCTAGAATAAGCTTAAGTAACCCAAGAAAGCACAATACATAATTATGAATACAGTTTGCTATAATACAAATCAGACATGCAAAGTCAGAGTCACATCAAGAAGAACTGGGACCAGAGGGTTCCAAACAGAAAACCTCTGGGACGTCAAGGACACATCACTGTCCAGCATCCATGTGCAGGAAGCTTTGTCAACCCTGGAAGCTCACTTAAGCCTCAGAATGGAGTTTTTATTGAGGTTTCATTATCCTAATAATTGAGAAGTTTCCCATGTGCTTGAATTTAGTCTCTGGCTCTCTCTAATCTCCAGAGATTGGGATGATAGATCCCAACTCTCTAATCAAGTAGTGAATCTTTCTGGCATTTTCCATTTCTATCCCTAGCCATCTAATTAGCATAAACTATCAGGAGTCCACCATCACATTAGAATAAACTCTGAAGTGTGGCCCAAGGGCTCTATCATAAACTGAGTAACAGACATTCCAGTAAATTACAAAAGTTTAGGGGTTACTCTGAGTCCTTTAATCCTCCTGTTCTTTAAGGGTCCTAGCAGGAACAAAGACATTCTAAAGAAAGACAATTCTTCCCTCCCTTTGACTAACAGACTAAGTCCCCAAGGAATTGGAATTTCCCTAGAAATCTCATGTCAGAGGAAGAGAGAGGCTGAAACCCTGGTACTAGCCAGAAGAGGAATTTGTCTCCAAGGAAGAGATTTTATGTGTGGCAGTTTGAATTGGTGTTCCCCAGAAGACCCATGAGGTTTTAAAAAATATTTTATTTATTTATGTATTTGACACAGAGAGGGATTAAGAAAGTGAGAAAGAATGGGCACACCAGGGCTCCAGCAACTGTAAAGAAACTCCAGATTGTGTGCCCCCTTGTGCATATGGCTTACATGGGTCCTGGGGAATCAAACCTGGGTCCTTTGGCTTTGCAGACAAATACCTTCACTGCTAAGCCATCCCTCCAGCCCAGATCCATGAGTTTTATTCAAGCTGTAACTTGGCTCTCTGGCTGCCTGGCGGAGGTGTTTCTGGGGATGGATCTGAATTCTAGCACAGATATGCAAAATGCCAGAGCTCTGCCTGGGGTTCCCGGAGTGCACTTGCTTGTGGTGTTGGTGGTGGTTTTTCTCTCAGCATGGACCTGTGAAAGGGGGCCAGCTTCTTCCACCATTATGGAACTTCCCCTCTATTTGTAAGCCTCAAATAAATCCCTTCCTCCATGACTGTGCCTGGTTTGGAAGTTCATCCCAGCTACGTGAAGCTGACTGCTATAATATGGCTGTGACAACTTGTCAGACCAACTTGTTAGATAGACTAAAGCCAAGGATGGTGGGACCATACCTATACCAGGATAGTTGTGCATACCTCTTGTCCTCTATTTAAACCTAAATATTGTGTCAAAACCTCAAAGACAGACTGCAAGGATAGTTACTGGATCACTTTGCTCCATCTTCTTTCCAGTGTGGCCATAATGACTGAATCTCCTTTCTGTGCTTCTAGTATTGTCTCTTTAACTAGCCCGTGAGCAGGTGCCTGAGCCTAGCTAGTTAAGGCTGCTAGAGCCCAGGCTTTGACCTTAACAATTCTGCAACACCTCCATGAGGAGCTTAAGATAAAGGTCAGGCTTCTCTTTGAGTAAAACTTCTCTCTCTCTCTCTCTCTCTCTCTCTCTCTCTCTCTCTCTCTCTCACACACACACACACACACACACACACACACACACACACACACACACACACACACCTTCTCTGGGGCTCAGTTTTCTCATTATGAGATACGATTAAAAATATTTACCTTGGGAGCTGAGGAGATGATGGCTCAGCAGTTAAAGGTACTTGATTACAAAGTCTGATGGCCTGGGTTTCATTACCCAGCACCCATGTACCACTTGACACAAAAACTGACCCATGGCCTGGAGAGATGGCTTAGCAGTTAAGGCATGCCTGTAAAGCCTAAGACCTGGGTTTGAGTCCCCCTAATCCACATAAACCAGATGTACATGGTAGTGCATACGTCTGGAGTTCTGCAGTGGCCAAGGGCCTTGGTGTGCTCATTCCCCCCCACACACCATAAATAAATAAATAAATAAATAAATAAATAAATAAATAAATACAATTATTTTTTAAAAACTGACACATGAGTCTAGAGTTTGTGTGCAGTAGTGATAGGCTCTGTTGTACCCGTTTTTCTCTCTCTCTCTCTCTAGTATAAATAAATAATACTTTAAAATTTTACCTTGCTTCTTTCTTGTTAAAGAAAGCACAGGTGAGGATCCCAGCACACTGTCTAGCAGATAACAGTGTCATTCTTTTTTCTCTTCTATTTCCCTGCATGACCAAGTCACTGCCAAGAAAGAATGTTTCTTTCTTGTATTTATCAGCATATGTAACAAGGTGAGAGAATTGCATTCTCAAAGCTACTGGTACATTATTTTATGTTCTGTTTTCGCAAATATTTTAATAAGCTCTTGGAGATATATACCAGTGAGCACTTGTGGTTCTACTTCTGATACACAGTAGGATATTGTGGTGGTTTGAATCAGATGTCCCCCTCCATAAACCCATGTGCTTTGAATTTTCTGTCCCTACTTTGGGAGGCAGAGCCTTGCTGGAAGAGGTATGCCACTGGGGGGTGGACCTTATGATTTCTTGGCTCCCAGTTTGCCAGCTCACTCTGTTGCAGCTTTCTGCCTGCTGCTGTGACAAGAAGTGATGTCCAGCCTCTGCTCTACCATCCTTTTCCTGCCATCATGAAGCTTCCTCCCAGAACTGTAAGCCAAAACAAATCCTTGACAACCCTCTACTGCTTTTGTTTCGGTGTTTTGTCCCAGAAACATAAAGGTGGCTACAACAGGTGTGTTGGCCCTCTTGAAGTGAAGTGTGGACACGTAAGTGGAAACGACACTTGGGAGGGATCAAGAGTAGGTAGTAACTTGGCCACATCCCCTTTCTTGTGCCATGTTGCTCATGGCACATCCATCAGGTGCAGCTCTGGCAGAGAATGGTGTAGAACAGCCCTCAGCTGACCTCTAATGAACACTGCACTGAGCAAGAAACAACCTGTGTTTTCATTTCTTTTCCTTAAAGAAATACCAATTTTTATTTAGTTTTGAGGAGGGAGGAGACAGAGACAGAACATGGGTGTGCCAGGGCCTCTTGCTGCTGCAAACAAACTCCAGATATATGTGCCATTTTGTGCCTCTTGTTCACGTGGGTACTAGAGAACTGAACAAAGGCTGGCAGGCTTTTCAAGGAAGCACTTTAACTGCTGAGCCATCTACCCAGTCTCTGGGTTGTTTTCATCCCTGAGCACATGTGGTTTGTGTTGGGGGCCCTATCATAATCTAGACCTTTCTGACATCACATGTCAAGGGAGATTCTGAGTTTAGATGCAAGGCTCCATTATAGGAAGAAGAATTTTTTTAATGTTTTTATTTATTTATTTATTTGAGACAGAGAAAGTGAGGGGGGGAGAGAGAATTGGCACACCAGAGCCTCTAGCCACTGCAAAAATAACTCCAGATGCATGTGCCACCATGTGCATCTGGCTTATGGGGGATATGGAGAATCAAACCTGGGTCCTTAGGCTTAACAGGCAAAGCACCTTAACGGCTAAGCCATCTTTTAAGCCCCAGAAAAAAATATTTTAATTAAATTTATTTATTTATTATCAGACAAAGACCACTCCATGGTCTCCTGCCACTGGAAACAAATGCCAAGTGCATATACCACTTTTTGCAACTGGCTTTACATGGGTACTGGGAATCAAACTTGAGCCATCAGGCTTTATAAGCAAGCACCTTATCCACTGAACCATCTCTCTAACCCATAAAGGATGTTGTGATCACTGGTTGAAGAATGCAAGGAAGAAAAAGAGCAAAACAAAGCCCTAGGAGCATGGGCAAAGACATCAAAAAGCACTTTAATTTATAAAACATTGAATTTTGTCATATTCAGTCTCATTTAGAAAAATAATTATTTGGTGTGTGGGAGGTCTTTCATTTTTATAAAGTGATATCATTACATAATTTAAGAAGTTGTGACAGAGGATGCCATTTAATTTCCTCACAAGTTGATCTGAAATAGGTTAAAAAGAGGTAGATGGATTTTCTGGGTGCTCCTCATCTCTCCAATCCTATCCTATGCCAGGGATAAGGGGGGTTCTCTCTCTTCATGCCCCTGCCAACTCTAGACCCACCTTTATTTATTGTTGCTGTTGACTTGATCATATCCCTTTAGTATGAACAAGTTTTATTCATAGAAAATTCACTAATGGGAAAGTTAGGCCAATGTTTCCATTTATTTATGAGAGAGAGAGAGAGAGAATGGGTGTGACAGAACCTTTAGCCAGCGCAAGTGAACTCCAGATGCATGCACCACCATGTGCATCTGGATTATTCTTCTTGGGAATTGAACCTGGGTCCTTAGGCTTCACAGGCAAGCATCTTTACTGCTAAGCCATCTCTCCAGCCCAGGTCCTTTTTTCCTTTTTGTGTGTGTGTGTGTGTGTGTGTGTGTGTGTATTGGGGGGGGTTTCAAGGTAGGGTTTTACTCGAGCCCAGGCTGATCTGGAATTCACTGTGTAGTCTCAGGTGGCCTTGAACTCACAGTAACCCTCCTACCTCTGCCTCCCAAGTGCTGAGATTAAAGGCATGCAACACCCCACCTGGCCCAGGCTAATTTTTAGATTAATACAGAAGTTCAAGGTAAGATTACACAGAAAGTGGGAATTCATATTCAGAATGCAGCAGACCCTCTAAACTGAGGGAGTATTAGTTGTCTTCTAGATAGCCCACTTTCCCCATGCAGAGCTCTCTGGCCTGTGTATTTTCTTTTTTTCCTTTTCCTTTTTTTTTTTTTTTTAATTTTAGAGAGAGAGGGAACTGAAGCACGAGGGCCTCAGCCACTGCAATCAAACTCCAGATGCTTGCACCTCCTAGTGGGCATGTGCGACATTGTGCTTCCTCCGCTTTTGTGCATTTGGCTTACATGGGCTCTGTAGAGAAATACATGGGTCCTTAGGCTTTGTAGGCAAGCACCTTAACGGCTAAGCCACCTCTCCAGACCCTGAGTATTTTCTGTCACCACCTTATCGTACACATGCTGGCCCAAAAGTGTGTCCATGGGCTGGGAATATGGCTGGAACAAAATTTCTGGTAATCTAGAAATCAGTATGTTATGTAACTTTTCACACCATGGTGGCATGATCACATTGTATAATTCTGAACTTGTACAGTGGACAACTTTGTCAGGATTTGTGTAATAGAGCACCTGGGGCACACAGATAATTCTAATTAGCAACAAGTCTCTGGAGTTCCAATTCTGCCCCTCCAGCTAGGCTACTCACAGTCCTGGAACATTTTATCTGGGTCCAGCAGCTCTCGTTATTAGCCATCTCGTGGTCTCGGCACCTCCACTGGGTCTCCACTGCAACCCATGGTCCATCCTCACAGCTCCAGTGAGTCTCCATGCAGGCAATCCTGTTTCACACTGCCCAAGGTCATTTCCAAAACTCAAGACTGTATTACAAATTCAATAATCCTCTCTTTCCTACCTTTCTTATACTCCATAATACCAGGTAGGGTGCCAATTTGTTAATCCAGTGGGGAATAAAGCAGACTTTGAAGAACAGGACACTTCTTCAGCATTCAGGCCCTTTCAAAAGAGTCTACATTCTCCCTCTTGCCCTAATGTAGGTCAGCTGGCCCAATATAAAAGGTTGTAATCTCTCATATAATTGCAGCTGAACAGGTAGAAGTTTCAGACCAAAGATTTCATTTCTGTGACATGTCCCTCTGCTCATACAAGTCCATTTCTACACAAAGCGACCCTGCACAAGTTCTCAGGACACGGGTATAACAGCAATCTTCACAAGCAAAATGCTTCTAGTCCAATCCAGGCAAAGCTCTTTCTCATCCTCACAAGCCAAACTTCAGTCCATAGTTCTTACTGCATTCATGTCTTTCAACTCTGACCAGAATAGTCCCTCAAGCTGTACTTACAGCACTGCAAGGCATCTCTTAGGCCAAGGTTTCAAATCCTTTCATATTCCTTTTGAAAATCAGCTCCAAAAGGCCAAATCCATAGTCAGGTGTCTAGCAGCAATCCAACTGTTCTGGTACCAATTTTACTGTTGCAGTCAGGTTCACATTGCTGGCAGAAATCACCTGACTAAGAGAAGCTTGAGGGGAACAAAAGGTTTACTTTTGCTTATAGACTCGAGGGAAAGCTCCATGATGGCAGGGGAAAACAATGGCATGAGCAGAGGGTGGACATCATCTCCTGGCCAACAACAGATGGACAACATCAGCAGGAGAATGTGCCAAACACTGGCAAGGGGAAACTGGCTATAATACCCATAAGCCTTCCCCCAAATACACTGCCTCCAGGAGGCATTGATTTCCAAATCTCCATCAGCTGGGAACCTAGCATTCAGAACACCTGTTTATGTGGGCACCTGAATCAAACCACCACAGGAAGTAACTCAGATTTTGGGTGCTAGACACTCACATTCACACAAAATTTCAAGATAGTAGCCTCTGTGTTCTTGTATTATGACTTCAACAAATGACATTTATATGCCATAGAGGATTATAAAAAGAGTTCTTTGCCAATACAGTAATGTGCCAATATACCAATAAATTTAGGGTATCCTGTAATCTCGCCTTAGAATTTAGAGAATTCAGAGGGTAAGGCTTAGAGAGACTTTATTAGATCAAGAGAAAGAAAGAGGAGGAAATACAGAGAGCTTCTGCCTTCTCTTTATAATGTTATTGTGGTACGCCTTATCCTCGGGCCCAGGTGAGTCTAAGAGAACATATTGGTCTGGGCTCAGGGCACTGACTCAGGGAGAGGTCAGCACACCTGCGTTGAGGGAGGAGAGAACTGATTGAATGGGCTGATCAGATGCTGAACTCCAGTTCTATTGAAGCAAGCAGGCATGGTGTTCCTCTTTGGACCCTCTAACTAGCTACCTAATTCCCCCTCAAGATTATTTTAGAATTATTTTATTACAGAGATGGAGCTAATAGAGCTTAACAGAAGGAAAGAATACAGAGCTCCTGTATAGCAGAAGGGGGCCTTCATAACAAATGGGGAAACCCACTTAGAGACCCAGATTGAGGTCTCTTATGGGAGTTTACTGGATGGTGGCTGAATGGATTAACCCTATGCCAATACCAGGCATCCAGGTGCTACCAGGCTTTTAGCAAAGGGAGTGTTGCAGGCAGGTTTGTGTTGCTGTCAGAAAAGAGCAGCTTGTGGAGAAAAGGGTTTGTTTTCACTTATAGACTTGCATGGAAGCTCCACAATGGCAGTGGAAAACAATGGCATGAGCAGAGGGTGGACATCACCTCCTAGCCAATAGCAACAAGACAGTGTGACAAACACTAGCAAGAGGAAACTGGGAATAATACCTATAAGCCTGCCCCCAACAATATATCAGCTCCAGGAGGTTCCAATAACCAGATTTCCACCAGCTAGGGACCTAGCATTCAGAACACATAAAGTTATGGGGAACACTTGAACCAAACCACCACATTCTGCCCCTGGCACTCATAACTGGTAACCATTCATGATTGAAAATGCAATGCATTCAGTCCAACTCTAAAAGTCTCCATAGTTCTAATCAGTTCCAGTAATGTTTAAACATCTCCAAGGTCTTTTAACTGAGCTATACTACTACTACTAATAATAATGATGATAATGGCACAGAATAAACATTCACACTGCAAAAGATGACACTGGGCATAGCAAAGAAATATTTAACCAATACAAGATTTAAAACAAACGAGAAAGCATCAAACTCTACAGCTCCAAGTCCAACAACTCTAGTCAGTGACAAGTCTCCAAGTCTGATCATTCTAACCAGTGACAAGACTCTGGAGTTCCAATTCCACCCCTCCAGGTAGGCTCAGTCCCTGAAAAAGGTGCAGCAGCTGTCCTTGGCAGCCATCCCATAATTCTGGCATCTCTATTGAGTCTAAAACTGCAACCTATGTTTCATCTTCATAGCTCCATTAGGTCTCCACACAGATAATCCAACACACCTACTTCATAATGCCCAGGGCTATTTTCTTATCCAAAACTGTGTTGCCCCTAAATTGTCTCACTTTCGGCTTAAAATAAGGAATATTTGGGACAAAGCAAGCATGGAGAAATCCATGAACAAGCAACACCTGGTCTGTCCAACAAATATCCTGTTTGGATCCTGGGGAGAATGGGAGCATTGAGCCGCCACCAGGAAGCAAAATCGTGAAAAGGGCCTAGAAGCCTTATTCTGGAACTTTCTAAAGCTGGTGGGAGCTTTGGGTTTTCACCTCTCAACTTTCCTCTTTCTTCAAATTCACCTCATTTTTCCAGAGCCCATAGCATTCAGCTCCAACAGTGTCACACTCTGGCTTTAAGCCATCACTTGTCACCGAGGATGATTTTTACTGACGTCCTATTCTCTCAGAGATGACTGACTTAGGGGAATGCACATTAGGAATTTATAAACTTGTTTTCAAAGACACCACAGGAGAAGTATACAATTTTTTCACACATGGCTTTGTTCCCTTCTGAAAAGAAAATAAAAAAGCACACAATGGAATACAGTGAGATAAAGGAAGGGTCCTAAGAGATAACAATTGATTTTCTGTGAAGTCTTTTCTTAGACTGCTTTTTCCAAGAGCAGCAGGAGTCCCCCTCATATTTCTTAGGGGTTCTCAGAACCATTCTTCTCTCTCATCTTTCAAATGGAGGTGAGACCCCTCACTGAGAGCTGGTTAGGGATCAGTCCCAGGCTTCATTATCTATTCAGGGAGGACAGAAAACAGCACTCCTGGTGAGCCCCAACTGCACTGAGCCAGACAATGTGGACAGAACTAATGCCACCAGCGACCTAGTGGCTATGGAGGAATCCACCAGCCAAGAAGCCTGGTGAGTGGAGTTCTGCAGCAGCACTGGTGTCAGGGCTGCCTGTCTCAACAGGGAAGTCACCAGAGGAAGCAGCTGTGTCACGATGGTTTGCCTGAGGGTCCTTTCCTTTACTGTGAAGACCCTGGTGGGGGGGAGGAGTGCATGATGAACAGAGGCTGGAGAGATGGCTTAGTGGTTGTTGCAGCCAGGTTCACATTGCTGGCAGAAATCACCCAACCAAGAGCAGCTTCTGGGGGGAAAGGGGCTTATTTTGGCTTACAGATTCAAGGGGAAGCTCCGCAATGGCTGGGGAAAACACTGGCATGAGTAGAGTAGAGGGTGGACATCACCCCCTGGCCAACATCAGGTGACAACAGGAACAGGAGAGTGTGCCAGTCACTGGCCAGAGGACACTGGCTATAATACCCATAAGCCCACCCCCAACAATACACTGCCTTCAGGAAGCATTAATTCCCAAATCTCCATCAGCTGAGAGCCTAGCATTCAGAACACCTAAGTTTATGGTGGACACCTGAATCAAACCACCACAGTGGTTAAGACATTTCCTCACAAAGCCTAAGGACCCAGGTTTGATCCCACAGTACCCATGTAACCCAGCTGCACAAAGTGGTGCATGGGTCTAGAGTTTGTTTAAAGGGGCTGGAGTCCCTAGCATGTCCATATTCTCTGTCTCTCTTTCTCTCTCCCCCTCTCATTCTCTCTGACTTTCACTCTCAAATAAATAAATATTTTTTTAAAAGAAACATGATGAACAGGGGCTAGAGAGAAGGCTTAGCAGTTAAGGTGCTTGCCTGTAAAGCTAAAGGACCTAGGTTCGATTCCCCAGGACCCACGTAAGCCAGATGCACGAGGGGGCGCACACATCTGGAGTTTGTTTGCAGTGGCTAGAGGCCCTGGTGCACCCATTCTCTCTGTCTGTCCTTCTCTCTCTCTCTCTCTTTCTCTCTCTCTCAATCTCTGTCTCTGACTTTCTCAAATAAATAAATAAATAAAACCTTTAAAAAAAAACATGATGAACAGTTTTCATCCTAATAAAAGCCAATTGTTTCCAAAAATGGTAAGCAGAGGCTGGAGAGATTGCTCAGTGGTTAAAGGCTCTTGCTTGAAAAGCCTAGTGGCCAAGCTTCAATTCCCCAGAACCCATGTAAAGCCAGAAGTACAAAGTGGTACATGCATCTGGAGTTCCTTGGCAGTGTCTAGAAGCCCTGATGCACTCATGTGCTCCCCTCCCTGCTCTCTCTAACAAATAATAAAATATTTTTAAGTGGTAAACAAGCCAGGCATGGTGGTGCACACCTGTAATCCCATCTTTAATTGGAAGGTAGAGGTAGGAGAGTTGCTGTGAGTTCAAGGCCAGCCTGGAGCTACAATGAGTTCCAGATCAATCTGCACTAGATCCTACCTCAGAAAAAAACAAACAAGAAAAGAGGTAAGTAGAAGAGAAAATACATTAGACCAGCACTGTCCAGTGGAAACAATATGAGAAGCATATTTGTGATTTTAAATTTCCTAGTCATCATGTTAAAGAAAGGGTATAATAAAGAAGTAGATGAGGGCTGGAAAGATGGCTTAGAAGTTAAGGCACTTTCCTGTGAAGCCTAAAGACCCAGGTTTGATTCCCCAGTACCCATGTAAGCTTGGTGTACAAAGTGGCACATGTGTCTGGAGTTTGTTTGCAGGTGTCAATTCTGATATTTTCTCTTGTTGATCAAAGTGTCCTTCTTGAGTTCAATATATCAAAGTGCCACATTTTGTGATATTGTTTTTAGAGTCCAACATGTTACTCTGATCATCTCTTAACAATAAAATTTAGAGTTCACATGGGTACACAGCACAAACTTCTGTATTGATGAAGAATAATACATAGAAACTGGGGCTGAAGAGATGGCTTAGCAGTTAAGGTGCTTGTCTGCAAAGCCTAAGAACCCAGGTTCAATTCCCCAGTACCCATGTAAGCCCGATACACATAGTGGTATGTGCACCTGGAGTTCCTTTGCAGTGGCTAGAAACCTTAGCATGCCCATTCATTCTCTTTCTCTCTCTCTCTCCTCTTTCTTCCCAATAAAATTTTTTAAATATTATACAGCATATATATAAGTAAAAGAACAGATTACAAGGGGTGGTAAGGTCTTAGTGAGGTCAGGAGAAAAGACTGAGTAAAGGAAGGGTGAGGGTAGGGTTAATCAAAATCTAAGAGGGTACGAATAAGTCTGTTATGGGGGAAACCAACTGCTCTCTCCTTGGATTGGAGGCTTGCTCCACAGGAGGGAATACATGCCTGATACTGAAAATCTATGATGGGGGATGTGGTAATTTGAATGTATGCCCCCCCCCACCATAGCCTTAGGGTTTTATATATATTTGAGAGAGACAGAAAGAGAGAGAGAGAGTACATGGGCAAACCAGAGCCTCTAGCCATTGCAAATGAACTCCAGATGCATGTGCCACTTTGAGCATCTGGCTTTAGATGGGTAATAGGGAACTGAACCCAGGTCATTGGGCTTTGCAGGCAAGTGCCCCATCAGGTATTTCTTTTTTTAGAAATTTTAAAAAATATTTTATTTACTTATTTGGGAGAGAGAAAGAGTCAGATAGAGAGAAAGGATGGGCATACCAGGACCTCCAGCTGCAGCAAATGAGTTCCAGATGCATGTACTACCTTGTGATACTACCTTTGTGCATCTGGCTTATGTGGGTACTGGGAAATCAAATCTGGGTCCATAAACTTCACAGATGAGCACCTTAACTGCTAAGCCATCTCTCCAGCCCCCATCAGGTATTTGTTATTAAGGTTAAACTTCCTGTTTAAGTCTTCATCACCCTGCTAAAGGGGGCGAGTCACTGGGGCAGATCCAAATTCCAGCCCATAGGTGTATGGAAGGGTTTGAGCTCTGGATTCATGTTTGCTGCTTTTTGGTGTTTGCTGCTCTCTAATAGGGAGGCTCTTCCGCCCCATCTTCATGGCTTGCTCAAGATTCCCCTTGCACACTTTTCTACTCAGTTGATCTAATTCTACCCTTTCTTCAATGCCTTTCTCATTTCTATATTCCCAATCCTTCTTATCCTGGTCTACTCCCCGCTCACACACACATTCTCTCTCTCTCTCTGAGGATAGCACATGGGAGGCACTCAATACATGTTTTTTCAGTGAATGAATTTCTGCTGGATGTATATATTTTTCAATCATTTAAAAATATTGAGTTTTCCTTCCCACATCATCCACAGACCATTTATGGACAATTTTGCTCAGGGTTTGTAGCTTCTTTTTTACAGCAAAACATAGAACTGGTTCTTTACAAATTTATGAAATCAATAAATTTACTTCCCCTCTTGTTTTCCAACACTGTCCCCATTTCAGTGTTTATTGAATTCCAACTTGAAACACTTAGCATGAGGATAATGTAACAGTGATGAAAATGTTCTGTATCTTCCCTGCTTGAGTGGGGCAGCCACTAGCTGTATGTGTTTCCTAAGCACTTAAGATGTTTCCAGTACAACTGACAGACTGAATTATTATTATTATTATTATTATTATTGTTTTTTCCAGGTAGGGTATCACTCTAGCCCAGGCTGACCTGGAATTCACTATGTAGTCTCAGGGTGGCCTTGAACTCATGGAGAGCCTCCTACCTCTGCCTCCAGAGTTCTAGGATTAATTTTTAATATTATTTTATATTTTTAATATTTTTATCTTAATAATCATTTTAATATTTATATTATAATATTTAACAATTATCTTAATAATTTTTAATATTACTTAACTGATGTACATTTAAATGGCTATATGTGATTAGTAGGTGGTATACTGGAAAGTGTAATTCCAGCCTTATATATCACTTATTACCTCTTTGAGAAGTTTCCTTTTTTCCCAAAAAATATTCTTACAAATACTTCCTTTGTCGTTATATGAATTAGGATGAAAATTGGTCTTCCTTCCTGTTGTAGTTCCCTTCTCAGTGCTGGGACAAAGCCCCTGACCAAAGCAACTGACGGGAAGAAAGTTTTCATTTTGGCTTTCAGTCTGGAGGGGAAGCTCCATGATAGCAAGGAAAAGCATGGCACGAGCAGAGGCTGGGCGTCACCTCAGTCACAGCAGGTGGCAAACAGCAGCAAGAGGGTGAGTTCAACTAACATTAGCAAACTGAGGGTACTAACAGACCTCATGGTCCATGCCCAGCAGCATATATCCTGCAAGGCTCCACCTCCCAAAGTGCTACCTGCTGGTTAAAGCATTCAGTACACATGAGTTTATGGGGAACACCTGATTCAAACAACAACACTTCCTATTTTTGAATGTGAGAAGGTACTGTAGAAAGACATGGCTTGTTAAGAATCAAATTTTAAGCACAAGTAACATTTTAATTAAACCTAAGATGGTCAGGGGAAGAGACTGGAATGACAGGGACAGATTTCCTATCATTTCTTGTCCACATTTCACTATTACTGCAGTCAGCTCCACATTGCTGGGACAAACTTTCAACCAGACACAGCTAATGGGAGAAAGGGAGTTTATTTCAGGCTTACAGAGTCCAGGGGAAACTCCATCAATGGCAGAAGAAGCTTTTTACTTCCAGCAGAGAGAAAAAAAAGAACAAAAAAAAACTGCAGCAAGCAAACACCAACACAGCAAGCACAAACATACCAGAGCTCAACCCGCTCCCTGCGTACCTTGGGCTAGAATTCAGATAAGCTCCCAAACGCACCTTAGGGCTGGACTCCCAAGATCCACCCACAGCAACACCTCGTCCCTTGTAAGGCTCCACCCACAGGGCACTCAAAATTCAGGCCTGAGTCTGTAGTTTAAACATATGTTTAAATGATCACATTCAAACTACCACAACTACCAACAACAGAGCTGAAACTGTATTCTTAACATTCCTTCCTTGAGCACTAGGGCCAGGCACTCTACAAGCATTTTTTTTTAATTTTTTTTGTTCATTTTTTTATTTATTCATTTGAGAGTGACAGACATAGAGAAAAAGACAGATAGAGGGAGAGAGAGAGAATGGGCGCACCAGGGCTTCCAGCCTCTGCAAACGAACTCCAGACGCGTGCGCCCCCTTGTGCATCTGGCTAACGTGGGACCTGGGGAACCGAGCCTTGCACCGGAGTCCTTAGGCTTCACAGGCAAGCGCTTAACCGCTAAGCCATCTCTCCAGTCCACTCTACAAGCATTTTTATCAATGGATTCACAGTACCTCTGTGCAGCCCATTGAGCTGTTATCATCCTCTTCAACCAGGTGAAGAAACTGAACTTGGCTGAACGTCACCTCCCACCAGCTGGCTCAGGACACCTGCATGGTCCCAGGGCCAGGCAGAACATGGAACTAACTCTCTCCCTCCAGGCCCAAGACCTAGATATGACTAAAGTAAATCCAAGTACGTTTGAGAGACTCTCTCCCATCATCATTCTATGCACACACCCAAAAGGCGAAGCTGTTCACCATCAGGAAGTAAGCTATCTTTGAAGTCTCTCATTAAGCCACTCAGCTTATTAACTAACAAAAAGTAACAACTAGTGTTGCAATACAAACAGTTGTCCCCCATTTACAGCCCCCCTCCTCATTATGTATCTGTGAGGAGGGGACCCAGATCCTACTTGAGTCTTCATTTTCATTCAGCTCTTGCTAAAATTGTGAAGATAATAATTCACAGTACTTAACAGCAACAAAGAATCTCCAACCTATGGCATCCCCACCCCTGCCATGGGTTCTCCTTCTCCACCCAGCAGGGGAGCCCCAGCATTTTATAATTACACGGTAATGAAGAACAGAATCCTTCCCTGTTTTATTCTGCATTTCATTTCCACAGTAATTTGGTGTGTGTGTGTGTGTGTGTGTGTGTGTGTGTGTGTGTGTGTTTGTAGGAGGGTGGGTGTGAGGAAATGTAAACAGTTCTCATTTATCACAGCTTTAATTTAGACCAGATCTCCCCCTAATCCAATTCTGAGTGGTGGCACAGTTTATCCCAGTGAGCTGTAAACACTAATGAAGATCAGCTGGTGGGAAGGGGCGGGCCAGTGTTTCTGCTGGGTGTGCCGGCCAGGGGACGGACAACAGTCCAAGCATGTTCTTGCTTTGCTACCTAACATGACATAAGTTTGGTTTAGAACTGTCTGGTTTTATGGGATGTATTCTTCCAACAATTTAGGTGACTGCTTTACCTAGACATTATGGCTTATCCTTGCCCTTGTTGCAAACCAAACCAACATCAAACTCTTCATAACCTTGGCTGTAGATTCTAATACCCTATTGTAGTTACCTTCTTGTTACTGGGATAAAACACCCAATCAGAAGCAGCTGATGGAAGGAAAGGGTTTATTTTGGCTTACAGATGTGAGGGGAAGCTCTATGATGGCAGGGGAAAGCATGGCATGAGCAGAGGCTGGACATCACCTCTGCCCCAGCAGGTAGAAAACAGCAGCAGGAGAGTGAGCTGAACTAACGCTGGCAAACTAGAGACCAATAAACCTCAGGGTCCACCCCCAGTGACATACTACCTCCAGCAAGGCTCCACCTCCCAAACTGCTATCAGCTGGGGACCAAGCAGTCTGACCACATGAGTTTATGGAGGACACCTGATTGAAACCACCACACCTATGTTAGTGTCCAATTGCTGATCTAGTCAGTTATCACAAACAGTGACTCAAACAACACAAGTAAGTTATCTTATAGTTCTGTAGGCCAGAAGTCATATGCAGGTCTCACAGGTCTAAAATCAAGAAGGGCTGGAGAGATTGCTTAGTGGTTAAGGCACTTGTCTGTGAAGCCTAAGGACCCAGGTTCAATTCCCACATAAGCCAGATGCACACGGTGGTGTATGCATCTGGAGTTCATTTACAGTTGCTAGAGGCCCTGGGATACCCATTCTCTCTCTCTCTCCTTACCTGCCTCTTTCTCTGTCTCTCTCAAATGAATAACAGCAAGATCAAGATGTTGGTAGGGCTTCCTAACACATAACCCAATTCTAGTAATCCTTCTACTCTCTGGGACCAAAAATCCTTCATTCCTACCACTTGAACTGTCTCTTGTCCTTCCTGTCTTTACTTCCTTCCTTAGCCTACCCTGAATCTCACACTTAATTATTACTATGTCTTCCATACACGTTCAGTTCCCTCATCCCTCCTCTCTAGCATCAGTGTTCTTACCTGGCAAGACATCCAAACCTTCTGTGGTGGTTTAAATCAGACATCCCCATAAACTTGAGAAGGAGATAGGGAACATCAAGGAGGGGAAGTTAGACAGGAACACCCATAAGAGAAATATTAATCTTAATTCCATCTGCCAAATGGATCACAGACAGACAAGGCTGATTACTAACAGCCTGCTTACATCACACATTCTCCCTGCTATCTGCCACAGCAGCCACAGAGCTGGAATTACTCAGGTGCACATGGAGTTCAAGCTCAGCCCCTTCCAGACGCTGCACCCAGGTGTGTTGGCTTCTTATTCAGTCCTAGAAACATAAAAAAAAAAAAAAAGAAGTCCACTGGGCATGGTGGCACATGCCTTTAATCCCAGCACTTGGGAAGCAGAGGTAGGAGTTCGAGGCCACCCTGAGACTACATAGTGAATTCCAGGTCAGCCTGGGCCAGAGTAAGACCCTACTTTGAAAAAAAAAAAAAAAAAAAAGTCCCCTTGAAGGAGCTAGAGAGATTGCTCAGTGGCTATGGCATTTGCCTGCAAAACTTAACTATTCAAGTTAGATTCCCCAGTACTCACAAAAAAACAGATGCACAAAGTGGCACATGCATCTAGAGTGTATTTACAGTGACTAGAGGCCCTAGTTGGCCTATTCGCTCTCTCTCTCTCTCTTTCTCTCTCTCATCTTACAAATAAACAAAATATTTTTAAAGCTCACAAAGAGGGGCTTTTTCCACTTTCCCAGTTCCTGGGCTGCTCACCTCCCAGCACTTGAAGTTTTCATCACCAGTAAAGTTTAATTCTTCTCACCCTGATGGCTTAGCTGCTGCCAGCGGGGGAAGGGGTTTTTCTATTTCCTCATAGGCCCATGGATATGGGACCTTAGACTATGTGGGTGCATCCAGTACCCTTCTTTGGTCTATGGACTCTTCCTCACTACTCCTGACTTGTGAATAAAAATTCTAATAATTAAGTATCTTTATCAGCCTTATTTTATCTAATTCTTTGGTTAAATGCAGACACAAACTCAGGTTTGGGTTCACATTTGAACCCCCATAAAACATAACCCCATCACAAACCCATGTGTTTTGAATGCTTGGTCCCCAGCTGATGGCAATTTGGGAGGTGAAGCCTTGCTGGAGAGTATGTTTGGGGGGGCGGACCTTGGGTATTATAGCCAGCTCTCCCCTTGCTAGAGCTTGGCTCACTCTCTTGTTGCTGTTTTTCACATGCTATGACAGAGGTGATGTCCAGCCTCTGCGCATGCCTGCTTTCCTTTGCCATCATGAAGCTTCCCCTCGAGACTGTAAGCTAAAATAAAACCTCTCCTCTCATTAGTTGCTTTTGAATGGGGAGTTTGTCCTAACAATGAGAAGATAACTACAGCACCTTTCTCTGCCTGCTCTGAACCTGCGTGCAAACTGCTGGGAAACTGGCCAGAACAAACACACTATCACACATGACCTTAATGTTGCCCCCGCCCCAAGTGTATGGTATATCCCTGGCCTATTACTTCTTCCACTCTCCTCCATGACAGTTTCTGTTCTCAAACTTCTAGATCCTTCTCCACTATCCACAGGTTCAGCCAAAGGCCCATTTCATTGAGCAAACAGAAGCAACCAGAAAAGAATCTTTGTAAATTTGTATACGCATGTGGTCTTGTGGGCTCTGCTGTCCTTTCTCTGAACTGTGCGCTCTCTATCCACAGCCAGGGCTTCCTCATCTTTCTTGATTTTCCCCCTCCATCCTTGCATGAGCCTGGTCTTCCCCACACCCTTTCTGAAGCAAAATTCATGGCAGAAATTATTTATGGGATGAACCAGGTCATGGTCAGCTGGCTCCATGTTTGTGGGCCTGGAGTAAAGCAGGATACTATGATGAAAAGCTACAGCAGAAAACGTCTCCAGTGGGAATCAAGAGATGGTTAAGGTACTTGCCTGCAAAGCCTAATGACCTAAGTTTGATTCTCCAGTACATACAGAAAGCCAGATGCACAAAGTGGTGTGTACATCTGGAGTTCATTTGTGATGTAGTGGCTAGAGGCCCTGGTGTGTCCATCCTCTCTCTTTTCTCTATCTCTCTCTCTCTCTGTGTGCAAATAAAAAATAAATTATCACCAGGTGTGGTGGCACATGCCTTTAATTCCAGCACATGGGAGGCAGAGGTAGGAGGACTGCCAAGAGTTCAAAGCCGCCCTGTGAACACACAGTGAATTCCAGGTCAGACTGAGCTAGAGCAAGACCCTACCTCGAAAAGCCAAAAAATAAAATAAAATAAATTAATTAATTTATATTTTATTTTACAGTGAGAAAAAGAGAGGGAGAGAGAATTGGCACACCAGGGCCTCAGCCACTAAAATTGAACTCCAGATGCTTGTGCCACCTACTGGGCATATGCACCCTTGCACTTGCCTCACCTTTGTGTGTCTGGCTTATGTGGTATCTGGAGAGTTGAACATGAGTCCTTAGGTTTTGCAGGCATATGCCTTAACCGCTAAGCCATCTCTCCAGCCCTAAAAAAATTAAATAAAAAATAAATTTAAAGGCCAATATGGTGGTACATACCTTTAATCCTAGCACTCGGGAGGTAGAGGTAGGAGGATCACTGTGAGTTCAAAGCCACCCTGAGACTACGGAGTGAATTCCAGGTCAGCGTGGGCTAGAACTTGACCCTACCTCCCAGCACCCCCCAAAAAATTATGCAGGTTTTATATAGGTAGTGTCAGCAACTGGGAGGTCATGAATATCAAGGCCACCTTTGTGTCTGGAAGACAGCATTTTAAGAGTTCCTCCCCTTCCATTGGCTATTATATTCTTTCCACCATTTCTTCTACAATGGTCCCTGAACCTTTGAGAGTATGATAGATACGTCCCATTTAGTGCTAAACACTCCACTGTCACTTCTTCTCAGTATCTTAATGAGTTTTGAGTCACTCCAGTGGTCTCCACCATCTGAAAAGAGAAGTCTCTCTAACAAAAAGCAGAGTTAAAATTAATATAAGAGCCACAGTGCTCTTAAAAGGAATTCCCTTGATTGGGAAGACGGCTCAGCGGGTAAGAGCACTTGCCACCCAAAGATGAAGAGCTGAGTTCAATCTTGCCTGCCTTTTAGCGGCAAGAGGTTTGTCTGCTGTAAGCACTCTAACTCTTGGTGACAATGGGTTGCTGGCCAAGAGGACACAAGTGTTACAGATATGAATCCTTGACAGGCTTCCAGATACCTGTCAAGAGGCATTAAAGCAGGAACATGGGCTGCCAGGCCAGCAGAAGGTCCCATAGCATCAGGAGCCAGAGGCTATGGAAGCAGTGGGTCTCCTCTGAAGCAGGAGCCAGAGGCAACCCAAGGCAGCGAAGTCCAGGCATCGAGGGCAGGAGTGTCAGGGCAGAAGCAGGAACAAGTTCAGCACCCTAAACTCAATAGCTTCAGGGACCCTGAGGGGCAGGAGCCCCAGTACAAACAGCTCCAGGATTTCTGAGGAATAGGACCCCCAGAGCAAGCAATTCCAGGATCCCTGAGGGGCAGGATCCCAAGAGCAAGCAGCTCAAGGGCCTCTGAGGGGAAGGACCCCCAGTGCAAGCAGCTCCAGGGCCTCAGGTCCAGCAACTCAAGTCCAAGCAGCACTAGGGTTCCTGCATGGCAGCCCCACCCCAAGCAGCCTTTGCAGATTTTCATCCTTCCTGGGAATATTCTCCCTTCTAAGTCCTGTGAACCTGTGCTGAGGAGTTGAGTACAAGACCTTACATAAACACAAGCAGTTCTGATTGGCACATACAATAAGATGAACTCATGGGTACCACTCAGAAGAGCCAACGAACCTGTCCAAAATTCAAAAGTTCCCACTAACGGAACTGGGGATGGTTAAAGGCTCTTGTTTGGAAAACCTGCCCGTCCTGGGCTTGTGTAGTCAGTTCTACAAGCCTGGGATGAACAGCCAACCAAACACAGCTTTATGGAGGAAGGATTTGTTTCTGCTTTCAGACCCATCAACGGTGGAAGAAGCTGCCTCACATCCAAAGATCCAAGCAGAGAAACTGCAGCAAGCAGACACCAACACCAGCTCACAAACCCTGCCAGAGCTCAGACTTGCTCTCTCATGCCTATGGGCTGGAATCAGATTTGCCCCCAGTGACACCTTAGGGCTGGATCCCAGTTTCTGCCCCCAGTGACACCCCCTCCAGCCAGGCAGCTGGAGATCCAAGTTACAAGTCTAATTTCAACACGTTAGTCAATGGGGGACAACATTCAAACTACCACAGCTTGATGCTCCCCCATACCCATGTAAAAAGCCAGATGCAAAAAGAGGCACAAGCATTCGTTTGCAAGAGATTCTGTAGTGTGTGTGTGTGTGTGTGTGTGTGTGTGTGTGTGTGTATGCACATGCAAATGACTTTTTTTCAAGGTGGAGTCTCACTCTAACCCAGGCTGACCTGAAATTCACTAAGTAGTCTGGCACTCACAGAACTCCTCCTACCTCTGCCTCCTGGGTGCTGGAATTAACAGTGTGCACCACCACACCTGGCTCTACTGACCATCAAGTAGCTGGCTTTCAAAAAGGTGGTGGAGCGCAGAGCTCCCTGGCCACACTCTGGCCGCTTCCCAGGAAGGGTCCTTTGCTCCAGACTGTAGCATCAGCCAGCAATGCAAGAGGCACTCAAGTGTCCAATGCAATCAAACCATCTGCAGCTGTTGTCAGGTTTTCCTGTGCTTGTTTCCACAGAAGGGGAGAGCTCTTCTCCTTTCCTGTCTCACTTCCTTCATGTCCCCAGGCCTTGGGTGACTGTGTGCTTCCATTCTCGGCTCTGTCCCTGTGCTGCCAAGGCTCCCTTTGCATGACTTCAGTGATGCCTCAACTCTTTGTCAGGGAACCCTCTGATGCTCAGAACCCCTGGGGTCTCTTCGGGTACTAAAAGTGCCTATCACTTATAAGTGTGTCACTTATAAACAAAGAGTGTGAGCTGGGGAGATGGCTCAGTAGTTAAAGGCACGTGCTTGCAAAGCCCGGCAGCCCTGGTTCAACTCCCCAGTACCCATATACAGCTATATGCACAAAGTGGCCCAAGCATCTGGAATTCATTTGCAGAGGAAAGTGGCCCTGACATGCCCAATCTCAATTGCACTCTGTTGCCTTGTAAATAAATAAAAATAAATATTTATCTTAAAATTTAAGATATTTTAAAATAATAAAAATAAACGATGATGGGCTGGAGAGATGGCCTAGCGATTAAGGCGCTTGCCTGTGAAGCCTAAGAACTCCTGTTTGAAATCTCCAAATCCCACTTCTAGCAAGACCTAACAGTGACCCAAGCATGCAATGCCACACATGCCCACAAGGGGAGCACGTGATTGGAGTTTGTTCACACAGTGGCTGAAAGGCCCTGGAGTGCGCGCACTCTCTCCCTCCCTCTCTCTCTCAAAAAAAAAACAAGGAATGTAAAAGCCAGAGATGTGAAGTGACTTTCCCAAGACCCTGAGTGGTAGCATATGCTGATGGGCCTAGCCCAGACCAGCCTGGGCAGCTGAGGCTCATGGTGCAGGAATGAATGGAAGTAGGCTAGGTCCAGATCACATAAATTGTTGCAGATTTGGACAAAGCTTGATCTTCAGCCTGCCAGCAGTGAGGCACCACTACCTACATGCCTGGATCATATCGTCCACTTTCTCAAGGAACTTAATAAGTTCCTAAACCACCCCTCCTCTCTCTCTGTTGTTTCATTTGCTCTTCCCACCACATATCTTGTCTTTCCCTTTTGAGGGGGAGTTGGGTAGCCAGAGAGGAAGAAGGTCCCAAAGAGCTAACACTGTCCCTGTCTGCTGCAACAGAACCACACAGTTCAGCATCCCATCCAGTCTATCCAATCAGCTCTCTCACTCCTGAACCCAGACCAGTCAGCTCTCAGACTCACCTGAGCCTGAGGGTAAAGCCCACCACAATAAGATTATAAATAGATCTTTGTCAGGCAGGCCATCCCTCATCTTGGTTTTTCATCTCCCCTGAACTTCTAGGTCCTCGCTCTGGTAAGCCTCCCTCATTATCAGCCTAGCCAGTACCCTGAGTACTCCTGACCCCCACTCCCAGGTGGGCAACCTACCCCCTCCATTCCACGTGGTAGGAGCTTATGTGGGTGGTAGGGCATTGAACCTGGATCCTTTGACTTTGCAGGCAAGTATCTTAACCACTAAGCCATCTCTCCAGCCCTAGGCATGCATTTTTAAAACATTTTTATTTATTTGTGAGGAGGGGGAGTGAAGGAGAAAAGAAGTGAGAGATACAGATAAAGAGAGGGAACAAACTAGGGCCTTTGCATCTGCAAACAAACTTCAGAGACATGCACCACTTTGAGCATCTGGCTTTACCATGGGTACCAGGAAATTGAGCCCAGGCCATCAGGCTTTGCAAGCAAGTGCCTTTAAATCACAAGCCTATCTACACTGTAAAAGATCCTTTTTCTTCCCATTTTGCAGAGCTGTAACCTGAACTCACGTTTGTTTTAACTACCACACCCAGCTGATTTACTACAAGAACCTGGACTATCAAAGGAATTCAATAAATGTTTGTGGAACCAATGAATGAGTCAGAGTTCTCCCATACCAACACTACAAGGAACAGAGTTGGCAGTTCTTGCTTTGTTCAACGTTAAAAAAAAAAACAAAAAAAAAAACTGAGTTCTGGTTCCTGCAAATAATTACAATCTCCATGGCAAACACAATGTGCTAAGCTGACCAAAGCACAGAGGTGACGAATTGGTATCAGAAAAGAATTGCATTTTGCAGTCAAGATCATCCTTGTGGTGGCTCACACCTTTAATCCCAGTGCTTGGGTGGCACAGGTAGGAGGATCATCCATGAGTTCAAGACACCCTGAGACTACATAGTGAATTCCAAATCAGCCTAGGCTAGAGTGAAACCCTACCCCCCCAAAAAAAATCTCTTACAAGTGACCCCATATGGTTGTTTTCTGTGTACATATTAAACAAACATCTTCAGCCTCCAACAGTATAGTTTATTTGATCATGTCTTCATTTTCTGTTGTTTCAAAATGCCAGCTGGCTTTCATTGCAGTGGTTGGAAAGATGAAAAAAAGAAAGACAGGTGAAACTGAAGACCCTCTCATTTCCAAAAGAGGCTCTTGAGATATAAAGAAAAACTTTCTCTCCCAGCAGTCTTGGAAAATAGAAAGTGCCTGTAGATGTCAGCCCATCTTTTGCATGGCTTGTTTTCTATCATGGGTCCTCACTAAAAGTAAAATATAGCAATGATAAGGGGGGAAGAGTTGTTTTTATTCTTTGTTGTTAACATTTTATTTTTGTTATTTATTTGAAAGAGTGAAAAGGGGAAAGAGACAGAGAGAGAGAATGAATGGGCACACCAGGGCCTCTAGTCATTGCAAACAAATTCCAGATGCATGTGCTAACTTGGCTTATGTGGAATCTGGAGAATTGAACCTGGGTCCTTAGGCTTTCCAGGCAAGTATCTTAACCACTAAGCCATCTCTCCAGCCCTCTTCCAGCATTTGGATTAGAATCTCACTGGCCTTTCATATCAAGGCAGGAAAAAGTCTGGATAAATAATCCATAGGGTGGTTTAGAGTCCAGAGTAATTATCTGAACAGCAGAAGTGAGCGCGGAATAAACTTCCTGCTTTGATCAATCATGAGGTCAGTGGTAGCCAACCCCAGCTATTTTTGTTTTTTTTTTAACAGCAACTGCAATGAAAACAAAAATGTTTTTCTGTGGTCTGCTCAGCTCATTCACAGGGAAATCTCATTTCTGCTGATTCTTCAAAATCACCTCTCAGAGCTGGAGAGAAAGCTTTGCAGGTGCTTGCCTGCAAAGCCTAAGGACCCAGGTTTGATTCCCCAGTACCCATGTAAGCCAGATGCACAAGGTGGTACATGCATCTGGAGTTTGTTTGCAGTGGCTGGAGACCCTGGCGTGCCCATTCTCTCTATCTATCTGCCTCTTTCTCTCTAAAGAAAGGAAAGGAAAAGAGGATAAAAAAAGAAAAGTTCACCTCTCAGGTACAACATGGCATCAGGACTAATTAGCAGAGTTCATTTTCTGTCACCCTTGCACACAGAACTAAAGAATTTAGATCCAGGTCACTACTAGACAGATGTAATTCATTGTAAGTATGCAGGGCAGGCTTGTTTATTTACCAGCATTAATGTCTTTATATCATATATTGATTGAATGTGCACAGTGTTTTCTCGTCTCTCTCATTAAATCCATGTAAAACTATAGTTGACATATTTTTATGAGAATCTCTGATTTAAGCAATTAGGTTCTTGCATAAATTCAAAAGAGGTGATAAATTATGACCTTAAAATTTTCTGTGTAATCAATATTACTTAGATTACACAATCTAAGCTACATGTTGAATTTTTTAAAAATATTTTTGTTTGCAAGCAGAGACACAGAGAGAGGATGGTCATAACAGGGCTTGCTGCCACTGCAAATGAACTCCAGACACATGCGCCACCTTGTGTATCTGGCTTTATGTGGGTACTGGGGAATCAAACTCTGGTCATTAGGCTTTGTAGGCAAGTGCCTTAACTGCTAAGCCATCTCTCCAGCCCTAGAGATGATTTTTTATTATGCAGAAAAGCTTCATCCTTCAACATTTTTCTTACTCTCTGGGCATGAACTTATACCCAGGTTAAGTTTTCCCTTCAGAAAACCCTCTCTCTCTTTTTTATTTTTCGTTTTTTGTTTTTTGTTTTTTGGTTTTTTTTTTTGTTTGTTTGTTTTTTTGAGGCAGGGTCTCTTTAGCCCAGCCTGCTCTAGAACTCATCTATAGTACCAGGCTGGCCTTGAATTCACAGTGATTCTCCTACCTTTGTCTTCCGAGTGCTGGGGTTAATTTTTTTTTAACTTTTTCTTTTTATGTTACTTATCTGAAAAATAGAAGAGGCAGGCAGGGAGGAGGGGAGTTGGGGTGTGCCAGAGCCTCCAGCCACTGTAAATGATCTCCAGATGCATGTGCCACTTTGTGCATCTGGATTTACATGGGTACTGGGGAACTGAACTCAGGCCATTAGGCTTTGCAAGCAAGCTCCTTTAACCACTGAGTAATCTTTCTAGACCCGTTTGTTTTTTGTTGTTTTTTAACGTGATAAAGGAGGAGAAAAGAGGATGCAGTTCAGTTTTCTTTCTAACTGAGATGTCTTATCAGTAAATACCTAGGCTCTTGGATCAATTCCTGGTGAGCAGGACAAAATAAAATAATTAATGTGAGTTCAGGTGAGGTGAAATGGGAGCTGTTGACTTGACAGGGTGCCTGTGTTTTCATTCTGTTACAGCTGCACATTCTTTTCTCCCTCTGAGTGAGCCAGGGCTGGGCTGAGCTTTGGGTACATGCTGACCAGATCTCATTAGAAGGCTGTTAACCTTGACCATCAACTTGACTGAACTGATGCCTAGGAAATCAGTAAAGCACACTAAGATGTGTTTCCAGAGAGGGTTAACTGAGGGCAGAAGAAGACCTGTCCTTGAGGTGGGTCCTACCATACATACCATACCATACCTACATAGGCTGGGGGTTTGATAAAATTAAAAGGGGGGGGGCTTGACAGATGGCTAAGTGGTTAAGGCGCTTGCAAGCAAAGCATAATGAGCTGGGGTTCACTTCCCCAGTACCCACGTAAAGCCAGCAGCACAAAGTGGCACATGCATCTGGAGTTCATTTGCAATGGATATAGGGCCTGGCATGCCCATTCTGTCTCTCTCTTTGCTTGCAAATAAATTTTTAAAAAACACTAACACATCCTTCTTATGTGGGGGATATGTCTTCATACCACAAGTGAAAGATAGGCCACAGACTGGGGAGATGGCTCAGTAGATAAAGGCATTTGCTTGCAAAGCCTACCAAACCATGTTCAATTCCCCAGTACCTGTATTAAACCAGACAACATAAAGTGGAGTGTGCCTCTGGAGTTCATCCGCAGCGACAGGGGGCCTCGGTGAGCCCATTCTTTCTCACTCTTGCTATCTCTCTGCTCACAAATAAATAAATAAAAATATTTTAAACATAAAAAGATGATAGCCAAGGTCTAAGGTTCTTGGATTTACTGGCCATGGGCCTGGCACCTCTGATTTGAGTGCCTGCTTTGATCACTGTGGGCTATTGAGCCCTGACTATTTTTCCCATCTCTCCCATTCCTGCTTTCAGCTACTTCCCCTCTCTTTCATAGCAGTACCTTGTCATACTTGGTTTCTGTGATCAAAATAATGATCCACTTCCTTTTTAAAGGTTTTTTTTATCACTTTTTTCTTATTTATTTATTTGAGAAAGAGGCAGAGAGAAAGAGTGAATGGGCACACCAGGGCTTCCAGCCATTGCAAATGAATTCCAGACACACGCACAACCTTGTGCATCTGGTTTACGTGGATCCTGGGGAATCGAACTTAGGTTCTTCAGCTTTGCAGGCAAGTGCCTTAACTACTAAGCCATCTCCCCAGCCCAAATGGCATTTTCTTTACCTACCTTGTCATACTTGATGGTCTCTGTGACTGAAACAATGCTCCACTTCTTCCCTTGCTGGCGAGATGAATCTGTACTCATCCCTCAAGAACCAGCTCGAATTTCTCTCCCCGTGTGACCTTCTTCTCAGATCTCCTGCTCCCATCCTGACCACTCTAGCCAAAAGGAACCACCACCTCCCCCTCAACAGTCAAAACCTACTGTGGTGGTTTGAATCAGATGCCCCCCATAAATTCATGTGTTTTGAATGCTTGGTCCCCAGCTGATGGCAATTTGGGAGGTGGAGCCTTGCTGGAGGTGTGTTATTGGTGTGGGCTTTCCTTATGGTTTTACTGGACAAACATCAGAAGAGAGACACTGGGATTGCTCAATAGACAAGTCCTCTCCTTTGAAGAACATAGTAGGTTGCCCTTTGATATCTCATTTGAAATTAGGTGTGGGACTGGAGTCATTGATGGCTTAGTGGTTAAGATGCTTGCCTACAAAGCCGAAGGACCTGGATTCAATTCCCTGTTACCCACGTAATCCAAATGCACAAATTAGCACATGCAACTGCCTAGTGTGCCCATCCTCTCTCTCATAAATAAATGAAATTATATGTGGTCATGTAAGTTGCTTTGTGCAATGAAGTCACGAAGGGGCATATGACACTTATGGCAGGGCCATTTAGTTGCCCATGCACAATGCTGCAATGTCTCTGAGGAAATCCCACAAGTGAGTGCAGAGACTGAGCCCCAGCCAAGTTGAATGAACTTAACTGAATAATGAACTCCCACTGCCCCACCTGAGCTATGGAGCGTGTGCTCAAAACAAACTGTTTTATAAAAGCAATTGAGATCCAAGGATGATTACTTGGGGCTTTTGTTTGTTTTGGTGTGTGTGTGTGTGTGGTGTACGTGAATGTGCATATTCATGTTCATATGTATGGGCTCACTTTGAGTGGGTACATGTACTTGTGTGTATGTGGAGGCCAGAGGCCAATGCTAGTTTTCTTTCTGAATCACTCCACTTTAGTTTTTGAGACCAGGTCTCACTCTGCATCAAAGCTCATCTATTCAGCTAGACTAGCTAGCCAGCAAACTCCAAGGAGCCTCCTGTCTATGGTTCTCCAGCCCTGGGATTCCAAGTGTGTGCCGTTGCACCCAGCTCTTCCAGGGTTCTGGGATTCAAGCTCAGGTCCTCATGCCTGCCCACACTTGTACAACAAGTTCCTTCTTTACCCTCTGAGAAATCTCCCCAGCCCTGCTATTTGGATTTTTAGATTTTCTTTTTGTTTGTTTCTTCCAGGTAGAGTCTCACTCTAGTCCAGACTGACCTGGAATTCACTATGTCATCTCAGGCTGGCCTCAAACTCACAGCAATCCTCCTACCTAGAATATTTTTTAATTAACTTATTTGTAAGCAAAGAAAGATAGAAAAGCAACAGACAAAACAGACAAGAGAATAGGCACACCAGAATTTCCAGCTGCTATAAAAGAACTCCAGACACATGTTGCCACCTTGTGTATCTGGCTTTACATGGTTACTGGGAAATCAAACTCAGGTTCCTAGGCTTTGCAGGCAAATGCCTTAACTGCTGAGCCATCTCTCCAGCCCCAATTTTACTTTTTTGCATATGTATGCATGTTCATATAAGCGTGGGTGTATTTACACAGGTGTGTGAGCACATGTGTGCTCAAGTGTGTGCAGATCAGAGATTTACTTCAGGTATCTTCAATTACTCTCACCATATTTTTTCAGAAAGGATCTCTCGCTGAACATGGAGTTACTGATTTGCTGACACTAGCTAGCTGGCAAATCCTAGGAGTGGTGGTGTGATTCAGGTGTCCCCCATAAACTTAGGTGTTGTGAATGCTAGGTTCCCAGCTGATGGATATTTGGGAATTAATGCCTCCTGGAGGGAGTGTATTGTTGGGGGCGGGCTTATGGGCTTTATAGCCAGTTTCCCCTTGCCAGTGTTTGGCACACCCTCCTGCTGCTGTGGTCCACCTTATGTTGACCAGGGGGTGACATCCACCCTCTGCTCATTCCATCGTTTTCCCCTGCCATCGTGGAGCTTCCCCTCGAGCCTGTAAGCCAAAATAAATCTCTTTTTCTCAGAAGCTGCTCTTGGTTGGGTGATTTCTACCAGCAATGCGAACCGGACTGCAACACTAGGGAAGCTGCCTGTCTGTGCCTCTTCAACACTGGGGCTAACAATCATACACTACCCACCCAGATTTTTCCATGAGTGCTGGGCATCTGAGCTCAAGTCTGCACGTTTGCACAGCATACACTTACCCACTGACCCTATTTTACTTCAGAAAATAAATTATGCTTCCTCAAATTTTTGTCTCACCACATAGCCCAGACTGGCCTCAAACTCACAATGCTCATGCCTCAGCACCCTGAGTGCTTGGGTCAGAGATGTATGTCACTATTCTCAGTTATCAAGTTTTTTGTTTGTTTTTGAACTTTTTATTGGCAACCTCCATGCATATAGACAAATACCATGATCACAACCCCTTCCCGCACCCTCCTTTTCCCTTCCTCCACTGAATCCCTTCTTTCCAGTAAGTCTCTCTTCTATTTTGATGTCATGTTTCCTCTCCTAACATGCAGGTCTTGTGTAGGCAGTCTCAGCCACTTTGTTATGGCCAATTTGTGTCTGGAAGACAGTATCGTAAGCAGCCCTCTCCTTCCTTTGGCTCTCACGTTCTTTCTACCACTCTAACGCAATGGTTCCTGAGCTGTCTCAGTGCTAAACACTTCATTGTCACATCTTCGCACTCTGGTGAGTTTTGAGTCACTCCCAGTAGTCACCACCATCTGAAAGGAGCAGCTTCTCAAGCCAAAAGCAAGAGTGGGCATAAACATAAGATTCGGAGGGCAGTTTGGCGGTTATAATGTATTCATTTAGCCAGACAACCCTAGTTTCCCTCCCAGGGCTTATTACGTCCCTAGCCATAGGTTTTGATTAACTTTTCAGTACCAGGCCTGAATTCACTCTTGCAGAACAGGCCTCAGATCTCATCAGAAAGCTGTTGATTTCCCTCTTAACAGACATGTCACCATTGTACCAGTTGGCATATTTGGTCTGGCTGGCCACCAATAAAACTTGCAAGGTCCACCGCTGATTGAGAGACCACTGGTGACTTTTCTCCCCCAACAAGCTACCTAGCTCTTTCCAGCATCTTGATAGCTCAGCAACAGGAAGGAGGCTTCCAGCTCAGCTCTGGCTTGACTTCTCGGTGACCTGCAGCCCATGCATGTGGTGGTGTCAGTACAGCAGGGTCTCACCATCTAGTTTTGGTGGGCAATCAAGACTTGGCAACAGTCTGCAGTGTTCTGGGGGCATCATGGTCCTCCCTGACCAACAACTCACTGGAAGGTATCCCACCCATGGCACTGAAATTTTCTTATATCACAAAAAAAATTTTTTTTAGAGCCCGATGTGGTGGCACACACCTTTAATTCCAGCACTGAGGAGGCAGAGGTAGGAAGATCACCATGAGATCAAGGCCACTCTGAGACTATATACTGAAGTCCAGGTCAGCCTGGGCTAGAGTGAGGCTCTACCTTGAAAAAGTAAAAGAAAAAAAAATTTTAATGAGAATAATGTTCTTTTGAATTTTTGAAGATTATGAGTCTGTCTAGTACTAGAAGGAATGCTGCTGATTAAAGAGAGTGTGCCCAGGCATATCCAAACTTGACACTGAAATGCACCACTGTCAAAGTTCAAGCTCAAGACCTGCACAGCTGAGTTCCTGGTCAGAAACTGAACCCCCCAAAAACAAAAAAAATCCTCATAAGGTTTTAAGCAAGTTTTTGATTTTGTGTTAGACCACAGCCTGGCCACAGTCTATTCCTAAATTTAATTCTAGAACACTGTGATCTAAAAAGCACTCTTATTTCCCCCAAATTGAAGAACGGCATGATCAGTGTGATTTTGGGACTACTGAAGCAGACTGCTCGAGTTCAACTGTTTCATCCTGAATAACTTGTTGCCTTTTTTTTTTTTTTTTTTAAGCAAACAACATCTGTGACTTAAGATTTTTAGTTTGAAGTGTTTATTGCTTGAGACAGACAGTTCATGAGCCACCATGAAAAACCTGGAGTGTGGTTGGAGGTCCTAAGCTTCATCCCCAGCACAGAAATAAGAAGGAAAGGAGGACAGAAGGAGGAAGAGAGGGAAGGAAGGAGGGAGGAAGAAAAGAAGGAAGAAAGAAAGACTGGTTTAAAAATCTTTTCTTTTGCTGGGTATGGTGGCACATGGCTTTAATTCCAGCACTCAGAAAGCAGAGGTAGGAGGATCGCTGTGAGTTCGAGGCCACCCTGAGACTACGTAGTGAATTCCAGGTCAGTCTGGGCTACAGTGAGACCCTATCTTAACACCCACCCCCAAAATCTTTCAATCTCAGATTATAAATATTTTATTTTTTAAATTTATTTGCAAGCTGAGAGAGAGAGAGAATAGGCACACCAGGGCCTCCATCCACTGCAAACAAACTCCAGATGCATGCACCACCTTGTGCATCTGGCTTTATGTGGGTACTGTGGAATCCAATACTGGTCATTAGGCTTTGCAGGCAAGCACTTCAACCACTAAACCATCTCTCCAGCCCCTGATTATAAGTATTTTAATGAAATCAAAACTAAATATTATAAGCTTATTTTATTGAGATATACTATACTACAACCCTTCAAAGTATTTTCTTAGTATATTCATGAGCCACGTAGCCATCACCACTAATTTCAGAATATTTTTATCACTCCCAAAAGAAACCTCATTAGTAGTCCCTGCAGTTCCTGGCAACCACTAATCTACTTTCTCTCTCCATGGGTTTGCTTTCTCAGGGCATTTTTTAAAAATTATTTATTTATTTATTTATTTATTTATTTATTTATTTGAGAGCGACAGACACAGAGAGAAAGACAGAGGGAGAGAGAGAGAATGGGTGCACCAGGGCTTCCAGCCTCTGCAAAGGAACTCCAGACGTGTGTGCCCCCTTGTGCATCTGGCTAACGTGGGACCTGGGGAACCGAGCCTTGAACCGGGGTCCTTAGGCTTCACAGGCAAGCGCTTAACCCCTAAGCCATCTCTCCAGCCCTTAGGGCATTTCTTATCAATGGAAATATGGAATATGAATCCATTCGTGTCTGGCGTGTTTTACTTAGCAGAATGTTTTCCAGGGTCATCCCTGCAACAACAGGAATGCAGGTGTTACTCTTCACTGCTGAGTGGCATCCATTGTGTGGAAATTACACTGCATTTTATTTTATTTACTTATTTATTTTGATTTTTCAAGGTAGGGTCTCACTGTAGCCCAGGCTGACCTTGAATTCACTATGTAGTCTCAGGGTGGCCTTGAACTCACCACAATCCTGCCTCTGCCTCCCAAGTGCTGGGATGAAAGGCGTGCGCCACCACGCCAGCCACTCCATTTTATTTACTCAGTCATCAGCTAGCTGATGGACATCTGGGTTGTTTCTGTTTTGGGCTATTAGGAAGAACGCTGATCTGAGAAATCATGTAAACATGTTTTTAAAAATTATTTATTTATATTGGGTTTTTAAGGTAGGGTCTCACTCTAGCCCAGACTGACCTGGAATTCACCATGTAGTTTCAGGCAAGCCTCCTACCTCTGAGTGCTGGGATTAAAGGCGTGTGCCACCATACCTGGCTCGTAAAAGTTTTTATCTGTGCATCTGGTTTATGTGGGTACTGGGGAATAGAACCTGGGTCCTTAGGCTTCATAAGCAAGTGCCTTTAACCGCTGAAACATCACTCCAGCCCCCCCCCCACACACACTAGAATTTTTAAGGCAAAATACATGGCACAGATTTATGTAACTAGTCACTGGGTAGCAAAGTGCAGATTAAAGATCTTGCCTCTCTGTCAGGCCCCACATGAACTCCTGGGGAGAAAGGGACAGGTGGGAGATTTCCAGTTGACCATTTTTGGTCCCAGCTTTGTCTAGGTAGGAGTTCTCTCCCCAAACCACCACCTTCTGCCAGCCCCCTCCCATCCTTTCCCTGCATTCCAGCAGGGTTCTTAAACACCCCAAAGGTTCTCTACTCATTGGGACTCAGGTTTCTGAACACAGATGCCAATCACTGGTGCTGGGAGACAGACTAGTAAGGGACCATTAGGATTTTTCTGGACAATCATAAATACAGGCAGTTTTGACTTGATGTTGAGGGGGCCTATTTGTGTATGATACACTGGGCTGATTTTAGGAGAACTTATGGTCTATCATTTATATCCTGCACCCCTTTCAAGATGCTCCTCCCAATCTTTTTGTACCTGTACCCCTCTATATCTTGGGGGTTTGTCTAACCTTTTCCACCCTGAACTACATCTGCAGCTTTCTGCCTTTCACTTATACCAGTTCAAGACTCAAGTAGGCCACTCTCATTTTCTTGTCAGAGGAGAAAGGGTGGCTCATGGATGGCTGAATGGATTAAAAGTTAGGAGGTTGAAAGTAAAGGAATTTATTCTAATGTAGAATTTTGCTGGGCTGGAGAGATTGCTCAGTGGTTAAGGTGCTTGACTGCAAAGCCTGCCAGCTTGGGTTCCATTCCCCACATCAAGCCAGATGCACAAACTGGCACATGTGTCTGGAGTTTGTTTGCATTGGGCAGTGGCAGGGGGCCCTGGGGTGCCCATACTTTCTCTTCTCTCCTGCAAATAAATAAATATTTTAATTGTTTTTATTTTGAGGTAGGGTCTTGCTCTAGCCCAGACTGACCTGGAATCCACTATGTAGTCTCAGGGTGGCCTTGAACTTACAGCAATCCTCCTACTTCTGATATTTAATTTTTTAAAAAAGAGCTTTGGAGTGAGAGGAGAAAAAGAAGAAATGCTCCAATTGAAACTTGCAGTTTTGCCATGGAGACCTTGAAGATGAAGGAGGTAGGGAAATCACCTGTCATCCCATCTGTAATTACCATGAGGGGCCACACCAAATGATGCATTTGGTTTCTGTGTGTCCCAAGCTATGCCCAAGGATTATTTGTAGAATTACTTCTTATGAAAATAAAGAGAGCATTCAGGAAAAAAACCAGTAGTTTAACTGTTGATTATTTTGTCCCTGAGAATAGCAGACATGTTCGAGGGGAATCTCACAGAGCCTTAGGATCTCAGTGTCAGAAGCTAAGAATATGTCACTAATATCTTTTGTATTTTTCTTTTTCTTTGCTTTTCTTGTGTTATTTGAGAGAAAGACAGAGATGAGAGAAAGACAGAGAAAGAATAGGTGCACCAGAGTGCTTAGCCACCACAAATGAACTCCAGATGTATGTGCTACCTGTGCATCTGGCTTTACATGGGTACTGGGGAATCGAACCTGGGTCCTTTGACTTCACAAGCAAGCGTTTTAACTGCTTAGCCATCTCTCCAACCCTCGTTTGTATTTTTTTCTTTCCTTTTTCCACTTCTTCCTTTCTTCCTCCTTCCTTCCTCATTTTCATTTTGCACTTATACACTGTGGAAAGAAAGGGAAGCTTAGACTATGAGGATAGAAAAGCAAACAGAATATCCAGGACCAACCTCCCACAGGTCAAATCCCCAGAAGGACAGGTTGTATAACACAAAGGAAAGAAAAGCCCCAGGCTGACGCATCCTTGGAGGAGTAACCTGGCAAGTGGTTAGGAGCTTGGAGTCAAGATGAAGGGGCAGTAGGGCTGGTCCACCATGAGCCTGACCACTCTTCTGTTAAGAGATGGAGCTCATAGAAAGTGTGGATAGGCACCCAAGACACTGCACATGAGGCTTAGGCCTGGAGTGCTTAGGTGGGACCAGGTAGCTTTCCAAAGACCAAGCCAAGCCAGTCTCCCCAAGGCCAACAGAATAGAATGTGGGCTCAGCTGGTCACCCTGCTGCTACAACCAGTGAGGGTCCAGCAGGGAACAGCAGCCTTCCCCACCACCATTATTCCTTATCAAATGTCATCTGAAAATAAGATTTAAGTAAGTAAAAATATACCCACCTAGTGGCCACTATTTTCAAGAGAACTGCCATTTTCAATCAGGCTGGCTGACCATGGAGCCACAGTGATTCTCTTGTCTCTGCCCCCTCGGGACTGTGGTTACAGGCATGCATGGCCATGCCCAGCTTAAAAAAAATGTGTTTATTTATTTGAGAGGGAATGGGCACACCAGGGCCTCTAACCACTGCAAACAAACTCCAGATGCATGTGCCACCTTGTGCATCTGGCTTTACCTAGGCACTGGGGAATTGAACCTAGGTCCTTTGGGCTTTGCTGGCAAGCGTCTTAACCACTGAGACATCTATCTCTCCATTCCCATGCTCAGCTTTTTACATGGTGCTAAGGAATCAAACTCAGGTGGCCTCAGGCTCACGCAGGCCCTTGTGCTTGCACAGTGCTCTTAACCACTGAGCCGTTTCTCCAGCTCCAAACAATGGACTTTAAGGGTGAAAAATCTATGTATATTGTTAACAATCCAGTGACAGGAATGTGTGATACTTTTATATATATATATATATGTTTTAAATTTTTACTTATTTGCAAGCAGAGAGAAAATGGGCACCAGGGCATTTAGCAGGCGCCTTAACTTAACTCCATCCCTGTGTGGTACGTTTATAACACCATGTCTTGGAGCGTTTAGCTAAAGCCATAGTGTTTACTTGCTGGATTCAAGAGTGAAGATTTTTGGTGACCTACTGTGAATTCCTGAGCGGAAACTGTTTCTTTCTGGAAACAAGACAAAACAAAAAAATATGTGTTCCCCTTTTTGTTATTTTGGATGCATCTGTGGTCCAGTTGCAACATCTGGAACCTGTTGCATTTAGTTCCTTTTACAAACAAAAAGATTTCTAATATTAATTTTGTTTCTTATAGACATGGATATTTATTTAAATTGAAGACTGATCTGAAATTCAGTGTTCAGTGTTGGAGAAAAAAAAACAGATTTGTCTAATTTGTGGCTTGAAACAAAAGGTTTGATGATATTGGATTCTGGGGGAATTTTGTTGGTACTTGTCAGATTTCATACAAACACCCATTAAACATTTGAATGGGCTGTTTGGCATAGCATTCTTTTTAAACAACAAACAGAAATGTCAAGGAAATTCAAACAATGTTATACTTAAAACGTAGCCAGGGGCTGGAGAGATGGCTTAGCAGTTAAGGCGCTTGCTTGCAAAGCCAAAGGACCCAGGTTCGATTCCCCAGGACCCACATAAGCCAGATGCACAAGGTGGTGAATGCATTTGAAGTTCAGTTGAAGAGGCTAGAAGCCCTGGAGCACCCATTTTCTCCCTCCCTTCCTTCCTCCCTCTCTCTTGCTCTCACAAATAAATTAAAATGTGTTAAAAAAAAAAAAAAAAGCCAGCCTCAGGAGACTGACTCAGGAAGATCATGAGTTTAACCTGAGCTTAATAGTGCGCTGCAGTTCCACTTGGGCTATAATTAGGTGAAGGACAGAGGGGAGGGTCCCACTAAACAGAGAGCTTACTGGAAAGATGCAGGGGTATATCACTGGATGTAATGTATTTTTATTTTGTATTTATTTATTATTTATTTGCAGACAGAGAGATGGGCACACCAGGGCCTCTAGCCGCTGAAAACAAATTCCAGACACATGTACCACTTTGTGCATCTGGCTTTATGTGAGTACTGGGGACTCAAACCCAGGTCATTGGGCTTTGCAGACAAGCATCTTAACTGCTTGAGTCATCTCTCTAGCCCCTGTTTGTTTGTTTGTTTTCTAATTTTTATTTATTTATTTGACAGAGAATGAGGCAAATAGAGAGAGAAAGAGAAAGAATGGGCATACCAGGGTCTCCAGCCACTGCAACTAAACTCCAGACACATGCACTACCATATGCATGTGGCTTTATGTGGATTCTGGGGAATCAGACCTGGGTCCATAGGCTTCAGACAAACACCTTAACCACTAATCTATCTCTCCAGCCCCTGGTTGGTTTTGAAATTATTTATTCATTTATTTACATGTGTGTTTGAACGTGCATGTATGCACCAGGGTCTCTTGCTACTGCAGGGTGCAAGCAGATGTATGCACCCAGATTTATGTGGGTCTTGGGGAAATGAATCTGAACCTGAGGGCTCTGCAAGTAAGTTCCTTAGACTACTGAGCCATCTCTCCAGCCCCTCTTTTTATTGTTATTGTTGTGTTTATTTTATTTTTATTTATTTATTTGGCAGAGAAGAGGGAAGGAGAGAGAGAGGGGGAGGAAGAATTGGTTCACCATGGCCTCTGGCCACTGCAAATGAACTCCAGACGTATGTGCCCCCTTGTGCATCTGGCTACCATGGGTCCTGGGGAATCGAACCTGGCTCCTTTGGCTTTGCAGGCAAACACTTTAACTGCTAAGCCATCCCTCCAGCTCTGTTGTTGTATTTATTTATATATTTGAAAATAACAGACAGAGAAAGAGGCCGATAGAGAGAGAGAAAGAGAGAGAGAGAATGGGCGTGCCAGGGCCTTCAGCCATTGCAAACAAACTCCAGGTGCGTACACCCCTTGTACTTCCGGCTAATGTGGGTCCTGGGGAATCGAGCCTTGAACCGGGGTCTTGAGGTGTCACAGGCAAGCACTTAACCACTAAGCCATCTCTCCAGTCCCCTGTTGTTGTATTTCTTAGGCAGGGACTCAACTCTAGCTCAAGCTGACCTGCACTCACTCCGTAGCCTAAGCTGGCCTCAAAATCATAGCGATCCCTTTACCTCAGCCTTCCAAGTGCTACAATTACATGCATTAGCCGGGACAATGTGGTTTAATGTTCAGCTATAAAACAAAGTCTAGAGTGTTCCAAGGGATCTTAATCAAGATCATAATGGAAGAGATTGGATTTATCATCTTGAATCAAGCTACATTCCCATCCAATTGGTGTAGCTGGAAGAAAGAGATCTTGGCGCATCTTGAGCTGCACGTGGCTGATGGTCACGTTACAGACATCCCCTCCTCCTCTTTATGACTAACCCTACCCTGTTTGCTAATCCAATTCCCACAAAGTATGTTACCTATAAAATATAGTGAGTTGATGCAATGATACACTTTGTTTTAAAAAACCGTTTTGTTTTCCTTTAAAATTTTAAGAGTTCTAGGGCTGGAGAAATGGCTTAGAGGTTAAGGCACTTGCCTGCAAAGCTTAAGGACCCAGGTTCTATTTCCTAGTACCCATGTAAGCCACCTGTACAAAATGGCACATGTGCCTGGAGTTTGTTTACAGTGGCCAGATGACTTGGCATGCCCATTTTTATCTCTTTCTTGCTCTCTCTCAAATAAACAAATTTCCTTTAAAAATATTTTTTTTAATTTAATAGTTCTATATATATCTTAATATGCATTGCTTGAAAATGCAACACAATGAACCTAATTTCACAGGTATTATTGCTTAAGACAACTCAATTAAAAATATAAGGGTAAGAGCCAAAGGAAGGGTAGTACTGCTTGCAATGCACTCTTCCAGACACAAAATGGCCTGGATATCCATGACCTCACAGTGTCTGGTACTACCTACACAAAACCCTCACAACAGGAGGAAAAGATGATAACATCAAAATAAAAGAGACTGAGAGGGTGAGGGTTATGATAGAGAGTAGATTTGTGAGAAGGAAAGTGGGGAAGGGGAGGCAATTATCATGATTTATTTTTTATAATTATGGAAACTGTCAATAAAAAATGTTTTTAAAATATATTTAAATGACCAAGGAGATGGCTCAGAGGTGAAAAGCACTTGCTTGCAAAGTTTAATGGCCTAGGTTTGAATCCCCAATCCCTACGTAAAGCCAGATACACAAAGTGGAACTTGTGTCTGGAGTTTGATAGTAATGGAAAAAGGTCCTGGAGCACCAGTACAACAAAAATTATTACAGTGGTTTCCAACTGAATGAAGTTCCTACATGCCTAGTAATATGAATCTTCTGTCCAAAGTCCTAAGCTTTGGGAACTCAGGAGAATTAGCAAAGGCATTTAAGAATTCTAACTACCTTTCTTTCTCTCTACTCTCTGTATTGTTAGGAAGCAATTTGGATTTATTTAATTTAATTATTTTTATTTATTTATTTATTAAGCTACTAATCTTGCCACAATGAAATGGTTGTCATCAATTTTGATTTATTATTGGGCAGGGGGAGAATGGACACTCCAGGGCCTCTAGCCATTGCAAACAAACTCCAGACACATGTGTTACCATGTGCCTTTGGCTTACATGGGTACTGAGGAATTGAACCTGGGTCCTTAGGCTTCACAAGCAAGTGCCTTAACGGCTGACCCATCTCTCCAGCCCAATGCTTGATGCAGCATTGGGTTGGCTGCTCTGCTTTTTTGTTGTTGTTGTTGCATTTTTTTATTTTCTCAAATATTTTATTTTTGTTTATTTATTTGACAGAGAAAGAGGGAGGGAAGAAGGGAGGGAGAGAGAGACAGAGAGAGAATGGGTGCGCCAGGACCTCCAGCCACTGCAAACGAGAACTCCAGACATGTGCGCCCCTTGTGCATCTGGCTACCATGGGTCCTGGGGAATCAAACCTGGGTCCTTTGGCTTTGCAGGCAAACACCTCAACCACTAAGCCATCCCCCCAGCCCAGAATTTAAAGTTTTCAGGTAGAGAAACCCAAGAGTTTACCACCTCACACTGTGCCACTCAAGCAAATTTTAAAGAATTTACTTTGGGCCCAAGGAAAAGATTCCAGAAGGAAGACCTGAGAAATGCGAATAAATGATAAGTAAATAATTGTTTATGTTTGTGGGTGGGTCTAAAAACCAACTAATTCATTGGAGGAATACAGGATAAAAACTAAAATAGTGAACAATTGGTGGATGGTTTAGCAGGTTAAAACAGCCTAAAGTGATTGTATTATGTAAGAGGAGAATAAAGATATTTATTAGTTTTATGTAAAAGCAGAAAATAATTGCTTGGAAAATACAGCATATTTTATATATTATTTCAAATAAGTTGTGGGAGGGATAGTATAGGAAAAAGAAAGAACAGGATATATATACACTATCAAAAAAGAAGCTTCTATAAGTCATGATATTTTAGTTTTCTTTTGTTGTTGTTTTGTTTTTCAAGGTAGGGTCTAACTCTAGCCCAAGCTGGCCTAGAATTCACTATGTAGTCTCACGCTGGCCTTGAACTCATGGTGATCCTCCTACCCCTCAAAGGCATGCACCACAATGCCCAGCTTAGCTCTCTTTTTTTCTTCTTTTTTTTGTATGCCATTCTTCTTCATGGTAAATTAATATTTAAAAATTTTTTAGTGTGTGTATTTTAAGTAGAATTAAACCCAGACTCTCACCCAAGCTAAGCAAACACTCTACCACTGAGCTGCATCCCCAACTCTTTATTTGGAGACAGGGTCCAAGTTGCCAGAGCAGGCCTAGAATTTTCTATTTTCCTGCCTTAGCCTCGGCTTCACAGTAGCTAAAATAACGGGCCCATGCCACTAGGCCCAACTTCATGGGCGCTTATCTTTGAAGAGTTCTTTTCTCATGAGAATTCCTTTCAGTGTAAGTTGTAGAAGTATCCCGGTTGGTTTTATGTTTGCTTCACCCAAGCATTCAGAACCACCATGTCTGGGGAATCTTTTGGGAGGACAGGGGATAATAAAGTGAGAAGACTGACTTCTTCATTTTCAGATCCTAGTAATATATACATATATTATTTTTTAAGTTATGGTATATATTATAAATTACTTTATGTAATAATACATACGTACATATATAAATTTAAATGCCAAATGCATGAAATTCAGGCCTAGATTTTTACGTTTTAATCAGGATTAATTCATTTTTGGCTTTGTTATACAAGTCTGCTCATCTGTCTGTTCGGGTCTTATCTCTTCCCCTAATCTACCTTGCTCTGATGCTTTTCAGCAACATTGGCTTTTTATTGTGTGACTCAGTCCCACTTTCTATTAGTTTAGTCTTTCACACCCTGCCTCCATACATTTAGACCTGGAGTTAAAGATTAATACCACCTTATCCACACTGATGATGACCAACCATCCCAGTGTGTTTGTGATGTAGGCTTTTTCTCAGCACTAACATCAGTCAAGTCAGGGACAGAAAAGTATGGATTGTTCACCCCACACCCCAGCCCCTTAACCTAGAATGAGTTCAACCTCTCTGATTTTTTTTTTGACACCTGGGTAGTTCCCCCCCCCTTTTTTTAATGGGTGCATTACAAAGCAGTATTATAAAGATGGTTATTTCACCCAGCACCACAGTCTATTAGTTTTTTTTTTTGTTTTTTTTTTTTAAGTCCTACCATTTCCTCAGCTCTAAAAAGTCCCTTGTGGTGGCCCATGCCTTGATCCCAGCACTAGGGAGGCAGAGGTAGGAAGATCTCCATGAGTTGGAGGCCACCCTAAGCTTATAGTGAATTCCAGGTCAACCTGGCAAGAGTGAGACCTTCGGGGGAAAACAACCTGCCCACCCCCCCCCCCACCCAAAAAGAATAGTTGCTTTTCATCAATACAAAAGGGAAGTTTGAGGATTCAAAAGTCATAGCCAGTTACCCATGGTGTTACAAAGGTAATCCAAGGGGTCCCCAGTGTTATTTTCTCTGTCAACTGGCCAATAGCCCTTGCCCTTGCTGTGGCCCTAGTTCTCCAGCTCTGAGAATGTTCTAGAATTCTCTAGGTAGGCCTAGCTTCTTTCTATAAAGACAGGAGATACATTCTCCTGTATACAGGGCCAACTCCGTAAGAGGAACAAAAAGGTAAGGCCAACTCCCCTTCAGGCACTGATAACTGCCGCCTTGACCAAAAAAAGGTCTTGAAAGCTGTAATGGCTGCCCATCAGGTCTTCCCTTCCATTCTACTCCATCGACCTCAAAATGACCCAAAGGCGTCATGATGTCTGGGCTGTTGATTCTTCCTTCCCTGTTCTCCACAGACTTGCTTTTACTTCTTATTAGTTGAGGCATTTTATTCATGTTTTTTGTTGCTGGACTTTTGGGTAAATCTCGTTATTGGATGCTCCGGCCACCATTTTGGAAATTACAACCTTGGCAGAGGGAAATTACTTTTCCCCCAAATACAGAAAATCTGGTCTGTGACTCCCTCCGTACACATATTTATGTCATGAGGAGGGTCTCAAGGGCATTTCTAGGGGTAGGGTAAACGTTTGCAACTGTCCATCTGTCTGTCCAACGCCCGCCAGTCCGTCTGTGGGGTACGGGCCTGACGGGCAAGCACACACAGGACCTCGTGCACATCCTCGAGTGCGCACGCAGGCCGGGACGCCATCACTCGCCCATCCCCAACGTAGGTGCCCCCCCTTCTCGCACGCACGGGGAACGCCTTCGCCCATTGGCTGAGGCGGGAAGCACGTGCCCCTGACGCACGGCCACCCCGGAGCCCGCCAGGCTCGCGTCAGTGCGTGGCTGCCCGCTCACCCGGCTGGTCGCGCTCCTCCACCTCGTCCGCCTTTTTTTTTTCCCTTCCTTCCACCCGTGCCTCGGGGAGCTGCGCGTGCGTGCTGGTGACAGCCGCGGAACCCCCACGCAGCTTTCCTCCGCTCCTTTTCGTGCTTCGTCGCCTCACCACCACCTGCACACCCGCCGCCATCATGGTGAGTTGACGGAAAGGCCGAGCTAGGACGAGGCTCCCCCAGGGGTGGGCTTTTTGGGGGCCGAGTGAAGTATAGGGAGAGAGGGGGCTCAAGGCATGTGTCCCTCCAAGACCCCTCCTCCCCCGTCCTTCAAGTTCCGCGGGGTCTGCACGACGGGCGGCAGGCTTCGGCCTGCAGGGTGAGGGGTGACCGCGGCTCGGGGAGAAGATGTCAGGGCAGCGGCAGGCCCAGCTCTCGCTCCCCTGCCAGAGGATCACGTGCAAGGCCCGGGCTGCCCACGTGACGACCCCCATGTTGTCTGGCTCGGCTGGGCTTTAAGGCGAGGGGCCCACCGCACCCCCACCCTCCTTCCCCAGGAGGGGGGAGGGGGAAGAACTTGTCTCTGAGGTGGCGGCGTCGTCGTCGTCGTCGTCGGGTACTTGGAGGGGGCGGAGCTGCGTCCTGGTTGCCTGGGCCTTGAGTAAGGCGGCCAGTGGGGGAGGAGCTGCCTGAGGTGGCGTCGCGTGCCTGAGCGTGGGGTTCGGTATTTGAAGAGGGTGGGGGAGGGGAGGAGATTGAGGAGCTTCTGATTGGCTGAGCCTGCCGTGGCTTCACGTGCATGAGCGTGGGGTTCGGTATTTGAGGCGAGGGAGATGGGGGAGGGGAGGAGAGTGAAGAGCTTCTGGTTGGTTAAGCCTGGGCCAGTGGGGGTGGGGCTTGCTGACATGTTTGTCCTCTCGCCAGCGCGTGAGCGTGGGGTTTGTGTATTTGAGGAGAGGAAGATGGGGGAGGGGAAGAGTGAGGCGCTTCTGATTGGCTGAGCCTGGGGCAAGTGGGGGAGGGGCTTCCTGAGATGGCGTCAAGTGCTGCTTGTGTTCTGTCAGCTGAGGCGCTCTAAGCGTAGTTCTGTCAGGGACTGGGGGGGGGGGTTGATGAGAGGGGTGGAGCTGCTGCCGGTTGGCTGGGGCTTGCAAAGTAGGCCAATGGGGAGGAGCTTCTATGGTTTGTGTAGTCTGCGTTGTCAGCTGCTGAGCATCCACTGGGATTGGGTATTTGAGGATGGGGGAGGTTCTGATTGGCTGAGCCTTGTAAGGGGCCAGTGGGGGAGGGAAAGAAGCTTCTGGAGGTGGTGTCATGCGCTGAGTTCTTTCAGCTAAGGAGCTCAGTTCTAGCATGGGGGCGAAGCTTCTCTGAAGTGTGTGTTCCGTCAGCTGCTGAGTGATCTAGAGAAATGAACCTGGGTCCTTGGGCTTCGCAGGCAAGCACCCTAACTGTTAAGCCATCTCTCCAGCCCTAATTGCTTTTATTTATTGACGTTTTTCCATATGGTATTTTATTCTATTGATAGTCTATCAATATATTTTTCTAGTCTTAGTGGTATGTGTTGAAAGTGTCAACCACCAGGGAGGCAGGGGCAGGATTATTCCTTGAGTCCAAGAATTTTTGCCCAGCCTTGACAACAAAACAGGACCTTATTTGAAGAGAGGGAGAGAGAGAAAAGGAAAGGGGTTGGGAATGGGGAGATGGCTCAGTGGGTGAAGTGCTTTCTGTGCAAGCATGAGGGCTTGATTCGGATCCCAGCACCATGTAAAAGTGCTGGGATGTGGTGGTAGTTGCAATCCTAGCACTATCAAGGTGGAAACGAGGTTTTTCTAGGGGCCTGGAGTGATGGCTTAGCAGTTAAAGCACTTTCCTGCAAAGCCTAAGCCCATGTTCAACTCCCCAGATCCTACGTAAGCCAGATGCAGGAGGTGACACATGCATCTGGAATTCAATTACAGTGGTTGGAGGTCCTGGTCCACCAATTTTCTCTCTCCTTTCTCATATAAAAGAAAAGACCCCCCCCCCCAATACAGGCCAGGCATGGTGGTGCACACCTTTAATCACAGCACTTGGGAGGCAGAGGTGGGAAGATCACCATGTGTTTGAGGCCACCCTGAGATTACATAGTGAAATCCAGGTCAGCCTGAACTAGAGCGAGACCTTACCTGGGGGTTGGGGGGGGGAGGCTTTCCTAGGGCTTGCTGACTAGACAGTCTAGCTGACTCTGAAAGCTCTTAAGTTCAGTGCAAGACTGTACCTGAAAAAAATTAGGTTGATAGGGCCAAGAGATGTCTTAGTGACTAAATTGCTTGCCATGGGGCTCAGTGGCTAGCTAGACTAGCTGAATCTGCAGTCAGAGACCCAGTCTCACTAAAATGTAGAGTGATAGAGGGAAATACCTGATGTCTGCACGCAAGTGCAATCACACACACCTGAAACCATGCATGTGTGCATGCCACATACGTAAACACATGGGAAAAGTAGATGGCATGTTGCAGTAAGCTTCTGATTGCTGGTAAAAAGCACCCAACCAAGAGCAGCTTGTGAGAGGAAAGGTTTATTTTAGCTTGTGGAGCTCCATGATGGCAGGGGAAAACAATGGCATGACCAGGAGGCGGACATCACCTCCTGGCCAACCAACAGCCATAGGAAAGTGTGTCAAACACTGGCAAGGGAAAGCTGGCCATAACACCCATAAGTCGGCCCGCACAATATACTAACTCCAGGAAGTTCCGATCCCCAAGTTGCCAGCAGCTGGAGTACCTAAGACTCAGAACACATAAATTTATGGGGGACACTCGAATCAATCCACAGCAGATAGCAACTGAAGAAAATACCCAGTGTCAATCTCTGGCCTTCACATGTATGATCATACCCATACACACATGTACCCCCACCCATACAAACATGCATTTATACCACACACAAAAATTATGCATCATTGTTTATCTTGAGCATTTATTTGTTTGTAGGATATTTGATTCAGAGTTTAAAAGTATCCATAAGTCATCTATAGATCATGGATATTTTAGATGTAAATTATAATTATATATAAATACATAGTAAGAATTAAAATCTATGCTGTTGAGACTTGTAAAAATGGAGTAGTTTGTTTACTTTGTTAGCTTTGAGTGCCACCTGCTGGAAAAGGATTAAGATATGATGGGCCTTCCTTAAGAAATTGTCTATTAAAGTGGTGAGATAAGTTTTATATTTATTAACAGACAGTAAACGTGTAAGACTAAGCCAGAGTCATGCTCTGTAATATTTAATACATTTTCTTATCAAATTATTTATCCACTTTTAATTTTGTAAGCAAAATAAGACATGTCATCAGAGATCTTTTCAATAATACATTTTTCAAATAATAAAATAAATTCTAAAAGACTGATATTGAACAATGAAAAGCAAGTTCGTCTATAAAAAATTTCCTCCTCAATTCTGGTGGCACTGTAATGTGATTTCTCAACCAAATCAATGTTCAAATTTGGGGGAAAATAACTCTTGTTGCAGAGGACTGGTGGTTGGCATTGTGGGCTATTTAGTGGTATCCCTAGCCGCCTGTTTATCTAGTGCCAGGAGTATACCTCACTTATGACAAGAAATATCTCCAGATCCCTTTGTGCTCCTGGGACACAGCTTTCAATAGATTACTGCTTTCTCCTTTCATTGATTACTGCTGGCGTATTATTGTAACTTCATATCCTAGTAGGGTTCTCTGTTCACATGTTATACTTGTAAATTAAAATACATCAATATATTATGATGCAAGCATTGATAATAGTATAAGGTGTCGAATAAAACTATCCAAAGTTCGTTCATCAATGAAAAGGAGATTGATGACTAAAATAAGTCTCTTAAGAACTTCAGAATGACTGCTAATGTGCTTTGGTTTTTTGAATAAATGAACTGGCGGGATTAACATTCTAGGGAAAAGAGATCTAGTTATGCTCTCAATTGTCCAAGATATGATGCTTATATATATTCACATCTCAAAAAAAATTAAAGCTACATATGATGTTAGAATAAGGAAAAAATTTTAAAATAACATTTTTACTCTGTCACTTCATCGTTAGGAAATAAGTGTTATACTTAAATAAGGTAGTAGAAACAAGTAACAGTGTAAGCTTAAATGGGTAAAGAAAAGCAAAAACTTAAGTGATTTGACAATTAGGATTTCTAAACTTTGTGTGTATACCAACACATAGAGCCCAGAAAGTTGATATAGGGAATCTTTCTCAGTTGCCCTCTGAACATTACTCTTCCAGACAGGGTCTCTCACTAAACTCTGGTCTCTCACTAAACTCAGAGTTCACCAACCAGCTAGCCAATGAGCCCCAGATATTCCTCATCTCTGCCTTACCAGCGTTGGTGTTACAGGTGCATGTCTTCATGCCTGGAATTTTACGTAGATAACTGGGAATTCAAATTCAGGTCCTCGTACTTACTTGAGCGCTTTACACCCACTGTGCTTTCTCCCTAGCCCCTATTTCTAAAATTTTGTGACTAACCTTTCAAAATACACCTGTTGGCTCCCTGTCTATTTTTTTCTTGAACAGGTATATGTATAATAGCTTCCCCTTTTCCTTGTGACCTTTAGTGTTTATCTCCTATATAGTCAGTTCATAAGTGAATTTCAAGTGTATGTGTGTGTTATAGTTTCATGAAATTCCTATTAGATTTTTTAACTCTTTATTGATAACTTTCATAAATATAAACAATATACCATGATCATAAACCCCACCCATCACTCTCCTAAATCCCCCCTTCTTTCCAAGTAGTCTCTCTCCTATTTTGATGCCATCATTTTCCCCTTCTATTGTACATGTAGCTCAGACACTAAGAAGTCATGAATACTATGACCACTTTATGTTAGGAAGACAGCATTACAAAGCACTCCTCCCCTCCATTGGCCTTTACATTCTTTCTGCCACCTCTTCCACTATGGTCTCTGACTGCTTGGGTCCAATTAGTTAATAGGCTACTTGCACAAAAAGTCTATTGAAGTACTAAAACTACTAAATAAACTTGAAAACAAAATCTATTGAAAATAAATTCAAGGGCTGGAGAGATGGCGTAGCAGTTAAGCTGCTAGCCTGCTAAGCATAAGGATCCAGGTTTGATTCCCCATTACCCACATAAGCCAGATATACATGATGGCATATGCATCTGGGGTTTGTTTGCAGAGGCTGGAGGCCCTGGTGTGCCCATTTTTTATTTAAAAAATTAAAAACCTTGTACAAATGCATCTCACTGTTTATAGATAAATATTACTTTAAGAAAACATGAACATATATTAAACTAATAAAATATATGCTAAAGGCTGGAGAGATCGCTTAGTGGTTGAGGCCTATGAAGCCTTAACGAGGTTTAATTCCCCAGTACCCATATAAACCAGATGCACACAACGTAGTGCATGCACCTGAAGTTCGTTTACGGTGGCTAGCAGCCATGGCGCACCCATTCTCTCCCACCCCCATCTCTTTCTCTTTTTTCTCTCTGCTTGCAAATAAACGTTTTTTAAAAGAGAATAAATTCAAATACCAGGACACTATGTTGATAACTAACTTAGAATGAAAGTAATTTAGATGAAATATTTTATACTTTAAATACAAAAATGTTTCACATTGCATACATTTTTTTGTGTGCATATCTAAAAGTGTGTGCTTTTCAAATTTCAGTCTGCTGCAACTTCTGAGACTCCAAATTCAGCCATCTCCAGAGAGGCCAGCACCCAGTCATCCTCAGCTGCCACCAGCCAAGGCTATGTTTTACCAGAAGGCAAAGTCATGCCAAACACTGTTTTTGTTGGAGGAATTGATGTTAGGGTATTGTATTCATATTTCATTCACATTTTAAAATATGTTGTGAAGGCCTGGAGAGATAGCTTAGCATCATTATTAGTTAAGGCACTTGTCTGCAAAGCCAGGTTTGATTCCCCAGGACCCACGTAAGCCAGATGCACAAGGTGGTGCATATGTATGGAGTTTGTTTGCAGTGGCTGGAGACCCTTGCACCCCCCCCCAATAAATAAATACAATATGTTGTAACACCAAGTATAATGGCATACACTTGTACCAGCCACTTGGAAGCTAAGGCATGAGGATCACTTGAGCCCAGAAGTTCCAGACCTGCCTGGGCAACATAGACCCTACCCTGGCTTAATAAATTAAAATTTAATTTAATTTTGTGAATAATGGGATTTAAGCTTTGTTGAAGACCTAAAGTTTTTTTGGTTTTGGATTTCATAAAAATTTATAGCCCAGTGTGGTGGCACACACCTTTTATCCCAGCACTCAGGAGGCAGAGGTAGGATGATTGCCATGAGTTTGAGGACATCCTGAGATGACATAGTGAATTCCAGGTTAGTTTGGCCTAGAGTGAGACCCTACCTTGAAAAAAAAAATGATTCATAATTGATTCTGTGTTTAAAACCCATAGGACTGAAAATACCCGTAACTAAGTGCTGTAGGTAGTTTGAAAATACTTACAGAAGATAATTCTCATATCTTCATATCTCTTTACAGTAGACTTGAAAATATTGACGGATTTTTTTTATTTTTTTGGTAGATGGACGAAACTGAAATCAGGGGTTTCTTTGCTAGATTTGGCTCAGTAAAGGAAGTGAAGATAATCACTGATAGAACTGGTGTATCCAAAGGGTGAGTAAGTAGAACATGCTCACTGTAAATTCTTAAAATCCTGAACTTCTACAGGATCAGAGGAAGTACGGTGCTCAAACTGCCCAATGGTATGGAATGTATTGCTTTGTTAATTTATCTCATGAATAGAAATTTGTTAACTTTTATTTAATTCCCCTCATAATTTGTATTTCAAGATTGCCTATCTTTATTTTAATGAAACAAATAGATTGTTAAAGAATTGGGTTTTTTCACATTTCACTATAACTTTATAACTTCAGCTGTCTTGCTTTTGAAGTAAGTTCGATTTAGGTTCATAGATAGGTATCCTTCATCTTTTATTATCACCTCAGTTATTTAATAGAATTCTAGATGCTACAAACCATGTACTAAGTAGTAGTGATTTTATATTTTATTTGATTTTCTAGCTATGGATTTGTGTCATTTTACAATGACGTGGATGTGCAGAAGATAGTAGAAGTAAGTAATAGCCTTATGGGATATTCATCTTATTTAGCTGATTGACGCAGTGTTCACAGAGTTGTGTCCTGAAGAATTTGTTCAGTCTTAACATAAAATTCAGACAAAGATATACTTCTGTTTGTTTAAAATGAAAGCTTGGGTGGTTTAACCTATCAGAGCCTGCTTATTTGGGATCCTCTAGTTTCAAGAACTAAAGACAAGGGTTAGAGACAGTTCAAATTCCATTCACTACTTCTTGACACTTTAATACAGGGTAATAAGTAAGCTAGTTTTATGATAACACATTTTGATTTGAGACAGTTATTGCTCTTCTCTGACAATAGGCATTTAGAGAGAACTTTGGAGCACTTACCCAAATCTTGAAGAAAGACTTAAGATTGTAGTTTTGTTACTGTTTTGTTTTTAGTCACAGATAAATTTCCATGGTAAAAAGCTGAAACTGGGTCCTGCAATCAGGAAACAAAATTTATGTGAGTAAAAAAACATTATTCTTATTGGAACTGTTCAGATTTTCAAAGAACTATAAAGAACCATAAATGGGTTTTGTTCTTTTTTACTTTTAAAAAGGTGCTTATCATGTGCAGCCACGTCCTTTGATTTTTAATCCTCCTCCACCACCATTTCAGAGTGTTTGGAGTAGCCCAAACACTGAAAATTATGTACAGCCTCCAACCATGATGAATCATCCCATTACTCAGTATGTTCAGGTAAGAATTGCCTCTACTCCTGTTCTTTCATTGAATATAATCTCCAAGCCCTCTGAAATTATACCCATAATTTTTGTAATGAATGTTATGTATTTAATTATGTTTCTCTTTGTAACCGTGTTGTGTGTGTGTGTCTGTCTGTCTGTGTGTCTGTCTGGAAAAAAAAAAAAACAATGAAGGATGGGTTTATTGCGGCTCATAGTTTTTGAGTATTTAATTCATCATGATGGTGAGATCATGGCAGCAGGTGGGCCAGGTAGCTGGTCACATTGCAGGCACAGTTAAGAAACAGAAAAGGCTAAGTGCTGGTACTTTGCTCACTTTCTCCTTTTTCTTCAATTCAGAACCCTAGCCCATAAAATATTGTCATCTGCATGTAGGGTTGGATCTTCTTACCTCAATAAACCCAATCTAGAAACTCCTTCACAGACATGCCCAGAGATTCATCTTCTAGGTGACTAGATATTATAAGCTGGCAACCAGTATTAACCTTCAAAATTCTAACACTCAAACATGCCACTTTTGAGCCTTAACCTTCCACCTATGTTGCTAGGTTCATAGAAAATTCATTCAGGGCCTGGAGAGATGGCTCAGCAATTAAGGCACTTGTCTGCAAAAGCCTAACCCGAGTTCAATTCCCCAGTACCCAAATAAAGCCAAATGCAAAAAGTGGTGCATGTGTCTAGAATTCATTTGCAGCATCTACACTTGTTCTCATTCATTCATATTCTCTCTCTCTCTCCCTCCTGGCAAATATATTTAAAAAAGTTTAATGCATTCAGTCCAACTTCAAAAGTCCTCATAGTCTTTTAACAGGTCTAACACTACGAAAGTATAAGGGCAGACTTGGGCAATCTTTTAAGTGAAACCTCTGCAATGTTCAAAAATAGGTTATGTAGTTTCAACATACGGTAGCATAAACATTCTCATTCCAAAAGGGAAACATAGGGTCATAGCAAGGAAAGATTGGGTAAAAACCCAGCAGCACAAACACCTAAACCCTTGGCTTCATGTTCGGCATCTAGGGCTGTTCATGGATCCAAGGGGTTTAGGGTAAATCCACCCACCCAGCTCTGCGACATCCATAGCCTGCACTGCACAGCTTCTCCCTTGGGTTGTCCTGACTCCATACCTACAGCTTTCCTTGGATATCCCACAGTTATGGTGTCTCCACAACATCCTGGAATCACTATTGCAATTTAGGCTTCACCTCCACAGCACAGATTGAAGCAATGACTGCTCAGGGCCTTCATGCCACACATTGCTGGACTTGAATATCCTGAGAAAGTTTGGTTTAAGCTCCCATGACTCCCTAATTCTTGTGTGTCTCATGTCACATAGATGGCACTTGACAAATTGTCCTTCTAACTCAAGATGTAACCTTGGGCTTCTAGGCTGGCCATTGGGAAACAGGTTGTTTTCAAGCAGGTAACTCCAGTAGTGGTGTGATGATTTATATTGTCAAGTTGCTTGGACCTACGGTAGCCTAGGAAACAAGCTTCTACACATGACTTGAGGGAATATCTTCCTTAGGATAACTGAGGTGGGAAGATCCACCTTAACTGGGTAGCACCATTCCATAGGATAGGCTGGCAACCTGGACTGTATAAAAAGAAGAAAGCTGGCTGAGCCCTAGCGTTCATCACTTTCTTCTTCTTCACCCTCACTGTGGACTGAATGTGCCTCAAGTTCCTGCTACCATGCTTTTCCCCACCACGATGAACTATATAACCTTGCACTGTAAACTGAAACAAACCCATGCTCCCTTAAACTGACTTTCTAACGGGTATTTTCCCCCCTGCAGCAGCATTCTGGGACTTTTCTAGCTTGAGTTCCAAACTGTTCCATATTCTTCTTCAAATAAGAACCACATGATTGAATTTATCATAGTAATGCCCCACTTCTCCATAGTAACTTTTTGTATGACTTTCCTTATTGATGTAACAAAATTTGTGACAAAGACAACATTAGGGAGTTAGAGTTTATTTTTGTTTTGTTTTGTTTTTTGTTTTTGTAGGTGGGGGTCTCACTCTAGTCCAGGCTGACCTGGAATTCACTATGTAGTCTCAGGGTGTCCTTGAACTCACAGTGATCCGCCTACCTCTGCCTCCCAAGTGCTGGGATTAAAGGTCTGCTCCACCACACCAGGCTAGAGTTTATTTTTAATCATGGTTTAAGAAGTTCATTTAGGACAGCGAGGCAGGGATGGCGGCGGAGTGAGAAATGGAAACAGCCACTCACATTGTGTCCATAGTCATGAATAAGAAACATTTTCTTTTTTACCACATGAAGACAGCTTTCTTCCCTTAGTTTATTCTTCCCTGCAGTTATTACTTCTAGCTCCTTTTTAAAATTTCATTTATTTATTTGCAAGCAGAGAGAGAGTGGGCATGTGAGGGCCTCTAAACCATTGCAAATGGACTCCAGACACAGATGCCCCTTGTAAATTTGGTTTCCATGGGTCCTGGGGAATTGAACTTGGGTCCTTGGCCTTCATAGGCAAATGGCTTTAACCACTAAGCCACCTGTCCAGTCCCTAGCTCATTTTTATTTGCAGTGATTTCCAAGCCTCATGTATGTTCCTGATGGCTAGATTTATTTTAATTCTAGAATGTATAGAGTCTTGATGTACTTATCTATAAACTGTAAGCTTCTGGCATTTAGTATTTCTGGTCTTGATTAATACTGGAAGTAGAACTCTTATATGCATATTATGTCTGTTGGTACAAAATAACATTTTTTTTCTTGAGTCATTTTACGGTCTTCAGTTGAAAGTTTTTTCCAGAAAAGAAAATAATGGTGAAATAGTTCTGTAATATCTTACTTTTATTTTCTGTCTACCTGAAATGTAGGTACCTTCTTTTTTTTTTTTTTGTTTTTGCTCTAATATGACTAATAGAAAAAGTCCAGCTCATTTCTAACATTGACTTTGAATCATTTCTGATTCTAATTAGTCATTTATAGTACTACAGATATATTTTCAGTTAATAGGTATGACAGTTTTGATTATGCTGCACTGAATTTTTAGAAATGAAACACAAAAAAGCCATGAAGACTGGAGGAGTACTACAGATTTTCCATTGATGTTACCAAGGGCTATATATTGTCTAAAAGTTTGTATAAACAAATAGCAGTTGTATTAATTTAACTTGTGTTTCAGTCAGCTTCATATTGCTAGAATGAGCATCCAAACCAGATACAGTTTATAGGAGGAAAGGTTTATTTCATTTAGTGGTCAGATCCAAAGGGAAGTTCCGTCAATGGCAGAAAAATCTGGCCTCCTTTCACACACCCAAGCAGAGCAAAACTACCTTCAGCCAGTAATCACAATCAAGCAAAAAACGGCCACCAAACAGTAGAGACCCAGACAGAGTTCATACCTCTTTTCATACCTTTAGGCTGGAATCAGATCTGCCGCCCCCCCCCCAACGTACCTTAGGGCTGGACCCCAGGATCTGGTTCAAGTGATCCCTCTTCTAGGCTGGCAGCTAGAAATCCAAGTTTAAATAGACTTGGGCCATATCATATTGAAAATTGTATTCAGTCCAACTTCAAAGTCTCCATAGTCTTTACCAACTTTAAGATTGTTCCAAAGTCCCAAGTCTCATATGAGATTCAAGATTGTCTCTTAACTGTAAGTCCTATAAAATGAAACAAGTTACATCCAACAAATATCACAGAGTGAATGTTTCCATTAATATAGGGCATAAAAAGGAGAGACTTGATCAACGTAAAATCAATAACCATTAGACAAACAAACATACACAGTTCAAGTCCTATATGAATAACCAGGGATGATGAGTCTAGATTATCAGTTCTGTCCCTCCAGCTGAGCTGAGTAACCCATGAAAACCTCCATTGCAAGCCAGCAGCAATACGTAGTAGCTTGCACAGTCCTAGTATATACCCAAACATCTCTGGGTCTCCATTGCACACCACTGTCCATCTTCCAGTTGCCTCACTGGTCTCTTATCAAGGGCTTCATGCCCTGCCTCATATGCCACATCTCAGCAGCAGCTCCTGGACCGGTGTGTACTTCATGACTCACTCCAGGTTTTTTCATGTTTCTGAAAACAATACCAGGTTGCAGGTACCAGGGGTGAAATAAATCATGACTGTGAAGAGCAGGTTTCTTCCTTTGAGTCACCTCCCTTCAAAAAGAGTTAGCACTTCTACCACTCAGTCTTTCTGGTCAGAATCACCTCAGGCATTCTTACCATTGTGTCAATTAGTAGGGTCTTCTTCCTCAAGAATGCTATTGTGTTTGACAATAGCAGCTTCAGTAACCTAAAACCAGTCTCTCTGACTGTAATTTTAAATTTCTCCAATTTTAAATTGTATATCTCTGAGCTCTGTATCTTCCACCAAGCATATCTGTCCATTACTTTTATAAATCCAACCTTGATCAAAAACACTGTAGGCATGGAGAGCAGAACACAAGCCAGCCCTTATGCCAGTCACCCAGTCCAGCAAGGTTCTCTGTGGTCTCTCCTTACTTTAGAAAGTTCATAAGCAAAGGTACAAAGTACAATTCTCTCTTCATTTAGCATTTTAAAACTCTCACCAGAATAGTCCACAAAACTTGGGCTTACCTCTCTGGAAGCCATCTGCAGGTGCAGGCACCAAGTTGTCCCATTTCTCTAGCACAAAAGTTCCAGAAGATCAAAACCCACATAGTCAGATGCATCTCAGCAAAGACCTCAATTTTCAGTACCAATTTTTTCTGTCTTAGCTTCACATTTCTGGGATTGGACATCCAAACCGGACAGTTTATAGGAGGGAGATTAGAAAGCTAAGTTTTAATAAAACACCTGAGTCTGTTAAGGGACATTCAAACTACCACAACTTACATGGAAATCTGTTCTTCTAGACTTTTAATTATTAGACAGTATAAGATGAACTCCTTATGAAAATAAATACAGAAGGTAAATGGAGGCTTGGAAAATAAGTCTTATGTTGTAATTTTCCCTTCATCCTGTACCCAAAAAACAAACAGTTAACAGAATATGTTCTTCATGAAGGCATTTATTTAAAGTCCTACCTTTATTGATTAGAGAAAAATAAAAATTTTTATATATTTCCATTAGAAATAATATTCCTTAATTTTCTAAAACAAATTTACTTCATTAATCCATTCTTTCCACAAATTTTGCTCTCAGGCATATCCTCCTTACCAAAGTTCACCAGTTCAGGTGATCACTGGATACCAGCTGCCTGTTTATAATTATCAGGTAATTTTTTAAGGGAGGGGAAAATGACTTACTTTGGAATATTACTTAGGGTCTTCATGTAACTTTCACATAACTTTCTTATAGTGTGCTTGTTAAACTAAGTGTGCCTTAAATTAAAGGAAAAATGTACCGAGTCTGGAATTCAGACCACTGTACTATTAGACATAAAGAAATATTTTAACTACTAGGTAATAACTTTGTCTAGAATTGTCTTACAGATCCAAAGGGAAATACCTTCAATGGCAGATAAAAACTGTCCCCCTCTAAGGTCATCTCTCAAATAGGACTAGAAAAAAGCTATTTATTGCAATAGGCTTCAAACCACTATCTTTTAATTTTATTGAATGCCAGCTCCTAATGAAGAGGGGAGAGGGTTATATATGGAAGTAGCAAAGAAAAAAATAAAAAATAACAGATATTAGGACACATAAAGTACTTCTGTCCTTTATTCTGTTTTGTTATCATAACACATTAAAGGAACCAGCAGAATAAATACATCAACATTGTCTTATCTCCTATCTTTGTAAAAGTTACAGGTATATTTAAATTTTTTGTATCCTTTTTTTAAAGATGGCACCGCAGTGGCCTGCTGGGGAACAAAGAAGTTATTTTATACCTCCGGTAAAATGAATTAGCCAAACTTATATACACTTCCTATTCTTAATTTAAAAGTATTTTCTTGGCCAAGTGTAGTGGTGCATGCCTTTAATCCCAGCACTTGGAACGCTAAGGTAAGGATTGCTGTAAGTTTGAGGCCAGCCTGAGACTACATAGTGAATTCCAGGTCAGCCTGGGCCAGAGCAAGACCTTACTTCAAAAAGGAAAAATTTTATTTATTTTGCAGCCCTGTGTATGTCTATAAATATTTCAAATACCTTTTTTTAAATTTATGCATCATGCTCTTAATTTTTTGTTAATGTAGTTATATACTCACATGGAAGAAACTGCTTCTTTCTGAGATTCCTTTTGTGTGATAGAAAATAGAGTCCAAAAAAAGTAATATTAATTTGGATTTAGAGTTAACATTGAATCTTCCTAGAATCTGTCTGTGGTTTTTCTACTCATAGAAAATCTGTTGAAGAAAAACAGGTATTTTATGGTTAATATTACTAAATTTAAAAAAGTAAAACAAGAAGGTTCTACCTTTAAAACACCTGCGCTTTTGTTAACCTATCTTTAAGCAGACTGGATGTTTTAAAACACACCAATTTAGAGTTCTTAGGTACTCTTTTCTACATATGACAGTTCATTTTTCTCAAAATTTACTGATTCTGATGTTGATATGTACAAGACATTTTTTAAAAAAGCACTACTGAATTTCAGTTATTTGAGTTTAAAACCATGTCCTATTTAACTGAATTTCAACATAACCTACATTTATGAAACTTTTTTCATTAAAACTTTGATATCAGCACAGCAGTTTGAGGAATAGATTACTTAGAAATGTATTTGTATATGTTAATTTATCTTTTTTAATGTAGACTTATGCAGCTGTTAACTACCCCTCTAATGAAGTTGATCCAGGAGTTGAAGTTTTGCCAAATGATTGCTTGACGCATGAAGCTACTCCAGCCTCTGGAAATGGCCCACAAAAGGCAAATACCTAATTTTTCTTATTGATTTTCACATTTTATATTTATTTGCTAGGCTTTAATAATTGCCCCTTGAAAAGCAGGCATGTTTCCCCATTAAAAATGAATGTCATAGACCATAGAGCTTGAGAAACTAACACTCAGCAATGAATATCAAAGATAATTTAATTTTAGATGTCCCCAAAGTTGTAATGTCCTATACAGGCAGTTTCTGACTCAGCTAGTCTATCTTCCCTTCCAGTTTCATTGCTTTTTTTGTTTTTTCTTAACTCATAAGTTGATATTGAGTATGACAAATCCTAACCACTAGACATAAGTTAATTTATGATTTGTCAGAATGCTATCAGCAGTTTTCTGCAAGAAATTTTACCTTTGAAAAAATAGTATGAATTATAGCTACCTTGTCTTTTACAATTTAAACATTTACTTACATGTGGTATTTTATCTGATGGTATTAACTCTCAAGAATGATAGTAACTACACAATACTGGACAAAGCACCCATATCTTTTTTAAAATCATATATTCACTTTCAAATCCTAATACATACCTATTGGCTGGATAGAAGTAGGTAATACATTGGAAATACATAATACTGAAGGATTCCATTGAAGGGATGCTTCATTGGTGCATTTCTCAATGAAAAAAAATGACAAAAACTGAATGATGGGATGAAAAATCTGTTTTTTTGAAAAAATAAGGGTGTGATGGTACATGCCTGTAATCTCAGCACCTGGAGGCAGGAAGACCAGGAGTTTAAAGCCAGTCTGGACAACATGAGACCCTGTGTCTGTCTGTCTGTCACATATACACACATGTAGCTTGCAATGAAACTATACCACCAGATGTTTTTCTTGAAGGAGTAAAGTTAAAAGTACTTGAAAATAAAATACTTGAAAATAAAATAATAGTTTTAGTAAATTCAACTTTTTAACCAGTGCTTTCTCGTTGAGGAAGAGAATTCATATACTACTAAATGATAGTGTAGTAAGAGTTACAGATTGCATAAAAATTCTATAGAAATGAGTGTGTATGTTGGCTAAACTTTGGGGGGGAAAAGTGAATAAAAGGAGTAGTCTTTAGATTAAGTAAGTTTCTGTGTTTCAGAAATCTGTGGACCGAAGCATACAGACGGTGGTGTCCTGTCTGTTCAACCCAGAAAACAGAGTGAGAAACTCTCTTGTTGCTCAGGATGAGTACTTCAAGGTATAAGAATAGTATGCAGGATAAGACATGTATATGTGGTCTTTGAATCATCTTTTTCCCCTGTGATGTAACCCTCTGTGTTTTAAGTTTTATGCAGTAGTACTTGAGGCTGCTCAGATAATTAATATAGTATAGTTTGTGTTTAGGGAAGAAACCTAACAAAAGCTTACAATTCAAAGAGTTCATGAGAGAAGACAGGGATAAAACCATAGTTTTGCCAAATAGTAAAAGAAAATGTTAGAAACCAGAACCCAATGCATTGATGGTAAGAAACTACTCAGGATAATACAGTTGAACAATATGGAGAGGATAGAGAGGCAAAATTGAAGTGGTTGCAAAGAGGAGAGCAGAAAGAATGGAAATTTACTTAGAATTAGTGAAGTAGAAGCAAGTATGAGTGTTTGAATTTAGGAAAGGTGTTTGAATCTTGTTCTGTCCACCTTGGATAGATCTTATTTCTTACTAGGACTCCAGTTGCTCTGGGATTTTGGCAGTGTTTGGTTATGGGGCTAGAATCTTACACATACTAAATACTTGTTTACCACTGAGCTGTCCCCTCATCCTTAAGCTTCTATTTGTGTAAGTATAAGATGAGGGTGCAGATGATCAAAGGTCTTGGGAACAATCAGTTAATCCATTGGATGAGAATATTGTTTGTTTAAGGAAGAGTTTTTTTAAGTAACATGTTGATATAGGTATGCAATTTGGATACTATATATGTTACCCACTTAAAATTACTTGAGTATATTCACAGAATTGTGCAACTCTAACCACTATCAAGTTAGTTTAGAATATTTTAGTCACCTCAGAAACAACCACCCTATCCATAAGCAGACAATCCCACTTTATCACAAAAACTGTAGCCTTAAACAGACAATAACATATGTATTTAAAGGATTTTATTATTCTAGACATTTCATGTAAATAATACAGTATATGTATGGTGCCTGACCTCTTTCACTTAATATTTTCAAGGTTTATCAGGGTATCATTTCTTTTTAGTTATAACTACACCACATTTTATCAGTTCATAGATATCTGGGTTGTTTCTGCTTTGTGGCTATTAAGACTAAGTGAGTATTCATGTACCAAGTTATTGTGTATATGTGTATCTTTATTAGGATGAAATTATAGATGCATGTGGTAACTCTGTTTAACCCTTTGAGGAACTGCCAGGATTTATCCAAGATGACCACCCCATTTTACATTGAGAAGGCAGGGTGTTTTTGGGTTTTGGTTTTTGGTTTTTCAAGGTTGGGTCTTACTCTAGCCCAGGCTGACCTGGAATTCACTCTATTCTCAGGGTGGCCTTGAACTCATGGTGATCCTCCTGCCTTTGCCTCCCAAGTGCTGGGATTAAAGGCATGTGCCACCACACCCGGCTCAAGAAGGTAGTTTTAAACCACTTCTTTGTGTCTTAAAATAAAGGAAGGAAATGCCCATTAAAAATCTGTGCTCATGGGTTGGAGAGATGGCTTAGCAGTTAAGGCATTTGCCTGCAAAGCCAAAGGATCCCACTTCAAATCTCCATGTAAACCAGATGCACAAAGTAGCACATGCATTTGGAGTTTGTTTGCAGTGGCTGTAGGACCTGGTGTGCCCATTCTCTCTCTTTCCCTCTCTCTCCTTCTCTTTGACTCTTTCTCTCAAATAAATAAATAAATAAAAATGTTTTTTAAAAATCTGTGCTCATGACCCACAGTCCCCATGGAGTAGACCTGCATCCCCAAGGAGGAGGGCCTCTTTAGAAAAAGGGCCAGGATGAGGGAAAGGATGATACCAACATGGGTTGTTTACATATTAAGTATGTCCCTATCTAATAAAAATAAATTTAAAAAGGAATGATTAATATTTATGTAATTACATTATATTAACTTCAAATAAGTATTTACATTAAAAAACTGAAAAAAAAAAAACCTATGCTCAGCTGGACATGGTGGCACATACCTTTAATCCCAGCACTCAGGAGGCAGAGGTGGGAGGATTGCTGGGAGTTTGAGGCCACCCTAAGAATATATAGTGAATTCCAAGTCAGCCTGTGCTACAGTGAGACCTTACCTCAAAAAAAGTATGTGTGAGAGATGTCTTATCAGTAAAGCACTTGCCTGTGAAGCCTAAGGACCCTGGTTCGAGGTTTGGTTCCCCAGTACCCACATAAGCCACATGTATCTGGAGTTCATTTGCAGGGGCTTGGAAGCCCTGGTACACCCATTTTCTCCCCCCATCTCAAGTATTCTTTTTTAAATCTATACTCAGGGCTGGAGAGATGGCTCAGGGGTTAAGGTGCTTACTTCAGAGCCTAGTAACCAGAGTTCAGTTCTTCAGTATCCATGTAAAGCCAGGTGCACAAAGTGGTGCCTGCATCTGTAGTCCATTTATAGTGGCTGGAGGCCCTGGAAGCCCCATTCTTTCTCTCTCTCTTTTCTTTCAAGTAAATAAATGGAAAAAAAAAAAGTTGGCAGCTTGCATTTGTCTTTGAAATTGAACACATAAAGCAACTTGATTGTACTTTTGCCATGGTAAATCCCTCTTGTTTTAATTGCAGCCCCTTCTTAATCTTGTTTCCTACTTGATATCTACAAATTAGAGCTTTTGACCACTTTCTGTGATTGAACTGAAATGAATCATTACAAGTTAGATGATTTAGAAGTCACCCTTTAAAAAACTTTAAAAAAAAATTATTTGAGGGAGAGAAGCAGACACAGAGAATAGGCGTGCGAGAGCCTCCTGCCACTGCAGACAAACTAGGCATTTGTACCACCTTTTGCATCTGCCTTTGCATGTGTAGTAGAGAATTGAGCGTGGGCCATCAGGTTTTGCAAGAAAGTGCCTTTAACCACTAAGCCATCTCTCTAGCAGCAGAAGTTACCTTTTTGATAAAGCAACTGAACCTAACTCATAGGAAAGGGGCACAATTAAACTACTTGTATAGAAAAGAAAATACTTTCATTTATTATCATTTAAGTATACTTTCATTTTTGTTTCTTCTTTTAAGGCTTCACTTTCCTTTGATCTATATATTTATAAGCAACAGAGGGAAAAAAACACTTTACCATGTACAAATCTGTCCTCTGTATCCATGAGTTCTGGGTCCTTGAATTCAACCAATTACATAGAGATTTTTATTTTTACCCTGTACAGACATTTTCTTGTCATTCCCTAAACAATAACAGTATAACTATTAAAGTGGAAGATTCTTATGACTACAGGAAGATTACATAAGTCATGTGCAAATACTATGTTATTTTCTGTAAAAGACTTAATCCGTAGGTTTTGTTACACATGGTGGTTCCTGAGACCAGTGCGTCTGAGAAGACAAGTTGTTTTTTTTTTCTCTTTGTTTCTTAAAAGATAGGATAAGGATAGAGCCTTTAAGTATATAAGACTTAGAGGTTTTCATCTAAAAAAAAATGGCATTTCAGTCTGAAGTAGAGTGCTATTTTCAAGCCATAATTTCTAGCAGATACAATTTAGTTTGTAAAAACAATACTCGTAAGAGTTGCATACATTTTCTACCAGCTGTCATTGGGAAACAACTGCCTAGTCATTAATTTTAAAGTGCCTAAAATAAATCAGGCATGGTGGCGCATGTCTTTAATCCAAGCATTAGGGAGGCAGAGGTAGGAGGATTGCCATGAATTTGAGGCCACCCTGAGACAGCATAGAGAATTCCAGGTCAGCCTTGGCTAGAAGCAAGATCCTACCTTGAAAAAATACCTAAAATAATATTGATTCTAACTTGTAAATGATTATGATCTAACTTGTACATTTCTGAGTTGCTGGAATTTGCTTTTTGATTCAGCTGTGTAATAAAACCTAGCAAGTCTTGGTGCATTCATTACTATAAAGTTCAGGATTTCCCTCAAAGGATCTCCTTTTTTGTTTGAGTATAATATCCACATTAGGAATTTTATGATTCTTTTAGGTCAGTAGCTGTTTCAAGATATTTTCAGTGATTTAAAATGACTCTTTCTTCTAGGATAAAAGAGTGCATCACTTTAGAAGAAGCCGGGCAGTGCTTAAATCTGTGTGATCCTCTGCTAACTTTCTAGTCTCAAGAGAAGTTGCTGGTTCTGAATACTAAGAAGAAGCTGAAAGGTTTTCACTATTACAGAAACTAAATTCTAAATTTTGACTAACCACACTCCTACTTTCTGTAAAAGTTACTTTAGAGTGCCTAGTTTTATGTTGAGATTGTTCTTTATTAGATGCTTGTTTAGAAACTAGTTCTGTGTTTAATATATAATAGAAAGAAAAAAATTAAAAGTAAAAAATGATTTTCAAATACTTAAAGACAGTTGAAAGTAATACGATTCATCTGTAAGGATTTTTATTGAAATTGGCATTTTAAAGAATTTAAAAGCAAGTCCTGATTTTCATAAAAAAATTTTAACCTATTTTGAAAGTTCAGAATTTTGATAGCTTGAATCCAAGCATTTTACATCTCCAACAAGAACCTATAAACAGAATAGTATTTATAGTATTGTGCTTTGCATTTATTATTTGTCTAAAAGTTTACCACAAAAGCAGAATTTCTAAGACTGCATTTTTAATCAGTGGAACTCAATATATAGTTAGCCGTATTGAAGTCTTCCTTATCTAAACCCAGGAAAACAATTTTTAAACAGTCAAATCAGTGGGTCTTATATTTTATACAAAATATCCTTTATCTAGAATCCACATACACCTACATGCATATCCTATTTATTTGGTTGGGATTGGAATTAGGATATCTAAATTTCTGGGAATAATTTTATTTAAAGAATCCTGGACAGACTGACTTCACTATATGTATAAGCTTCATAGTAAGGTAGCATTAACCCTCCTTTTAATCTTTTTCTGAAATGCTAAATTCAGTGGCTGACTTAGATTGTGCAAAATATTGGTATTAAAGAATGCTGAATTTTTTATGTCATTTAAAAGTAAATCAGAGTATCTGAAAGAAATTGTTTTTATAAAAAAGCATTAAAATACTATTTGTTGCAGAGTAGATTTTTTTATTGTTTGCTAATATATTTCTTTTTGTAAAGTAAAATATGTCTTAAACAGTCAAAACAGGTAATTTTGGCATTTATAAATTACAAAACTTGTTTCATAAACATATCTCAAGAATGTGCTAGATGCAGGTAATGTGTTTTTAGATTAGATGGAAGGTAGCACTGGCACCATACCTTTCTAAGGAACAGTTTTATTGGAAGTATTTGACCTGCGATGGGCATGAATGACTATTAAAGTGCCTTGTTTGACTTCTTTCCTAAAACATCAAAAAACTGCTCACCCTTAATTTAATGAAACTGCCATTGTTCATGTCATCTATGCCCACTGGGGTTGGTAATTTCCATCCTGCATCTGAAGGGTGGAAGCTGTTTAAGGATTGCTGAGAAGGCTTTTATACATCAATATTAAAGAATGTCCTGAAAGTCATACTTTAGCAAAATCTCTGTCCTACTTTTTTGTGGTGTTATAATCTTACATGTATCACTCTGCAATACAATTGCCAGATTACTATACACAATACCTAAATTCTGAAAAGTCAATTGTTGTCCCAATATGACTTTAAGGAAAAGTAAGGGAATAATCTTAACTGTCTGCTATTTTGTGAAGCAAAGTATTTAAGAGTAATGTAGAATGAGGAATCAAAAGTCCTGAACCTTTCAAAATTGGAGATTAATTTTAAGTGTCCAATATGTTCCTATTATATACTGTCATTGCATAAATAAATAAAGCTTTTTCTGCAAAGTATTCTTGACCTATTAATGTTATTCACAGAAATGATGGGGAACTTTATGGATACTGTGTGGAGGAGTTTGAATGAATGACCCCCCAATATATTCGGGAGCTTATATTAAAAATAGTAATTTAGATCTGCAGCCTCCTGGCTGGAGGTCTCACTGTGGGTGGACCTTAGGGTCCAACCCTAAGGCAAATCTGAATTCCAACCTAAGATAGGCAAAGTGCCTGAGTTCCAGACTGGGGTTCCTGAAATGTGCTTGTGGTGGCTTTTGGCTTCTCCTCCTCCCTCCCCTCCCCCCTTCTCTCTCTCTCTCCCCCCCTCCCTACCTTCCTGTCCTTCTCCCTCCCTCCCCCTCTCTCTCCCTCCCTCTCCCCCTCTTCCCCTCCCTGTCTCTCCTTGGTCCTGTAAGAAGGGGCCAACTTTTTCTGCCATTATGGAACTTCCCTGGATCTGTAAGCTTCAAATAAATTCTGTTCTGTAACTGCCTGGTTTGGAAGTTCATCTCAGTCACCTGAGGCTGTTTGCTATGGTGTTTACAAGGTATAAATCCTTAAGAATCAAAGGTATAAATACTGCTCGATTTATTAAACTGACAACTTAAAACTGTTTTGTTACATTTTGTTACTCAGTCCTGTAAGAAATTGTTTATACATCTACATATATGTATACAGATATATACATATTTTATGAGAAAAATTGCCCCTTTTTTAGCTGAAAAGGTTAATATAGGTCACTGCAGTGCACTAACAGAAGACATAGTAGGACAGCTAGAGGAGACATCTGATTCCAGTCCCAACCCCTTGATCAAAGCCAACCCTGTACATACTTTTGAGGCCCACTTTGGACATGAGACCTCTGTCCCTTCCTTTATTTGGGAGTATTGTAATTACCCTACAGGATCTTTGATCTTTCATGTTACATTTGCTTCACATAAGGATTTATTTAAAGAAAAAAAAAAAGCAGTATTCACCATCTTTCCCCTTTCTAGTCCCAGTACTTGCATTTGTATGTTACCAAGATTCTCAACACAAAACCAAGTCTTGGGGACTGGAGAGATGGCTCAGCAGTTAAAGGTGATGGCTTGCAAAGCCTAATGGCCTGGATTTGATTCCCCAGTACCCACATAAACCCAGATGCACAAAGTAGCACAAGTTCATTTACAGTGGCAGAAGGCCCTGATCCACCCATTCTCCCTCCCCTCATTTTTTTCAAGGACCAAGTCTTTAGGATTAAAAATTCCCAATTTTTTCACAGAAAATTGAATTTGGGGCAAAATCAAAACTCCAGAAAAATTGGTCAGTTTTTTTACTTAAACATTTTCTTTGCAATGATTTTCTCTATACAAATAGCACCGTTATTGCAAGACAGTTGTCAGCTTCCAAAACCACATCCTTTGTAGTAGTTCCTGTGGTTGTACAGGCTCTGTATCCACTCAAGCCCTCTGTGAATTTTGAAGGTAAACTCATAAAAATAGGCTGCCACGTTGCCTAATCGTTTTGCTGGCTTTCACTGCTGCTGTTGGAGGGTAATCAGGAACAGCAGCAGCCATGAGGCGGCGTGCCACTCTGCTTTCACAAAGAGGGCAATAAGAGGGAGAAAAGCGGCAGTATTTCCCATTGACCAAGTCTTGCAAAATAGGGCCAGCTGTTGAGGATGATCATTTGGAATCCCTGAAACACTTCTTTGAAATGAGCATTGCTCCTGTTACATATTTTGAAAACTAATGTAGCCCTTCCCAACATTATGTATAATACGGTCTCTGTGTGTATAACTGACTTTTTTTGAGCAATTCCTCACCACCCATCAAGGACTCGAGTTTTCCATCTGTAGACAGTACATTTGGTGGTAGAAAACAATAAACATGAGAAGTTCAAGCTATAAACATGCGTTTTGAATGCTCATGCAAAATATCCAATCTGCATAGCAAAGAAATGATAGGTAATTCTGCATTGCATTTAGAGTTAAAAAACATCTGTCCAATATGGCTGTAGCTGTAGGCCAATCCCAAGAAAATGCAAAAAAATTGTCTCCTGATAGAGAAGTTGAAACTAGCACTATATAATTAAGTTCTATGGTAGCTATATTTTATATTTTTAACTGGTATGAAACAAAGTTTTCTAGTTGAATCTCTAGTTCATTTTCCCAAGGCAAGACTTTGTATCTTATGTGCAACTCCATTAAGGCTGCATGTCAGGAATGTGCTTTTTACCATGCTTAAAACTCCCAGATACCAGTTCACTAGGTCTTTAAGAATAGAACAAATGCTTGTGTGACTGGGATATTTTCAGGTCATGAAAGCTCTTTATTAATTTAAGCAGTAGTAACATTTCAAGCAGTTCAGGAAGTTTGAGGTTTTACAATCCTTAATTAGTTCTTTTTTACAGAAAACAAATTACCAAAAATACATTAAGACTATATAATCACATCTCTTTCTACAGAAGTAAATGGATACACTAGCCTAGTTCTACCTTGAGTGAAATATTTATTGTAGAATAAAGTACAGTTGATAGTTATCTGCACTGAGAGTGTCAGACTAGCTCTTCACAATTATATCCCTTTGCCTTTTTGGTTTTTAGAGGTAGGGTCTACTCTAGCTCAGGCTGACCTGGAATTCACTATGTAGTCTCAGGATGGCCTTGAACACTTGGCCATCCTCCTGCTTTGCCTCCCATGTTCTTGGCTGGGCCAGAGAAAACAGAGGAGAATTTTTTTTTTAATTTTTTTAATTTATTAGAGGCAGATACTAGGAATGGGCATGCCAGGGCCACTGCAAAGGAACTCCAGACACATATCAAGTTGTGCATCTGGCTTATGTGTGGGTACTGGTGAATCAAACCAACATTCTTAGGCTTTGCAGGCAAATACCTTAACTGCTAAACCATCTCTCCAGCCCTTTAATTTTCATCAGTGGTCACCGTACCTAATATTCAGGCTGTTTCACTGTATGAGAAAAATCTAAACAGTATTTGAGCAACTCACCAGCTCTCTGAGAAGAATTTAACTTTGCCCCTTTTATTTTCTAAACATGATTAGCACTTTGGTTGGTTGTATGTCTGTCTCTGACAAAATACTTGTGCACTCAGCATCTAAATTTATATCCATAATAGATCAAACCAATAGTTGATGGGCAAGTTTCCTCCGTGATACTAATCCAACAGAAGTCAAAGGATCAAAACCATTGCCAGGACTGGGAAGATGGCTCAGCAGTTAACACAACTTGCAAAGCCTAACAACCCAGGTTCCATCCTCCTGTACCTACATAAAAAGGACTGGAGAGGTGGCATAGTGGTTAAGGCATTTGCCTGCAAAGCCAAAGGAATCAGGTTTGATTTCCCAGGACCCATGTAAGCCAGAAGCACAAGATGGTGCATGCATCTGGAGTTGGTTTGCAGCAACTAGAAGCCTCGGCATGCCCATTCTCTCCCTCTCTCAAAAATGAATTTATTTATTTTTATTTTTTTCGAGGTAGGATCTCACTCTAGCTCAGGCTGACCTGAATTCACAATGTAGTCTCAGGGTGGCCTTGAACTCATGGCGATCCACCTACCTCTGCCTCTCAAATGCTGGGATTAAAGGTGTGTGCCACCATACCTGGCTTGAAAATATTTTTTAAGAAGACAGATGCACAAGTGGCTCATGCATCTGGAGTTCATTTGCAGTGGCTAGAGGCCCTGGCATGGCCATTCTCTTACCCCCACCTCACATCTGGCAAATAAAAATAAACCATCGTCAGAACTGTCATATCTTCTTTTCAAAGATGCAGACTCCAGGGCTGGAGAGATGGTTTAGTGGTTAAGCGCTTGCCTGTGAAACCTAAGGACCCCGGTTCGAGGCTCGATTCCCTAGGACCCACATTAGCCAGATGCACAAGGGGGTGCACACATCTGGAAATCGTCTGCCGTGGCTGGAAGCCCTCGTGTGCCCATTCTCTCTCTCTCTCTCTCTGCCTCTTTCTCTGTCACTCTCAAATAAATAAAAATAAACCAAAAAAATTAAAAAGAAAAAGATGCAGACTCCAGAGCTCCTCCTACATACTCATTCTAAAGGTCTGGCAGCCTATGAATGAATATGCACTTGTAGTAGGTGTGCTAGATGACTCTTCCTAGTCCGCACAAAGTGAACTTAGAAATGCTTCCTGCCTGGGGTGAGACTTTCAGTGTTACTAACTCAGGGTACTGGATGTGTTGGATAACACTTAGAAAATAACTGTCAAATCCATTATGACTCAAGGGATCTTGTTAGCTTGATCCCAGGAATACCAGCCTATAGGCAACTGTTAGTCGTGAACAAGCTAATTTGATTAAATCAAGTCTGACAACCAAGACTTGTGGCCTCAAGTGAAGGTTTGGGAGTGACTGCAGAGAGAAAACTGACCAAGTCCAACTACAGACAAGCCAGGTTGCAGCGGAGTGGACATTGTGAAGAGCCTCCTGGAGTGACTAACTTGTGTGTGCTTTCGGCTTACTTGAAAACAAAAAGTATTCCTTATTTTTAAATATGGCCTAACAGTGATATTCCTCATTTCTTAATATTTAAATTCTTAGAATCATAAAAATAACCAGAAATGTTAAAAGATCAAGCTCTACAAATAGACATTTGGTATTTGTGTCTTTAAGATATACATGTAGGTCTGGAGAGATGGCTTAGCAGTTAAGGCACAATGCCTGTGAAGCCTAAGGACCCAGGTTCCATTTTCCAGATCCCACTTAAGCCAGATGCACATGGTGGTACATGCATCTGGAGTTCATTTGCAGTGGCTAGAGGCCCTGGTGTGTCCATTCTCTCCCTCTCTCTCAAATACATGAAAAAAATATTTAAAACAAAGACACACATGTAATTTCACACAAATGTGTACAAATATACACCTTTAAAAAACAATGAAGTTCACTTAAGAAGCTCAACATCCTATTACTTTATTCTCTTGTGTGCCCTCCATGATGTTACTCTTCCTCCCCAACAAGAAACTACTAAATTTTTGATAGAATTTTCTGCTAAACAATTTATTTTTTTTCTTCACATAATTTTTGAACTTTATGTACACTTCCCATCTTGCTTTTTTTTTGTCTATTGTTAGACCCAATGAAATTTATTTGAGACAAGATTTATTTTCAAGGCTTTTATTATATTGAATAATGATGGTTTGTCCCTTTAGGAAGGAAAATTGGGCTCCTGTTTTGTATTTTTTTAATTAAAAATGTTTGAGTATTAGAGATTGATAGCTATTAGCATGTTGCTATGAACATTCTTTAAGGACCTTATCCCGCTAATCACTTTAGAACCCTCTGCAGGTAGATACAAGGATGCTTTTGTGTTTTTTGCTTGTTTGTTTGTTTTTAATGTACCTATTTGCAAGCAGGGGGAGAAAAAAATGGGTTGGCCAGGGTCTCTGACCACTGCAAATGAACTCCAGGTGCATGTGCCTCATTGTGTATCCATCCAGCTTTATGTAGTACTGGGAAATCAAACCCAGGTCCTTGGGCTTTGCAGGCAAGCACCTTAAGTGCTGAGCCATCTCTCCAGTCCCCACTAGGCTGTTATTTTTAAAATGTGAACTTCAAATCCCCAGTCACTTCTCTCAGAGCTTCAGTTGGTCCCTATGCCAATCTTGTGCAGCATTGTCCTACACCGTAGTCCCTGGTGCCAAAGGTCCATGTGCTTCAAGTATTATATGTCCTACTTTGAACCAGCCTTTGTTAATTAAGTACATAGTTCTCACTTTTTCTGTATCCTTTCTAAAAGAGCCTAAACTGCCACCTGTGTTAGAGGTGTATCTTGGCTTACAGTCTGGAGAAGCTTTATGATGACAGGGAAACGATGGTAAAGCAGAGAGGCTAGGCATCACCTTCTTGCCATAGCAAGTGGAAACAGCAGCAGGAGAGTGAGCCTCACGAACACTGGCAAACTGATGGCTAATAAACCTCAAGGTCCTACCCCAGTGACACACCCTCCAGATTGCCACCAGCTGAAGCTGAAACCTACAAACACAAGAATTTATGGGAGACATTGATCCAAACCACCATGGGATCTAACTTCATTGACATATAAAGACTGTCCCAGAAGCATTTGTTGGTGAGATGATTTTTCAATTTATTTATTTGAGAGAGAGCGGCAAATAGAGAGAATGGGTGCATCAGGCCCTCTAGCCAGTGCAAATGAGCTCTAGATGCCTGTGCTATCTTGTGCATCTGGCTCACATGGTCCTGGGGAAAGGAGCCTTGGTCCTTTGGCTTTGCAGGCAAACACCCTAACCACTAAGCCATCTCTCCAGTCCAAGATTTTTTTATTAAAGCTCCATTAAAGTGTCTTTGCACCTTTTCCTTTGTAAAATCTTGCATGGTGTTGCAGTCAAGTTTGCACTGCTGGCAAAAAACACTCAACAAAGCAGCTTGTGGGTGTGTGTGTGGCGGGGGGTATTTTAGCTTACAGACTCTAGGGGAAGCTATATGATGATGGGAAAATGATGGCATGAGCAGAGGGTGGACATCACTTCCTGGCCAACATCAGACGGGCAACAGCAACAGAAGACTGTACCAAACACTGGCAAGGGGAAGCTGATTATAACACCCATAAGCCCATGCCCAACAATGCACCGTCTCCAGGAGGCTTTAATTTCCAAATTGCTATCAGCTGGGGACCTAGCATTCAGAACACCTGAGTTTATAGGGGACACCTGAATCAAGCTACCACACATGGTTAAAATCACTTTATCTTATTGAATCAGTTCCATGTTTCCTTGATACCTGCTGCCCAAGCAGACTCTGCACACCCACCTCAGACTTCTGAAATGCTTGTGCTAAATGTCCACCTCCCCACTAGCTGCTTCTCTTCCCAGTGGCAAATTCCAGCCTGTAGCCAGTGTGGTCCAACCTGTATCTGCATGCAGCTGAGATCACCATGAACATGATCCCACACAAAATCATAGGGTTACTCTAAAGTACTTTTAAAATATTTTTAAATATTTTATTAATTTATTTGAGGGAGAGATGAAAAGTCAGGTGAAGGGAGAGAGAATGGGTCAGACAGGGATGTTAGCCACTGCTAACTAACTCCAGATGTATGTGCCACCTTGTGCATCTGGCTTTACAAAGATACTGGGGACTTGCATTTGGGTCCTTTGGTTTTGCCAGCAAGTGCTTTAATCACTAAGCCATCTATCCAGTCCATAAAGCACTTTTTACATGACAATGTTTTGTACATGTTTGCAAGTTTGGGGGTGCACCAATGTCCTCTGGGACCAAGACCATTAAAGCTTTTCTATTGTAGGCAAACATACCAATCATATGTCCTGGATGTCATTCTGACACATTTGCAGCTTTGCTTGGCTTCATTTTTTTCCCCTTTCTTGCTTTTTTTCCAGAGAGAGAGGGGGGCGGAGGGAGGGAGAGGGGGAGAGAGAGAGAGAGAGAGAGGGAGAGAGAGAGAGGAGAGAGAGAGAGAGATATCACTACAGGGCTGAAGAGATGGCTTAGCAGTTAAAGTACTTGCCGGTGAAGCCTTAGGACCCAGGTTTGATTCCCCAGTATCCACCTAAACCAGATGCACATGGTGGCACATGCACCTGGAGCTCATTTACAGTGACTAGAGGGCCTGGCACATCCATTCATTCTCTCACACTCCCACTTCTCATAAATAAATAAAATGTAAAGAAAAAAAAAACAAATGTATTGCAGTATAATTGGTATACAATAAACTGCACATACTTAAATTGCATGTTCTTGTAAATACATATTTCCAGGGCCTCCTGGTAATCCATTTCCCCTTGCAGTGCTCAGCTAAGCTGCTTAGCTTTCCAGTGCTAGAACTTCGTATCCCTGGAGTCTTGGTGTGTCTTCTTTGACACCACATGATTTTCAAGTCCATCCATAAGGAGATAGGTCAGTAGCTTCTTTGTATTGCTGAGTAGTATGACATAGCACAGATTTTTCCACAACTTGCTTATCCTTTCAAGAAATGTGGATGGAGGGCTGGAGAGATGGCTTAGTGGTTAAGCACTTGCCTGTGAAGCCTAAGGACCACGGTTCGAGGCTCAATTCCTCAGGACCCATGTTAGCCAGATGCACAAGGGGACACACACATCAGGAGTTTGTTTGCAGTGGCTGGAAACCCTGGAGTGTCCATTCTCTCTTTCTCTCTGCCTGTTTCTCTCTCTCTCTGTCACTCTCAAATAAATAAGAATAAACAAAAACAACAACAACAAAAAAAGAAATGTGGATTGAGCTGGGTGTGGCGGCCCACACCTTTAATCCCAGCACTTGGGAGGCAGAGGTAGGAGGATCGCCATGAGTTGGAGGCCACCCTGAGAGTACATAGTGAATTCCAGGTCAACAGCTACAGTGAGAGTCTACCTCAAAAAGAAAAAAGGGGAAATGGCTTGGCGGTTAAGGTGCATGCGTGCAAAGCCTAAGGACCCAGATTGGATTCTCCAGGACCCACATAAGCCAGATGCGCATGGTGGCACATGGGTCTAGAGCTTATTTGCAGTGGCTAGAGGCCCTGGCATGCCCATTCTCTCTCTCTCCATTCTCTCTTTTTCTAATAAATAAAAAAAATGTTTAAAAAGAAAGAAGAAAGAGAAAAGAAAAAGAAATTGTGGATGGACCAGGAGAGATGGCTCAGTAGTTGAGATGCTTGCTTGCAAAGCCTTCAGGACACAGGTTTAACTCCCCAGTACTCACATAAAGCCAGAGGCACAAGGTGGCACATATGTTTTGAGTTAATTTGCAGTGGCTAGATGCCTTGGCATGCTCATTCTCTCTCTCTCTCTCTCTCTCTCTCTCTCTCTCTCTCTCCTTTCTGCCTCTTTCTTACACACTAAAAAAAAAAGGAAATGTGGGTTGTTCACAGTGTTTGCTTATGCAAATAAAGTAATTGTGAACAGTTGTATACAAAGATGACTTTGGACATATGTCCCCATTCCATTTGAGTAAACACCTAGGAATTGAATGGCTTGGTCTTATTATAGGTGCATTTTACCTTTTTTTTTTTTTTTTAATGAGAGAGAAAATTGGCACACCAGGGCCTCTAGCCACTGCAATTGAACTCCAAATGTATGTGCCACCTTGGGCACATGCATGACCTTATACGCATGCATCACTTTGTGCATCTGGCTTACATGGGTTCTGGGGAGTTGAACCTGGGTCCTTAGGCTTCACAGGCAAGTGCCATAACTGCTAAGCCATCTCTCCAGGTCCATTTTACCTTTAATTTTTTTAATTTTTATTTATTTATTTGAAAGTGACAGAGAAAGAGGCAGAGAGAGAGAGAGAGAGAGAAAATGGGTGTGCCAGGGTCTCCAGCCACTGCAAACGAACTCTAGATGTGGGCGCCCCCTTGTGCATCTGGCTAACGTGGGTCCTGGGGAATTGAGCCTCGAACTGGGGTCCTTAGGCTTCACAGGCAAGCGCTTAACCGCTAAGCCATCTCTCCAGCCCCATTTTACTTTTTAAATAAAAATTTCGGATTATTTTCTGGAAACACAATTAAGGTGGCATCTTACCTCCTGTCACCTTTATGATCTATGACAATTGGAAGTTCCTATAAAAACATGAACCTTTCAGTCCAGGTCAGCCTGGGCTGGGGCCAAACCCTAGCTGGAGGCCCTGGTGTACTCTCGCTCTCTCTCTCTCTCTCCTTGCAAATAAATAAATATATTTAAAAACTATCTTTAAAAAAAAGAAGGGATAAACTTTTCCAAATCATTCTAATGTGAAGCCCAAACTAAAATCCACTGGAGACTAGAAAGATGTTTCAAATATTTAAGTAATGATAGATATTTTTATTATGCATTCCCTTCTTTCACGAACTCGTTTATGTACTCAGAGCTACCCAGCTGTATTTTATTAAGTATTGGGAGTATAGTGAAAACCCACACCCTACCCTCAAAAAGCTGGCAGGAATGTTGTTGGGTTTTGTTTTTATTTTTTATCTCTTGAAACTAGATTTTTCCATTGAGTGGCCATAGTCATTTCAGACAGTTTAGTTTTCAACTGATCTTTCTTAAAATTTTATAACCCTGACCTAAGGTCAGTCGTGATGAAAGGGAACGAAAAGTTACAAAATCATAGACATGTTTGAGAAGTTTCTGTTGGTTTTGCCTTTTCCCCCAGCCCCTTTTCCCACCTCCAATACTTATGAATATTTCGCTGTGGGAACATCACCTTTAAAAGGCCATCATACAGACTCAGAACAAACAAAACGAACACCTCTGGATCTGCCTCAGATTAACAATAAATAGTTAATTTCAGCTTAATTTCAACCATAGTGCTTTCTCTTTCTGTTTTTCAAATTGGAACTTCCCCAAGATCAGACTTTACAAATGTAAATTTTGTCAAAAAAATTTGATTCCCATCTCCATTTATTTTTAGTTAGTTACTTGCAAGCCTGGAGTGGTGGCTCATGCCTCTAATCCAAGCCCTGGGAAGGCAGAGGTAGGAGGATCACTGTGAGTTGGAGGCCACCCTGAGACTACATAGGGAGTTGCAGGTCAGCCTGGGCTAGAGTGAGACCCTCCCTACCTCAAAAAATAAGTGAATGAATATTTATTTATTTATTTATTTGCATGTATGTGTGTATGCATATGGGTGTGCCAGGACCTCTTGCCACACTGCAAAGGGACACCAGACAGTAACACTGCTTTTGGCACCCTAATAATGTGGGTGGCTTGAAATTGAACCCTACCAGCAGGCTTTGCAAGCTAGCAGAAGCAAGTACTTTTCACCACTGAGCAATCTTCCCAGCCTCTCCATTTTTATTTGTTAGGAATTCTCACTATCTGTCCTTGGATGTGTTGTCACTTTTATTTTGAATTCATTCTACCAGGAATAAATAACATTTAGAAATTGGGTAAAACCTTTTTTTCCAACATTTTAGCAAAGTTGCAGTGGTCGCCGTGGCTCTCTGAGCTTCGCTGTGCTGCCTAAAGACGCCAAGAAAGACAAAACCCAGTCAACAAGTCTGGGGGACAAGGCCAGAAAGAAGAAGTGGTCCAAAGGCAAAGCTCAGGACAAGCTCACTACCCTAGTCCTGTCTAACCAAGCTAAAAACTCTGTAAGGAAATTCCCAACTCCAAGCTTATTACTCCTGTGGTGGTCTCTGAAAGACCGAAGATCTGGGGTTCCCTGGCCAGGGCTGCCCTTCAGGAGCTCCGTAGTAAAGGAGTCATCAAACTGGTTTCAAAGCACCAGAGCTCAAGTGATTGACACCAGAAATACCAAGGGTGGAGATGCCCCCACTGCTGATGAGGATGCGTGAACAGGTTCAACTCAACTGACTGTACATTTGGAAAAATAAAACTATTAAGTCAAACGAACAAACAAAAAGAATTGGGTAAAAGATTTCTCTTTTAAACATTTGAGGTCATTTGATGAGACAAAAAGCACAGGTGCATAAGAAACAAGAAAAGCTATGGTTGTGGTATACTGTTGACTCGCTACGCCCAAAATGAAAACATCCAGAGTCCTGGGGAGTATCTCCAAGAACAAGGTTGAAGCATCCTATTTCAGCTCTCAGCTGCTCAGCTATGTTTTTCTTCTCTGCTCTTCTCCACTCACCAGTAGATCTTGGGATTCTGGCCCTCTCCAGGCCATGAACACGGTCCTAGATGAAGATAGACACCTGATCTTGGGCTGAGTGACATTGAACTTTCAAATGGAAATAATTTGGGGACTGGAGAGATGGCTCAGCAGTTAAGGCACTTGTCTGCAAAGCTTAAGGACCCAGGTTCAGTTCCCCAGTTACCTATGTAAAGCCAAATGCACAAAGTGACATGCATCTGGAGTTTGTTTGTAGTGGCTGGAGGCCCTGGTGTACCCATTCTCCCCCTCCCCCCATCTCTCTTTCTCTCTGTCTCCTAGCGAATAAATAAATAATGTACATTTTTGAAAAGGAAGTCATTTTACTTGAGTCAACCAAGCAAAACACTACACAAAATACAAAAGCATAGAAATGAATAGGGTCAGAGTCATGCTTCCCTAATGTGGACACTTTAATCTAGGACCCCCATACAGAGCTTGGTGCCAGACCCAGCCAGTCCACTTCTAGAAGTCCTCAGAAGGTGACACGTGAGCATGTGTCCAGAAACCAACAGTAGATGGCCTACTCATCAACAGAAATTGGCAATAAGCTAATTGTGTATCGACAGGACTAATTTGAACAGAGTCTTTTCACACTGTTTAATTCTTGGCCACAAAACAGTTATTAACTAAAATTTTCTGTGAAAGACGGATAGTAAATATAGATTTGTGGACCATATGGTGTCTGTCACAAATAATAAGTTCTGCCATTGTCGCATAAAACAGCCCAAGTCAATGTGGAAGGGAAGGGGCATGGCTGAGTTCTAATAAAATCCCTATTTATGAAAAACACCACCAGGTGGGTTTGGCTTTAAGGGCCTTAATTTGAAGACTGGCTTATAGAGATATGGATTTATATTTATTGGCATGCAGAGTTCATTGTAATATACTGTTGGGGGAACAGGCCCATCTTAGTATAGCATGGGTAGTATAAGGCTACGTATATAAAATGAATATTCATATGCATGCAAATCAACAGACAAGGGCCTAGAGGGATGGTCAGCAAACAGTATTGGAGAAATCACTAGGTTGAGAGATTTGCAATGATTTTTCTTTACACTTCTATATATTATCATTTTAACTTTTTAATATTTTATTTATTTATCTTAGAGTGAGAAAGAGAGAAAGAAGCAGAGACAGGGAGAGAATGGTGAACTCCAGACATGTTCACCACTTTTGTAATCAAAAGTGAGAGTAGCCTTAATCTATGGCCATAAACATCAGTATTTACAGGGAAGTTTGATGGGCATAATATATCTATTTAGCCAGACAACAGCAGTGGTTTCCCCACTAGAGCTGATGACTTCCCCAGCCGTAGGTTTTTGATTAGATTTCCAGTACCAGGCAGGACTCTCACCTTCCTCTCCCCTTGCCCCCCACTGCCATGGACTGGGCCTCAAGTATAATGACCGATTTTAGTTCTTTCTTCCTGATAATTGTTCAATCTGTTCTTTATGCTTTCTTCTCCTCTTTCTATCTTCTTTGTAATCAATTAGGTTAGATTAATTGGATTAATTTTGCTCCAGTTCCTTTATAGACTCACTAGCTTAATTTAGCTCTGTTTTATTACTTTACTGGTTGCATTCACTTGTTAAAGTGAAATAAATTTGGCCTAAACTTGAATCTGTACTTGGGTGATAAAGTTTGGCCCATAGCAAACTGTGCATCATAAACTGTACCTTAGCTTCCTATGCAAGCAAATTCTAACCTCACCTACCTAACCTAACCTTAAAGCTGAGCAACTGAGTCTCAGCCAATCACAGCACTTAACTTCCAACTAATCCCAGGCTGTCAACTGATCAACATACCGCATAAAGGATTCCATCTGCAGCCAATCAAGTTGTTTCTCTCTCTGACTACAAATACAAACTGCACCTATGGCGGAGCGGGTTTTCCCAACCAGCTTCAGCATGGAGCACTGCCTGGTTCTAAGAACCTTGTTCTTTGTGCTGGAGAAATGGCTCAGCAATGAAGGCACTTGCCTGCAAAGCCTAATGACCTAAATTCCCCAGTTTGATTCCTCAGTACTCATGTAAAGCTAGATACACAAATTGTTACCAGCATCCATAGGCCATATGTAGCAGCTAGAGACCCTGGTGTGCTCATTCTCTCTGTCTGTCTCTCTTCTATCTTTTTCTGCTTGCAAATAAATAAATAATATCCTTTTCTGAGGCAAGCCCAATAGACTGGCCTTCTTTTTTTTTAATGTGAGAGAGTGAGAGAGACTGACACACAGAGAGAGAATTGGTACCCCAGGGCCTCCAGCTACTGTAATCTAACTCCAGATGCATGCACCACCTAGTGTGCTTGCCTGTGAAGCCTAAGTACCCCGGTTCGAGGCTCGATTCTCCAGGACCCACATTAGCCAGATGCACAAGGGGGCACAGGCGTCTGGAGTTCATTTGCAGTGGCTGGAAGCCCTGGCATGCGCTCTCTCTCTCTCTCTCTCTCTGCCTCTTTCTGTCTGTAGCTCTCACATAAATAAATAAAATAAACAAAAAAAAATTTAAAAAGAAGACCCTTGTTCTTTTATTAAAATAATTGTTAAATTTCACTGGTCTAAGATTTCCTTTCAACACATTTTTATCTTATATCACAACAGACGTCCACATGATACTAAGCCACTTCACTCACAGCATGAGAACTTTTCATTAGCATAGTTCTATTTCTCTCCCTCAGGCTTCATGTTCTTGTCTTATGCTTTGTTTAAAAAATCGGTTTTTAATTTAATTTAATTAAATTATTTATTTATTTATTTGAGAGAAAGATGGAGAGAGAAAGAGAGACAGGCAGGTGTGACAGAGAGAATGGGCATGCCAGGGCCTCTAGTCACTGCAAACGTACTCCAAACACATGCACCACTTTGTGCATCTGGTTTACGTGGGCACTGGGGAATCAGACCTCAGTCTTTAGGTTTTGCAGGCAATGCCTTACCCACTAAGCCATCTCTCTAGCCCTAAAAAAAAAAAAAAAAAACAAGCCGGGCGTGGTGGCACACGCCTTTAATCCCAGCACTCGGGAGGCAGAGGTAGGAGGATCGCCATGAGTTCAAGGCCACCCTGAGATGACAGAGTTAATTCCAGGTCAGCCTGGACCAGAGTGAGACCCTACCTCGAAAAACCAAAAAAAAAAAAAAAAAAGAAAGAAAGAAAACAAACAAAAAAAAAAGTATTTATTTGCAAACAGAGACAGGTAAAGAGAAGAGATACAGACAGAGAAAGTAGATGCACTAAGGCCTCTGCAAACAAATTCCAGACACATGTGCCACCTTGTGCATCTGGCTTAATGTAGGTACTGGGGAATCAAACCTGGGTCCTTTGGCTTTACCAGCAAGTGCCTTAACTGCCAAGCCATCTCTCCAGACCCTGACCTTTTTTTTTTTTTTTTTTTTTGTTGTTTTTCAGTTTGCAACATTCCAGTTTGTTGCCCAGTCTGACCTTGAACTCACTCTGTAGGCCAGTCAGACTTTGAAGATTCTCCAAGTAGCTGAGATTACAGGCACCAATCAGACCTTTCCATGCTTATCTTAATTACTGCTGAGAAGTGCCCGGTACATGATGGGGGCTCAGAGCATGTTTGTTGAATGAATAACGGATGAAATGAGTGGACAATCTTTTCTTCATAGCATATCCCCAGAAATTAAGAACTATTCACAGGCTGGAGAGATGTCTTAGTGGTTAAGACACTTGCCTGCAAAGCCAAAGGACTCAGGTTTTATTCCCTAGGACACATGTAAGCCAGATGCACAAGGTGACACATGTTTCTGGAGTTTGTTTGCAGCAGCTGGAGGCCCTGGCATGCCTATTCTCTCTATCTCTCTATCTGCCTCTCTCTCTCTCTCTCTCTCTCTCTCTCTCTCTCTCTCTCAAAATAAAATATTTTTTTAATTGTAAAAAGAACTATTCACAGTGGGCATGATGGCACATACCTTTAATCCCAGCTCTCAGGAGGCAGAGGAAAGAGGATTGCTGAGAGTTTGAGTCCATCCTGAGATAACATAGTGAATTCCAGGTCAGCCTGAGCTAGAATGAGACCCTGCCTTAAAAAAATCAAAAATCAATAAGATAAGTTACTATTCAAGGAGACAGTGTGGTTTTAGAGTAACCCACCACTGCTCAGGAACTTTTAAGCTCATCAAGCATGCTTCATGTCACCTCTACAGGTCACTGGGTCCTGCTCCAAGCAACCAGTGTCTCATGTAGAGAGACTGCCAGTTTAGTTTGGCCTTTTTGTCACTATTCTTTTCTCCCCCACCCCATCTTCTGAGGCAGTTGAGGGGCAACAGGGCCCCTAAAAGTAAAAGTCCGAAATGTCATTGAGCCCACAGGGGGAGAACCTGGGTCCTCCTCATCTCCTTCCCTCTAATGGAGTCCTTGCAGCCTCACTTTGCTAGAGGACAGGAACGTAAGGAGAGGACCTACCTATTCCTTGTCTTGTTCTTTCCCAGAAGAGAAAGAGACAAAAACCTGATTATACCTGGATACCTGAGATGGGGGCTGGACTAACCAATTCAGTCCTTATCTGGTAAACTCCCACAGAAGACCCCAGTCAGGGTCTCCCAGTTGGCATTCCTATTTGTGGGAACCCCTCTTGCTCTACAGGAGTTCTGTGCTCTTTCTTGCTCTAATCTCTGTAATAAAACCCTTTAAAAAAAAACAACTTATTTATTTATTTTATTTTGAGAGCGAGACAGAATGGGCATGCCAGGGCCTCTAGCCACTGCAAACAAACTCCAGACACATGTGCTAAATATTTTTTAAAAATGAAGTTCTGTTTAGGCAAGGACGCTGGAGCTCACAGACAGCACCCTGGCCAAGATACATGTAAGTAGCTAGCAGCCGGGTCAGTTTGAGGGTAGCATCTCATCTGGCCGGAAGTGGTCAGGAATTGTCCTCCTAGCTGGTCCCCTCTGTTCAACAAGACAGAACTAAAGGGATGCCACAGGCCCAGTGCAATCTGCCACTTCTCCAGTAGGTGACGCCTTAAGCCAACAAAGCTTTCCAAGACAATGTCTGTGGAAATTGCTTTTCTTTCATTATTACAAGATTTTAAGTCAAAATCATTTTCTCCCCTTTCTTTAAAAATACACAATATAGTGTGGCTTCCTTGCCAGGCAGAAAATGAAATTTGTCTTAATCCATTGCCTAGGAGAAAGTGCTCGTCACAGTTGACATCTGTTAAATTTTAAACGAGGTAAGGACGGGAGGCAGAAGGTCTGAAATGCGCTCTTTGTCCAAGAACCGGGGCGGACGCCCCTCCCATGCGCCAGCTCTGCTGACAGCCCCTGTGGGCAGAAATGCAGAGGTGCCTTCTGCACCCCTCCAGCCAGGGAACACGTGTGCTCGAGTTCAAGTGTGGAGGCTGGGCACAGCCAGGAGGACCGTGCTGACAGCTCTATTACCTGCTACTGCCCAGGATGGGGGATACCAGGCCTGACCCTTGACACCACCCCTCCCCCACTTCCTCTCTGCACAGTGTGGAAGGCTGGGGAAGGAGAGCTTCACCCTGAGATGTCAGAAGAGTTCAGCATGTCCTAAATTCTATTCTTTTTAAATTATTTATTTATTTGCAAGAATTGGTATGGTAGGGCTGACATCTTGGCTGGAGGCCCTGGAGTACTCTCTCTCTCTCTTTCATTAAAAAAAAAAAAAGCCAAAAAGAAGAAGAAAAGGCCAACCTCCAGATGCATGTGCCACCTTGTGCATCTGGCTTAGGCGGATACTGGGGAATTGAACCTGGGCTTTGAGGTATGCACCTTAACCACCAAACCATTTCTCCAGCCCCTAGCTCTATTCTTAAAGCCAAATGCATTTTTCTTCTGTTATATTTCCCTCCAGCCAAGACTATTGAACCAATCACTCCAGCTTAATTAATCCTGTTATTATTCAAACTTCATCAGTTAAAGAATGAAAGCAGGATGTTCTGATATGTAGCTTAAATGTCTGCTCACAGTCCAGTCTCCAGCGAGAAAGGAAAGACTTTAAGAATTTTTTTTAAGTATTTTAGGGCTGGAGGGATGGCTTAGTGGGTAAGGCATTTGCCTGCAAAGCCAAAGGACCCAAGTTCGATTCCCCAGGACCCACGTTAGCCAGATGCACAAGGGGGCACACACATCTGGAGTTCATTTGCAGTGGCTGGAGGCCATGGCACACCCATTCTCTCTCTCTCTCTCTCTCTCTCTCTCTCTCTCTCTCTCTCTCTCTCTCCCTCTTTCTCTGTCAAATAAATAAATTAAATTAAATATTTTTAAAGAAGTGTTTTATTTATTTATTTACTTGAGAGAGAGGGAGAGAAAAAGAAGCATTGAAAGAGAGAATGGATGTGCCAGGGCTTCTAGCCACTGAAAATAAATTAGAGATGCATGTGCCACCTTCTGCATCTGGCTTTATGTAGGTACTGGAGCATCAAACCTGGGTTCTTTGGCTTTGCAGGCAAGTGCCTTAACTTCTGAGCCATCTCTCCAGCTACCCCACCACAGCTGTTGTAGTTACCTTCATGTTTCTGGGACAAAACACCTGACCAAAAGCAGTTGATGGGAGGAAAAGTTTTGTTTTTGTTTTTCAAGCCCAGACTAACCTGGAATTCACTCTGTTGTCTTAGGATGCTCTCAAACTCACAGTGATCCTCCTACATCAACCTCCCAAGTCCTGGGATTAAAAGCATGTGCCACCATGCTGGGCCTAGGAAAAGTTTTTGTTTTGGCTACAGTCTCCAGGGGTAGCTTCATGATGGCAGAGAAAAGCATGGCATAAGCAGAGGCTAGACATCACCTCTGCCACAGCAGGTGGAAAACAGCAGCAGCAGATTTGAGCTGAGCTCTGGCAAGGAGGAGCTGGCTATAACACCCCTAAGCCCACCTTTCAAAAACACACCATCTCATGCAAGGCTTCACCTCCCAAAATTGCCATCAGCTGGGGACCAAGCATTCAAAACACATGAGTTTATGGGGAACACCGGATTCAAACCACCACACAGGGACAGCCAGACAACCCTTCAGTCTCAACTGTCAATGCCATCCTTGCCCTGACCCCTAGAGGAGACATAGGAAGGTAAGGCAGTGATCCTGAAGTCTTCCCAAAGTTGATCCTCTTTCCCCAGCCTCCCCCAGGGCTGACATGATACCACTGTCCTGGCATGTGGAATGCGGGCAGCAGTGGTGGTTGTGGCCTGAGACACTTAGGAGCCTGTGCGTCCACCATCCCTGCCACACATCCTAGAGGCCACTCATTTGGAGTGATGTTCTCCTGACGGCAAGCAACCTGGCCTGGCCACAGGGCAAGAGAGAAACCAGGTGTGTCGGGCGGCAGAGATACCATGGGCTTCATTGTCACCTTGGGCTTCACTGTCGCTGCAGACTCCGGGAGCCAGGATGGAGCTCAGAGTGTGGAGCTGAGTGCCAGGCCTGCTGGGGAAAGCATCTGCTCCTGGCCTCGTCCCTACTGTACCCACTGTCTCCTCCTATAGCATTAGACTTTCATCCTCACAAAGTCGCCTTCCTTCAGGCTGGTTTGAGCTGGGACTCGCAGTTTTCACCTGAGACTTCTGCTTACCACAGAGCAGCCAAGATGTGCTGACATTTCTCTCTGGCTGTCTTCTCTTCTGAAACATTTTTCATGTCAGTAAATGTATTTGGAAACCACAATTTCAATAGCATTCATTATATTCATATATATATTATATTATTATATATTATTAATATATTATATATTATTAATATATTGTATTATATTCATATATATATACATTCATAGATTTCATTGCATTCTGTTGCTGTGTGATGGATTCTTTTCATTCTATATTAAAATCATAATTAAATTAATTAAATCATATCTCTCTTTATTTTCTCCAGGTAAGTTTCCAAATGCAGAATTTCTTTTCCAGTGCATAGGTCCATAAAGACCTCTGCTACATATCACCAAATTGCTGTCCAAGAAAGTGCTACCAAATTAGAGTAAAAGTGCCCTTTCAGGGCTGGAGAGATGGCTTAGCGGTTAAGCACTTGCCTGTGAAGCCTAAGGACCCCAGTTCGAGGCTCGATTCCCCAGGACCCACGTTAGCCAGATGCACAAGGGGGCGCACGTGTCTGGAGTTCTTTTGCAGTGGCTGGAAGCCCTGGCATGCCCATTCTCTCTCTCTCTCTCTCTTGCTTTGAAATAAATAAATGAAACTTAAAAATAAAATAAAATATATTAAAAGTGCCCATTCCATGCATTCTTGCTGAATTTTATAATGTCCAAAATATTTTTATTTATTTATTCATTTGCACAAGACAGAGAGAGAAAGAGAGAGAGAGAATGAGAATGGGTGTACCAGTGGCTCTTGTCATTGCAAATGAACTCAAGATGCATGCATCACTTTGCACATCTGGCTTTATGTGGGTACTGGGATACTGGGAAATCAAATCCAAGTTGCTAGGCTTTGCAGGCAAGTGCATTAACCACTGGGCAATCTCTCTAGCCCCCCAATTTATTTTTAGAGAGAGAGAGACCAAGAGAGAGGAGAAATAGAGAATTGATGTGCCAGTTCCTCAGCCACTGCAATCAAACTCCAGATGCTTGCACCAACTAGTGGGCATGTGCAACCTTGCTCCTGCCTCACCTTTGTGTATCTGGCTAATGTGGGATCTGGAGAGTCGAACATGGGTCCTTAGGCTTCACAGGCAAGTGCCTCAACCACTAAGCCATCTCTCCAGCCCCCCCCCCCCAAATATTTTTAATTTGATGAAAACTCGTCCTGGTTGTAACATAGGTTTTAATTACTAGTAAATTATTTTATTTTCTCTCACATGTCTGTCTTGAAAAGTTACTTTCCTTGTTGCTGAGACAGAATGTTTGATAGAGGTAAATGATACAATCTTGGGATTAGGTTTATTTTCTCTGCCCATTAAGGAACTTAAAGGCAGGAATGTGTTTGGAAGAGTAAAGTTTATTTCAAATTAAGAGATAAAGAAAACAGAGAGAACAGACTCCTCTGGGAGTAGGAACTGGCTTTTTTGTTTCTTTGTTTGTTTTGTTTTGTTTTTCAAGGTAGAGTCTTGTTCTAGCCCAGGCTGACCTGGAATTCACTATGTAGTCTCAGGGTGACCTTGAACTCACAGCACTCCTCCTACCTCTGTCTCCCAAGTGCTGGAATTAAAGGCGTGTGTCACCGCGACCAGCGGAGCTGGACTTTTATTGAATGAGGGAAGCTGACCCCTCTGGAGTCTGGGATGGGTCAGTTTAAACAAAGATGAAGGCACTGGCTGGTTCATAATACATCAAGGGTGGAAAATTCACTTAGGCTGGGAAGAACTAGGAAATGAATCATCTTCTTCACTATCTTGGGTCGCCATATTTTGGGTCTCCATCTTGGGTCCTCTAATGTACTCTAGAATATAACTACATACTGAGGGCCCTTTTTCCTTGTCTAGCTAGTGGAGGAAACTATCTGGCTCCTATGGTATATCGTTAAGGCAGGAAAGATTTATTATGGCCCACAGTTTCATGGGTCATCAGTCCATCCTGACCAGGAGGGCATGGCTGCTGGGGTAGCATCAGTAGCTTGTTCACCCCCTGGAGGATTAGGAAACATAGACCTCAGATCAAGGCCCATCTCTAAGGGCCTATATCTGCCAGCTGTGCCCCTCATTCAAAAGGTCTAATAACCTCCAAAACCAGTGTCAGCAGCTGGCTATCAAGTGTTCAAACACATGAGCCTGCACTAGACATTGAAATGACATTTAAATCACAATATTGTTTTAATAGTTTTGTGCTCATATATCTATTTTTAAAATATTTACTTATGACACAGAGAGAATGGGTGTGCCAGGGTCTCCAACCACTGAAAACAAACTCCAGATGCATGTACCACCTTGTGCATGTGGATTATGTGGGTACTGGGGCATCAAAGCTGGGTCCTTTGGCTTCACAGGCACACATCTTAACCACTAGGCCATCTCTCCAGCCCTTATTTTTATCTTTATTTACTTATTTATTTTTTTATTTTATTTTTTTTCTTTTTGGTTTTTCGAGGTAGGGTCTCATTCTGGTCCAGGCTGACCTGGAATTAACTCTGTAGTCTCAGGGTGGCCTTGAACTCATGGCGATCCTCCTACCTCTGCCTCCTGAGTGCTGGGATTAAAGGCGTGCACCACCACACCCGGCTTTATTTACTTATTTATTTGAGAGAGAGAAAATGGGCACACCAGGCCTCTAGCCACTTCAAACAAACTCCAGACACATGTGCCACCTTGTGCATCTGCTTACATGTGAGGTGGCAAATCAAACCTGGATCTTTTGGTTTTGCAGGCAAGCACCTTAACCACTAAGCTATCTATCTATCCAGCTTCTTATTTTATTTTCCTATTGAGATATTATTAAATTGTTATTTATTTCTAAGGACTCTTTGTATATTTTTGATATGTCTCTGTTCCCTGTTGATATAACAAAATAGATTATTTATAAAGAATAGAAGTTTGATTATTTATAAAGAATAGAAGTTTGGGGCTAAAGAGATGGCTTAGCAGTTAAGGCACTTGCCTGTGAAGTCTAAGGATCCAGGTTTGGTTCCCAGCTATCCACATAAGACAGATATGCAAAGTGGCACATGCATCTGTAATTAGTTTGCAGTGGCTAGAGACCCTGGTGCACCCAAATCTTTCTCTCTTTTTCTATCTGCCTCTCTGAAATAAGTAAATATAAATAAAAATGTTTTTTTTTTTAACATAGAAGTCTTTTGGATGTGGATTCTGGAATTTGGGAAGTCTAAGATCATGATGTGAGTATCTGCCCAGGCTAAGGACCTTCCTACTGCACACTGAGACAGAAAGAGGTTAGCTCAGGTCTCTTCCTTTATCTATGAAATCTAACAGTGTCATAGTGACATCTTGCCATGACCTTATCTAATCATAATTCTCTCCCACAGGTCTCAACTCCAAAGACCAATAAGATTCTACTTCAGAGATGAAATTTCCAACACAAAGACTTTTCAGGCCATGTTCAAGCCATAGTGGATATTAATTCCTTGTTACAATGTCATTGCAGGGCTTCCTCCAATTTTTTATTTGCTTTTAGATTTTTTAAACATATTATTTATTTATTTATTTGAGAGAGAGCTAGAGAGATGACTTAGCAGTGAAGGTGCTTGCCTGCAAAGTCTAAGGACCCAAGCTCACCTCGCCAGAATGCACATAAGCCAGATGCACAAAGTGACACTTGCACCAAGGTGACACACACACCTGAAGTTCAATTGAAGTGACTAGAGGCCCTGGTCCGCCAATTCTCTCTCTTATGCTCCCTCCCTCTCTCTCTCTCTCTCTCTCTCTCTTTCTCTCTCTCTCTCTTGTGTGTGCATGCTCTCTGTCCTAAAAATAAAAATAAATAAATAAAATAAGAGAGAAGGCCGGACCTGGTGGTTCATGCCTTGGGAGGCAGAGGTAGGAGGATCTCCATGAGTTCAAGGACACCCTGAGACTACATCGTGAATTCAAGGTCAGCCTGGGCTAGAGTGAGGCACTACCTCAAAAAAGAGAGAGAGATTAAAAAGGCAGATAGGAAAAGAAAGAATAGACACAACAGAGCCTCTAGCCACTACAAATGAACTCCAGATGCATGTACCACCTTGTGCATCTGGCTTTACATGGGTACTGGGGAATTGTACCCGGGTGTTTAGGCTTTGCAGACAAGCACCTTAACCACTGAGTCATCTATCTAGCCCTTAAATTTCTTTTTGTTTTTTTTTTTTATTATTTGTTTGAGAGTGATAGAGAGAGAAAGAGGCAGAGAGAGAGAGAGAGGGAGAGATAATGGGTATGCTAGGGCCTCCAGCCACTGCAAACGAACTCCAGATGTATGCACACCCTTGTGCATCTGGCTTATGTGGATCCTGGGAAACTGAGTCTTGAACCGAGGTCCTTAGGCTTCACAGGCAAGCGCTTAACCGCTAAGCCATCTCTCCAGCCCAAGTCCTTAAATTTCTTATACAGACATTTATTTATAAATTTCATGCCAGGATGAGCATCCAACCAGACACAGTTTATGGGAGGAAGGGATTCATTTCAAGCTTACAGATCCAGGGGAAGGTCCGTCAATGGTGGATGCAGCAGTTTACCTCCATAGATCTAAGCAGAGAGAAACAACTGCTGCAAACAGACACCAACAGTATCAAGCAGGAACCAGCAGAGCTCAAACTGCTGTCCACACACCTTGGCACTGGAATTCAGATCTGACCCCCCCCCACACACACATACACACAAACACACTCCTTAGAGCTGGACTCTATGATACCCCTCCCAATAACAGGTGCCCCCCCCCCAGCAGAACAGGAAGGTGGGCTGTCTGCCAGGGGCTGAAGTTGCAAATTGAGTTTTTTTAAGCATTTTATTTATGAGAGAGAGAATGAGAATGGGTGTGTCAGGCTTCCTGCTACAGCAAACAAATTCTAGACACAGGCACCACTTCACTTCGTGCATCTGGCTTTGTGTGGGAACTAGGAATTAACTCGGAACATCAGGCTTTGAAAGCAAGCACCTTTAACCTCTAAGCGACATCTCTCTATCCCCCTCACTTTTTTTTAAAGAAGGCATTGCTAAGAGAAGAAGGATATGATGCCTAGAGCAGTTGCAGTCATTTTGTGACCATGAAAGGGACAAGTGTCTTGTTATCTCAAGTCTGGAAAGTAAGAGACAGGAGGTTCTCAGGGCAAGCTGACTAGGTAGACGAGCCACATGGGCCAGTGACAGTGAGATACATCACGTGCCTTATTAACCCAGGTCACATTTTTAGGAAGCAGAAGTAGAACCAAACACAAGGCAGGCTCACATGTTGGTCCAGTGTGAAGCCAAAACCAGCAGATAAAAGACATTAAAGAATGGAGGTGATTTGTGACCCAGGCAAGGAGGGCTCCAGAGCCATTTCCGCAGCTCAGCCCTGCATAAGGGAAGCCTGGAGATTTCCTTTTTATTTTTTTTTTCCTTTAAAAAATTATCACTAGCAATTTTCATTCATATACATGATTCTTTTTCTTTTCTTCTTCTTCTTCTTTTTTTTTTTTTTGAGGTAGGGTCTCGCTCTATCCCAGGCTGACCTCAGATTCACTATATAGTCTCAGAGTGGCCTCAAACTCACAGCAATCTTCCTGCCTCAGCCTCCCTAGTGTTGGGATTGAAGGTGTGTGCACCACACCCTGCTTACATTACTTCTTTCCTTTCTTCCATTATGTTCTTCGAGCCTTGGAGCGGGTCACAGAGATGTCTCACTTAGCACTGAGCTTTCAACAGCCTCCAATTCTCAGCACTTTCATGACTCTGTGTGTGTGTGTGTTTGTGTGCGCACGTGACCTTTCTAGGCAGGGTCTCACTCTAGTCCAGGGCAACCTGGAATTCACTATGGAGTCTCAGGGTGGCATTGAACTCATGGCGATCCTCCTCCCTCGTCTTCCCGAGAGCTGGGATTAAAAGCGTGTGCCTCCATGCCGGGCTCTCTTTCATGAGTTTTGCATCTCCCCAGGAGTCAGTAGCTTCTCTGATCAAAGGTGAGAGCAGCAATAACCTGACAGGAATGGCACCTCCCAGGAAATATCTGACGATTTGCCGTTCACTGGTTCATATGCGAGCCTTTAAGCAGATCACTTTCCAGGAGTGGCAGCCAGAATTAGAGTCACCAGGAACCTGGTGCCAATGCACAACTGGTCCTTGTACCCCCAAATCCAGAGCTGCCGCCAGGTCTCCAAGGGCTCTGCAGGCAGTGCTCCCCGGAAGGCCAGCTGCCTTGTAATGCCCATTCACATTCTCCCTCCATCCCTCCCTCCTTCCTTCTCTCCTTCTCTTTGTCTCTCTGCTTGCCAATAAGTAAATCAAAATACCTTTTTTAAAAAAGTGAAGTTTGGGCTGGAGAGATAGATCAGTGGTTAAGGCACTTGCCTGCAAAGCCTAAGGAACTGGGTTTGATTCCCCAGTACCCACGCAAAGCCAGATGCACAAGGTGGTACGTGTGTCTGGAGTTCATTTGCAGTGGCTAGAGGCTTTGGCATGTCCATTAGCTCTCTCTTTCTCTCTCTGTCTCCTTGTCTCTCAAATATATAAATAATTTTTTTAAGTGAAGTTTGGGCTAGAGAGATAGCTCAGCAGTTAAGGCAGTTGCCTTTGATGCCTAAAAAGTTGGATTCACTTCCCCAGTACTCATTTAAATCCAAATGCACAAAGTGCTACATGCTCCTGGAGTTTGTTTGTAGTGGCTAGAGGCTCCTCTGCCTCCTGAGTGCTGGGATTAAAGGCGTGCGCCACCACACCTGGCTAAATATTTCCTTTTTAAAAAAATAAAGTTTGGGTTGGAGAGATGACTTAGTGATTAATGTGCCTGTCTGCGAAGCTAAGGATTCAGGTTTGTCTCCCCAGAATCCACATAAGCCAGACACACAAGGGGACACATGCACACGGGTGGCACATGTAGTTCATTTGCAGTGACTAAGGCCCTGGCAGTCCGATTCTCTCTCTTTTTCTCTCACTCTCTCATTAAAAAAAAAAAAAATAAAGTGAAGTTTTACTGCAGTGGTGGTGCACACCTTTAATTCCAGCATTCAGGAGGCAGAGGTAGGAGGATTGCTGTGAGTTCAAGACCAGCCTGACACTACATAGTGAATTCCAGGTCAGCCTGGGCTGGAGCGACACCCTACTTCAAAAAAACCAAAAATAAGTAAATACATAAATAAGTAAGGTTTTATCTCTACTTGGTGTTTCGATCCACCCCCCATTTCTTCTCCAAAAGGGCCAGGTGCAGAGATACCCCCAAAGAAGGGGCTGTGGGCTGAGCTCAAGCCCCCTGGGGAGGCATGGAAAAAGGGGACCCTGTTTCGGCCCACGGGGTCTCTCTGCAGCCACTCTGCCTTGTGGGAATTGTTTGCAGCACAAAGTAGAAGGCCACTGCCCCAGGGGAAGGATGGTGGTGGAGGGGACAGGATGTCCCCTTCACCCAGCCTGCAGGGGACTGTGCAGTCTGGGGCTGAACAGGGTCCCCTTGGGTAGGGCCTGGGAACTCAGCTCTCTTCCCTGCAGCTCTTCCTACTGGGGCTGCCCTATTCTGGTAACTCAATGGGAAATGCATCCACCCAGAGTCTGGCTGGCCTTGGGAGGAAAGTATGTGAACAAAGAGAGTTTCATTGCCAATTCTTGAGGCCATGTGTTCGCAGGGATAAACAGGAATACTATGGAGTGGGAAAATGGGCGTGTCTTACACATCACATCTCCACAGGCAACAGCCATGCCAGAAAAGGCCAGAAAAGGGGCTTTGTGCCTTTTTTTTTTTTTCCATTTGGACTGAGGAGGGGGAGCACAGCCCAGCGTGGAGCACGCAGAGCCCTTCAGACTTAACATCTCTAGATCTTCACTTTTGTATTTTTGCATGTGTATGGGTGGGGGGATACATGCATGTGCAGGGTTGGGGTAGAGGCCAGAAGTTGACTTGATCCTTGATCACTTTGAACCTTATCCCCCACCCCCAAGTTGGTTCTCACTCTACCCCAGGCCGACCTGGAACTCACTCAGTAGTCCCAGCTTGGCCTTGAACTCACAACAATCCTCCTATCTCTGCCTTCCGAGTGCTGGCATGCACCACCAGGCCTGGCTGAACCTTATTATTACTTTTAAAAATTATTTATTTATTTACTTGAGAGAGCATGAGAGAGAGAGACAGAGAGAAAGAATAGGCATGCCAGGGCCTCCAGCCACTGCAAAGGAACTCCAGACTCATGCACCACCTTATGCATGTGGCTTATGTGGTCCTGGGGAGTCAAACTGAGGTCCTCTGGTTTTGCAAGCAAACACATTAACTGCTAAGCCATATCTCCAGCCTGAACCTTATTTTTTAAAAGCATTTTTACTTATTTATTTATTTGCAAGAAGAGGGAGAGAGAGAGAATGGGTATACCAGGACCTCTAGCCACTGCAAACAAAGTCCAGATATATGTACCACTTTGTATATCCAGCTTTACGTGGGCACTGGGGAATCAAACCCAGGTTGTTAGGCTTTGCAGGAAAGTGCCTTAACTGCTGAGCCATCTCACTTGGCACCTTATTTACTGAGGCAAGCATCTCCCACTTGAAGCCAGATCTGGCTCATTTGGAGTGTAGCTGGCTAGCTTATCCTGAGAATCTCCTGCTTCTCTTCAAAAAAATATTTTTTGTTTATTCATTTGAGAGAAAGAGGCAGAGAGAGAGAGGGAGGGAGGGAGAGAAATAGAAAGAATGGACATGCCATGGCCTCACCACTTTGTGCATCTGGCTTATGTGGGTACTGGGGAATTGAACCTGAGTCTTTAAGCTTTGCAGGCAAGTGTCTTAACCACTAAGCCATCTCTCCAGCCCTGTGTCTTTCTTTTTTTTTTTAAAAAAATAATTTATTATTATTATTTTGCAAGCAGGGAGAGAGAGAGAGAAGGAGGGAGAGAGGGAGAATTGGTGCACCAGGGCCTCATGCCACTGCACATAAACTCCAGATGCCTGTGCCATTTTGTGCATCTGGCTTTTACGTGGGCACTAGGGATTAGAAGCTGGGCCATCAATCTTGCAAGGAAGTGCTTTAACCATGGAGTCATGTGTCCAGCCCCTCCTGTCTCTTTCTCTGGAGGGCATGCACACCTGCCTGGCACTTATGTGGCTACTGGGGATTCAAACTCGCATGCTCATGGGCATGTGGCAAGTGCTTTACTGACTGAGCCATCATCTCCCCAGCCCTCAGTCTTGAGACTAAGAGAGCATCAGTCTCATTACTCAATTGCAATAGAAAGTAGCTACATTTTCTGGAGACCCGACTTCTGAATCTCTGCTGGACTGTAACGACCACACAGGATGAGCTTTGGGCCTCTGCGCAATACATTTCTGACCCTAAGGGCCTCAGGAAGTTGACGTGCAGAGAGGCTGAGCGCCTTGGCCAGGATTGCACAGGTCCCTGGTTCCTCTCCGGATTCCCTCCTCCGAACCTTTTCCAGGTTTCCGAGTAAGGCCCAGGCATGAGGGGAGGCAGAAACTCCACTCTACAGCAGGATACTGGACTTATAATGGGGTGCTAGGGATTCAGGAAGAGTTCTTGAACCCTAAACCCTTAGGTTCATGTCTGATTTTAGTCAAAGAATTGAATAAAATAAGACTGAGAAAGATAGTTTTCAAATTATTATATTTACTGAGGGAAGTACAGAACCAAGGGAAGGAGATTGAATACACCCACGTGGCTTGAGAGTCCACTCGGAGGGCCTGACAAAAGCCACAGAGAGGCCGGGGGTGGGGGCTGGCGCACGCCTTTAATCCCAGCACTCGGGAGGCAGAGGTAGGAGGATCGCCGTGAGTTCAAGGCCACCCTGAGACTACATAGTGAATTCCAGGTCAGCCTGGGCTAGAATGAGACCATACCTCAAAAAAACAAAACAAAACAAAACAAACAAACAAACAAAAAAACACAGAGAGGACAGAGCAGAAAGTACAAAGCGCCCTTGCCAGTAAAGAACAAAAGGGGGTAAAGAGTCCATGTGGAAAGTAAGGGCTTGGGGTCTCTCCCCAGCCCTGCTGGGCAGAGCAGAGGGGAAGCTCACCAGCAGCCAGAGGTTCAGGAGAGGTCAGGAGGCACAGAGACCTTGCTCTTCCCCTGCAAACGTATTTATAGCCTTATGGTGGTGGCCCTGTCTTCTTGCTCAGGTGAGCCAGAGGGACAGCTGATTGGTTAGGGCGAGGGGCTGTCTCAGGAAGAGGCCAGCCAAGTTCTGGGGGTCTAATCTTGACCAACTACAATGTCAGGATTAGATTTAGATCCCAGGAAAGACCTTCCTCCCAAGAGGGGCCCAGGTTGTTTGTGGAAAAACAGGTCTAGGGAACCAGGTAAGAGCAAGAGCTAAGAAGTCAGAACATAGACTTTCCTGCCTTTAGGGGCCCAGTCACCTTTATTGCTGACAAGAGCTGCCTGACACCCTGTCAGGTGTGGTGGGAATTCTCTGGATCACTATTCCGCATAATGCTTTTCTCTACTCTAGGCTAGCTACAGTGAGAGTATCGGCCTTCTCCCAGGAGGAACATCAGCACGGGGATAGAGAAGCATGCTCTTCTGCCCCCCAAAACCAAAGCTCTGAGATGCAGTGTGGACCCTGCACCCTAAAGGAGAGATGTACCAAGTTTGTGCCCGAAATAGCAGACCTGGGAAGAATGAAGAAGTTACAAGAGCTGTTCTTCCTACCGGGAGAGACTGGCTGCTATTAGACCTCACTGAGAGAGGGGGCTATGCCCTGGTCCCCACCATATGTGGCTCAGTACCTAAGGGTGAAGTGGGGGACTCAAGTGTGGAGAGGGAGTAGCTTTGAAGAGGCTTTGTAGAAGGAGAAAGGACAGAAAGGAGATCTTCCTGGACCAAAGATGGAGATGCAAAGAACAGTGAGGTCACTGAAGGTAAGGCAGAGCAGGGCCAGGTGACCCCAGGGTGCATGACCACCCTTCCCTACCTGCTCCACTGCCATGTGAGTCCCAGAACTGAGACATAAGCCTGCGTATGAGGGGACTGATTTCTCTCTTGAACCATCTTCTTCTCCAGTTTGGTAGTTTGAAAAAGGATCAAATGACAGCAATTTCGAATCACTCAGTATAATGTCAGCAAATCCTGATCTGCCAGTCATCAAGTTCCTGTCATCCAGGGAGGAACACTTTGAGTGGAGATGAAATTTGGTCTATGTCAGACATACATTCTCTCTTCCTGCTCGGAGGATGCATGCCGGGCTCACTCCCAGACTGGTGTGAGGCCACCAGGGCCCATGGAGCTCTTGAGCTGGTCTTGATCTTCAGGAAGAGCTGGGGGCATCCCCTACAACATGCATCTATGAGCAGAATGGCCTCTCCTCAACATCCTGCCTGCAGTAGCTTTGCTACCAGAGCAACATCCCTGAGATCAGTTCACTCCAAGAGGAAACATTTCTTTTGGCTCACAGTTTGAGAGGATTTGTTCATGGTCAGTTGTGTGTTGCTTCTTAGCCTGCAGGGAGGCGATGGACATATGGTACCATGGCAGGAGATATGGTGGCCAGGGTGCAAAGAGAAGGCCTAAAACATTTCAGGAGGACCTACCTTGGTGGTTTGAATCAGGTGTCCCCCATAGACTCATGCGTTCTGAATCTTTAGTCCCCACCTGGTAGCAATTTGGGAGGTGGAGCCTTGCAGGAGGAGGTGTGTTGTTGTAAGGTTTTGAGGTGCTATAGCCAGCTCCCCCTTGCCAGAGATCATCTCACTCTCCTGCTGCTGTTGTCCACCTGCTGTGGCAGAGGTGACATCCAGCCTCTGCTCATGCCGTGCTTTCCCCTGCCATCATGGAGCTTCCCCTCAAGATTGTAAGCTAAAATAAAAACTTTCTTCTGGATGGAGAGATAGCTCAGTGGTTTAGGCCCTTGCTTGCAAAGTCTAAAGGACCAGGTTCAATTCCCCAGTGCCCACGTAAAGCCAGAGGCATAGAGTGGCACATGCATCTGGAGTTTGTTTGCAGTAGCTGGAGGCCCCTTCTCTCCCTCTCTCTTCTTATGAATAAATAAATAAAAATTTAAAAATAAATGATTGAATCTATAAAACAAACAAACAACAAAAGCTTTCCTCTCATTGGCTGCTTTGGTTGGGTGCTTTGTCCTGCAACACTGACGTCACTACACCACCGCCACACTTAAAGGTTTCACCACCTTTCAATAGTGCTAAGCTGGGTCAGCCTTTAACACATGGGCCTTTTGGGGACAATGCAGACCCAGACTAAAGTGCCTTCATTTTAATTTTTTTTTATTTTTTGGTTGGAACATAGATAGACACAGTGCAAATTTGTTCTCTCATTACACTGAAATCTGGTTAAAAGTGTCACATGTCGGGACTGGAGAGATGGCTTAGCGGTTAAGCGCTTGACTGTGAAGCCTAAGGACCCCAGTTCGAGGCTCGGTTCCCCAGGTCCCATGTTAGCCAGATGCACAAGGGGGCGCACACGTCTGGAGTTCGTTTGCAGTGGCTGGAAGCCCTGGCGCGCCCATTCTCTCTCTCTCTCTCTCTATCTGTCTTTCTCTCTGTGTCTGTCGCTCTCAAATAAATAAATAAAAATTTTTTAAAAAGTGTCACATGTCATACCCAGTGAGCATGCAAAAGTCACTTCAGAACACAGATAGAGGCGGAAAAGACCATCACCTTGATTTTAAGAATGGGGGGAAGGCTGGAGAGATGGCTCAGTGGTTAAAGTGTTTGCCTGAAAAGCCTAAGGGTCCAGGTTCAGTTCCCCAATACTCATGTAAAGCCCAATGCACAAAGTGGTGCATGCATCTGGAGTTCGTTTGCTGTGGCTAGAGGCCCTGGTACTTCCATTCTCCTCTCTTTCTCCCTCTCTCTTTCTCTCTCTCTCAAATAAATAAATAGTTTTTTAAGTAAGGTTTCAGGCATGGTGGCACATGCCTTTAATCCCAGCACTTGGGAGGTAGATGTAGGAGGATCACCATGAATTTGAGGCCATCCTGAAACTTCATAGTTAATTCCAGGTCAGCCTGGGCCAGAGTGAGACCATATCTTGAAAAAAAAAAAAAAGTTTTGGGTTGGAGAGATGGCTTAGCAATCAAGGTGCTTGTCTACAAAGCCTAAGGACCCAGGTTTGACTCTCCAGAACCCATGTAAGCCAGATGCATAAGGGGACCCGAATGCATAGGTGGCCTATGCACACTAAGTGGCGCATAGTTCATTTGCAGTGGCTAAGGACCTCACGTGCTAATTCTCTCCTTCGCTCTCATTAAAAAACAATTTTTTAAAGTGACGTTTTACCAGTGTGGTGGTGCACACCTTTAATCCCAGCATTCAGGAGGCAGAGGTAGGAGGATTGCTGTGAGTTTGAGGCCACCCTGAGACTCCATGGTGAATTCCAGGTTAGCCTGAGCTACAGCAAGATCCTACCTCAAAACAAACACACAAATGGGCTGGAGAGATGGCTTAGTAGTTAAGGCACTTGCCTGAAACGCCAAAGAACCCAGGTTTGATTCCCCAAGACCCACATAAACCAGATGACCAGGGCGGCACATAGAAAGCAGACAGAAACAACTACCAGTTACTGCCCTTTTCATTATTGAGAGCCAGAGACCAGTGTTGGTCACTTGTAAGCAGATAACCTAGTACTGTGCCCTTTGCCAAACAGTTTTTCAGCCACAAACCTTTTTTTGTTGTTGTACTTTTTGGGGGGAGGGTTGGGCTTTCAAGGTAGGGTCTCACTGTAGCCCAGGCTCACTTGGAATTTACTATGTAGTCTCAGGCTGGCCTCAGACACACAGCCATCCTCCTATCTCCGCTTCCCAAGTGCTGGGGTTAAGGCGTGTGCTAGCATTGGTCACTTTATTCTCTGCTGAAGACTAGACAAAGGCTTCCACTATTTTTAGGATGAAAAGCAAACATTAACAGACTAGGAAGGCCAATCCTCTGAAAGGTGAAAGGGCTTTATAGTTCATTATTTCAGACATACTGGCCAGAGCTGGATTCTGAAACTCATAGTTTGTGATAACATCACCTCCCAATAACCCTCTGTTGGCACTCAGTCAAGTCTCCTAAATTTGCCTGGGAGATGAGGAGCTTATATAATAAAGCCAAAGAAACATGTGGTTTGATAGAAAGATGTTGAAATTAAGCAAAAACTATATAGGGAAAAAACTTTGAACAATAGTCACCCTTATTTATTTATTTATTTTTCATTTTTCAAGATAGGGTCTCTTGCTGACCTGGAATTCATTGTGAATTCTCAGGGTGGCCTCAAACTCATGGCCTTCCTCCTAACTCTGCCTCCTGAATGCTGGGATTAAAGGTGCGCACCACCACTCCAGGCTCCCTTTTATATTTTAAGAAAATATGTTTAGTGATTTGGAAAGAGAGAAAGAGATGGAGAGAGAGAGACAGAGAGAGGAAGAGAGCATATGAGCATTCCAGGGCCTCCTGATATTGCAAACAAATATCAGGTCTATGTGCTGCTTTGTGCATCTGGCTTTTCATGAGTACTGGGGAATAGAACCTGGGCCATCAGGCTATGCAAGCAAGGGCCTTTAACTACTAAGCCATCTCTCCAGTGCCCTTTTTCTTCCTTCCTTCCTTCCTTCCTTCTTTCCTTTCTTTCTTTCTTTTTTTCTTTTTGAGGTAGTCTTGCTGTAGCCCAGACTGACCTGAAATTCACTATGCAGTATCAGGCTGGCCTCAAACTCACAGCAATCCTCCTACCTCAGCCTCTCCAGTGCTAGGATTAAAGGCATGTGCCACTATGCCTGTATTCCTTTTCTTTCTCTTTCTTTCTTTCTTTTTTTAATAGCTTTTTAAAATTATTTATTTACAAGGAGAGAGAGAGAAAGAATGGGCATACCAGGGCCTCTAAGTCACCATCAGCAAACTCCAGATGCATGTGCCACTGTGTATCTAGCTTTATGTGAGTATTGGAGAATCAAACCCAGGCCCTTAGGCTTTACAGGCATGTGCCTTAAATGCTAAGCCATCTCTCCAGCCACCCCGTTCCTTTTTTCAAGGACAGCTGCATGTTTCTCAGTGAGGAATAAAAAGTGGTAAGATTTTGGATAAAATTGTTCAGGAGCTGGAGAGATGGCTTAGCAGTTAAAGTGCTTGCCTGCGCTTGCCTAAGGACCCAGGTTCAACTCCCCAGCTAATTTTCAAGGCCATAGCGAAAATGATGTATCACATAGACGGGAATCCATGTTTGCACTAGGTCAAGGTTCAGCAATGTATACCAGCCTTTTTGGACTTGCAAAGCCTTTAATATGTGCTAGGTACGCATTTCTTCAGAGCCATGGACAGGGTCTCTGGTTTCTAGAGGGACGAAGGTTTGGTGACTGTTGCAGTTACCTTGTCATTGCTGGGACAAACACCCGACTGGAAGCAGCTTATGGGAGGAATAGGTTTATTTCAGTCTTAGAGATTCCAGGGAAAGCTTCATTATGATGTAAGAAGCTGGCTCACTTCATCATATGTCCACAGTAGAAGGACAATAGCCAGCACCCTTGGCTGGGCTGGGCTCAGACCCTCTATATCAGTTACCTTTCTCATGGCTGTGGCCAGATACCTGATTAAAAAACAAACAAACAAAACAACAACAAAACAGGGGGTGCTGGAGAGATAGGCATTTGCCTACAAAACATAACCCAAGTTCAACTCCCCAATACCCACATAAAGCCAGATGCACAAGCAACTGGAGTTCATTTGCAGCATCTTGGGGCCCTGGCATACCGATTCTTTCTCTGTCTCTCTTTCTGCTTGCAAACAAATAAAAATACTTAAAAAAAAAAAAAACAAGGTAAGGGAGGAAGGGTTTATTGTAGCTCACAGTTCAGAGAAGCACAGTCCATCATGGTGGAGAAGATGTGGTGTCAGGGGTGCTTGGTCTATGGTGTCCTCCAGGAAGAGAAGAAAGTGGAATGTGGTTGCTTAGCTTACTTTTTCTTTGTTGCTTTATGAATTTATTTCTTTTTAAGACAAGGTCTCATGTAGCACAGGCTGGCTTTGGACTTGTTAGGGCTAAAACAATCGTTAGAAGGCTGGAGAGATGACTTAGCAGTTAAGGTCCTTGCCTGTGAAGCCTAAGGACTCATGTTTGACTCTCCAGGTCCCATGTAAGCCAGACACACAGTGACACAAGCGCTCAACGTCACACATGCACACAAGGGGGCGCACGTGTTTGCAATTCAATTGCAGTGGCTGGTGGCTCTGGCATGCCGATTCTCTCTCTCTTTCTTTCTCTCACACTCTCAATCAAAACATAAAAAGGCAGCTTGTCTCAAAAAAAAAAAAAATAGTTAAGAGTTAAAACCAGTGAGGTTGGGCTTGTTGAGGAAGAGAAACAAGAGGGCTCACAGCTAGATAGGAAATAGCCAAGCTAATTAGATAAGAGGTGGGACTAGGCTCTGGGAAAAATACCAAAGCTGCTCTCAGAAGTTTCTAGACAGCTCCCTTGAAACCTTTCCTTGAAGAATATGTACCAGACATCATTTTCCTTTCGTCTCGTAAACTGCTCGTCGGATAGGGGCTCCAGGCCCTCCAGGCCCTGCAAATGAACTCCAGATGCTCGTGCTACCTTGTGCACCTGCTTTACGTGGGTACTGGGGAACCAATGCCGAGCCAACAGGCTTTGTAAGCAATTTCCTTAAATCACTGAGCCATCTTTCCAGCTTATTTATGTTTTTAGAGTTTCTGCTGTCCTTAAATATCTCTTTCTTAAATATTTATTTGAGGGAGAGAGAGAAAGAGGGAGAGAGAGAAATGGGTGCACAAGGACCTCTGGCCACTGTAGATGCATATGCCACCTTGTGCATCTGGCTTTTACTGGGGAATTGAACTTGGGTCTTTAGGCTTTGCAGGTGAGCACCTTAACCCCTGAGCCATCTCTCCAGCCCATCCTTGAAGATTTATTACTAAAGAAATTGTCGACCATTTGTAACCCCAGCACTTGGGAGGTAGAAGCAAGATGATAAGGCACTCAAGTTCATCCTCAGCCACATATGAAGTTCAAGGCCAGTTAGGCTATGATGAGACCCTGTCTCAAACAAAAACACACACCTCTGAAACACAACAAAACAACAACAAAAGGGAAGCAAAGATCCAGGTGTGGTGGCACACGCCTTTAATCTCAGCACTCCAAAGGCACAGGTAGGAATTTTGCCATGAGTTCGAGGCCACCCTGAGAGTACATAGTGAATTCCAGGTCAGCCTGGGTTCGAACAAGACCCTACCTCAAAAACCAAAAACAGAAAAAAAGAAAAAAAAAAAAAAAGGAAGCAAAAGCAACACTCAGGAAGTAGACGCAAGAGAACCCCCACAAGGTCAAGGCCAGCCTGGACTACATAGAGAACTCAAGGCCAGCCTGGGCTATGGTGTGAGACCCTGTCTGTAAAGAAGAGAAGAGAAAAAGGAAGGAAGAAACACAGGTGGTTAGAACAGTGGAGCTCGGAAGATGACTCAGTGGTTGAAGGTGCTTGCCCGCCAAGCCCGCCAGTGAACTCAGAGCCCCGGCGTCCATGTAAAGCTGGGATCACAACGGCTCCGGATCTGTAATCCCAGTGCGCCCATGGGCACGGGTGGCAGAGTCAGGAGGATCTTTCTCTTACTCACTGCTTCCTTGTCTGCCACAAGGGTGTCAGTTCGGCTGGAGGTGTGTATCGTGGCTCCAAGCTCAGGACACCTCATTTTTGTTAGAATAAAAAAGAATGGGACTTCCTAAGATCCTTTCCAACAGCTATGTTCAAACGGGAACCAGCCTTACCCACCATCAAAAGCACAGATAAACAAACGCTGGCCTATTTACACAAATAGACACAAAAAGACAGACAGCTTGCCATCAAAAAGAATGACTAACAATCCCACTGAGGCTGAATCTCAAAACCATTATGCTGAGTGAGTGAAAGGAGATGTCTATATAACTCCATAAATTTGAAATTCTGTAACAAGTGAAATTAGTCGTGGTGGTGGTGGGGGGGTTTGTTGGAGAGATGGCTCAGTGGTTAAGGCGCTTAACCTGCAAAGTCTAATGACCTGGATTCAATTCCCCAGGACCCAGTAAGCCAGATGTGCAAGGTGATGCGTGAATTTGGAGTTCATTTGCAGCAGTTGGAGGCCCTGGCGTGCCCATTCTCTCTCTCTCCCTCTGTTTGCAAACAAATAAACAAATTAAAAAACAATAGTCTATAGTAGGAAACAATCCCCAGAATCTTCTTGCCCTGTCAGGTGGAAGTTTGGAAAGACTTGGGAGATCTGCAGGAACTTCTGGGAGCGAATCTAACACCCTGGACCAAGGCTTGAGATGGGGCGGTCAGAAGTCATCTGTGGTGCACCTTAGATGCGTGCACTGCATCATGTCTAAGTTTTACCTTAAAAGGAAAAAACAAGTTGGGAAGATAGCTCAGTCGGTCAGGTGTTTGCCACGCAAGCATGGGGACCTGAGTTGGGTTACCCAGCACCCACATAAGAGCCAGGCACAGTGGTCAGTGTGTGAAATCCCAGAACTGGGGAGCTGGAGACAGGATGATCCTTTGGGATTGTTGGCTAGACTAGCCTAACAGGTGATCTCTGGGTTCAGTGAGAGATCCTGTTTTAAAAAAGAAAAAAAGTGGAGAGTGACTGAAGATGACATGGGATGTTGACCTTTGGCCTCCATGCGCAATCCCACACACACGCACGAACATACACACACAAGCACCTCACCCAAGACATTTTTTTTAAGAAGCTTTAAATTTTTTAAATTTTTATTTATTTATTAGAGTCAAAGGAAGAGGGAAAGAGAGAATGAGAATGAGTGCACTAAGGCTTCCACCCGCTGCAAACAGACTCCAGACACATGCTCGCTCTTGTGCATCTGGCTAACATGGGTCTGGGGAAATTGAACCTGGGTCTCCTGGCTTTGCAGGCAAGCACCTTAACCACTAAGAAATCCCTCCAGCCCCAAAGACATTTTTTTAAATGGAACACATGGGGCTGGGGAGATGCCTCAGTGGGTAAAAACACTTGCTTGCAAAGCCTGACAGTCCAGATCTGATTCCCCGGTATTCACTTAAAGCCAGGTGCACAAAGTGGCATATGCATCTGGAGTTCATTTGCAAAAGTAAGATGCCCTGGTATTCCCATTCTATCGCTCTAAAATAAATAGATAAAAATATTTTTAAATGGTGCATGCACAGCACACGTAAACATTGCATAACATGCATGAGCATGCACACACACACATGTGCACACACATACACAGCACCTTTAACCACTAAGCAACCCTCCAGCCCCACACAAGAGTTATAAGCAGAGGGAAACCTGTGCACCCATATTTCCAGCAGCACTGTTCACAAAAAGGCAGAAAGTGGAAAGCACCCAGCTGTTGGCTGAAGGGTGAATGTGGACACAAAGCGTGATCTGTACAGTGGAATATTCTGCATTTTTTTCTTTTCTTTTAAATTATCGATTTTGAGAGAGAACGAGACAGAGAAGGAGAGAATGCAGGTAGGGGTAGAGAGGATGGACGCACCAAGGCTTCTAACCACTGCAAACGAACTCCAGACACATGCACCCCTTTGTGTAGCTGGTTTATGAAGGTACTGGGGAGCTGAACCTGGGTCGCTGGGCTTTGAAGGCAAACACCTTAACTGCTAAGCCATCTCTCCAGGCCTGCTTTTCTTATTCTGAGACAGGGTTTCCTATGGTCCAGACCAGCCCCCATCTCCTATGCAGCTGAGAAGGATCCTGTGACCTGCAGATCCTTTTGCTCCCACTCCTTGGATTACAGGCACGTGCCACCTCGCCTGGTTTATACTTTGTCGGGGAATCAAACCAAAGGCTTTGTACAAAGGGAAGCAATTCTGACCCAGACTACAACATGGCTAAACCTTGAGGTTTAAACCATGAGGACATGATGCTGAGTGATGGAAGCCCAGCACAAAACAATACGGTAGTGTGTTTCCATGTCCATGAGGAACCTAGAGCAGTGAAATTCTTAGTGACAGGAAGTAGAAGGAAGGGTCCTGGGGACTGAGAAGATAAAGGAATCAGGAGTTAGGATCTAATGAGTACAGATTTTCAGTTTTGCATCAATGGGACATGTTTAATTCCACTGACTGCACTTAATTATGGCTGGCATGGTGACCCTGAGATGCCACAGTGAAACACGTCTTTAACGTGGGAAAACAGGAGAGATACAAGCATTGGACTCTAGGTAATGATATATGTGCTGAAATGTTTAGAAACCAAGTGTCCTTTTGTCCACAACTTTGCAACGCATTAAAAAATAAATAATGGGCTGGAGATATGGCTTAGTGGTTAAGTGCGTGCCTGTGAAGCCTAAGGACCCCGGTTCGAGGCTCAGTTCCCCAGGTCCCACGTTAGCCAGATGCACAAGGGGGCGCACGCGTCTGGAGTTCGTTTACAGAGGCTGGAAGCCCTGGCGCGCCCATTCTCTCTCTCTCTCCTTCTATCTGTCTTTCTCTCTGTGTCTGTCGCTCTCAAATAAATAAATAAATAAAAATTTTTTAAAAAAAATAAATAAACAACTATTACAACTTTACCCCTTTTAAAAAAAAATAAAAAAATAAAAAATAAATAAATAAATAAAATGGGGCTGGAGGGCTGGAGAGATCTTCGCTTAGTGGTTAAGGTGCTTGCCTGTGAAGCCTAAAGACCCAGGTTCGATTCCGCAGTGCCCACATAAGCCAGATGCATGAAGTAGCACATGCATCTGCAGTTCGTTTGCAGTGGCTGGAAGCCTGGCACATCCATTCCCTCCCTCTCTCTCTCTCTCTTTCTCTCTCTTTCTCTCAAACAAATAAATAAACTCTAGGGCTGAAGAGATGGCTTAGCAGTTCAGGTGCTTGCCTGCAAAACCTAAGGACCCACATTTGGCTCCCCAGATCCCATGTGAGCCAGATGCACAAGGTGACACATGCGCAAGGTCACACACATGCACAAGGTGGCACACGTGTCTGGAGTTTGATTACAGTGGCTAAAGGCCCTGGACTGCAGTAGGAATTTTCTCTTTCTCTCTCTCTCTCTTTTGCTCTCACTATCTCTCCCACTCTTGTTAAAAAAAAAAAAAAAAAAGCCAGTCTGTTGGGCTTGCCTCAAAAGAAAATCTACATGTAACTGCATAAATAAATAAAGAAATAAATAAAATGGGTGAGTAGTCTTGCAAATATGTGATTAAAAATAAGAGCAGTAAAGGCATGGTACTGCACACCTTTAATCCCAGCACTCGGGAGGCAGATGTAGTCTCGGGTGGCATGAACTCATGACAATCCTCCTACTTCTGCCTCCCAAGTGCTGGGATTAAAACATCCACCACCATGTTTGGTCTTCCATGAGTTCTTGATACACTCCAACTATACCCCATGGTAAAGCACTGAGCTCTGTAAAACAGCCTCGCAGTGCCTTCTTCAAAACCCCAAACAGATGCCTGCACTCGGGGAAGATACAGTCACTGCTGACCCTAAAAACCTCCTCCATCCCCTTGTTCCCACACTCAAGATTGCCTGCTCAGGGCCATCCTAAGAACAGGTTTCAACATCACCCGGCGCCTTTCTCTCCCCACTCCTCTTCCCTCCCCCTCCCCTACCCAGTCATGCCCCCTCACACACACCTCATGTTCCATCTGTCCGTCTGTCTGTGAAGCCTCGTCAGTCTCCTACTGGACCACTTTCTCCTCCTTTTCGACCATCACTACTGGACAACCCTTCTTCCACTGGGGCCCCAACCCTTCCTCCTTCCTACGGGCAGAGCAGAGTCTCCCAATGCAAACTTGGCCCTGCTGCACCCCATCAAAACCCCCAGTGCATGCAGGGAAACTTCAAGGTCCCCTGGGCCACTCACTCTTCAGCAGGTGGGGTTCTCCCCACCCCACCCCCTCATTACTCCCAATTCTTCCCAGAAAGCATGTGGCTTTGGCACGTGCTGGTCTATCTCCATCCAGTTCACTTCTGGTCATCCTTCAGATTTTAAAGTTCTTTTTTTGTTATTTATTTATTTATTTATTTGACAGAGAAAGAGGGGGAGAGAATGGGTGAGTCTGGGCTTCCAGCCACTGCAAACGAACTCCAGACGCGTGCGCCCCCTTGTGCATCTGGCTAACGTGGGTCCTGGGGAATTGAACCTGGGTCCTTTGGCTTTGCAGGCAAACAATCTCTAAACCATGCCTCCATCCTTCAGATTTTAGATCAGCATTGAGTTCAAGGTCACCCTCCCTGTTCCCCCTCTGTGTTGCTAAGTTCTGCCAAGGCCTCCACTGGGGACCACTTCCCACACTGGCTACTCTACATCATCTGCTGGGTTGCTGTCCTGGACATCTGTGTCCCCAACACAGTGGAGCCTGGAGGCAAAGATGTTTGGGCTGACCAATATGTCCCCTGGTTTAGGATAGATAGCCATTTGCTATTTAATGAAGGAGAGCGTGTAGCCAGGCCAGCATCCAGCCCCCCGGGAGGAGAGCCGGGGCAGTCCATCTCCGGGGCAGTCCATGGTTCATCGCTGGGCTCTGAAGTTGGGCCGTGGGACTCCTCAGGTCCTCCCTGATAGGCCTGCCGAGCCTGTGGACAGACACACTGCCGTCACCCCTCCCTGCTCCAGTCAGGCATGAAATGACCAAGCCTGACCCAGCCCCTGCTGGGTTTCCTCCAGCCCACATCTCCCTCCAGTCTTTCCTGGCACCTTGGCACCAGTTCCTCAGAAGACCCGCCTTGTATAGAGGGAGGGAGCCGGTGTGGGAGCTGCAGGCTGTGGCCTGTGCTCTCATAAGTGAAGGCTCCTTCTACCCTAGGTGGGGCAGCACCTGGCACCTGCCCACCTTCCACAGCCTGTGCACACCCACATAGCACTGCTCAGCCCACACATCTGTGTGTATGCTCACACACATCTGTGCACACACCCACACGCAACCTTGCACACTTCACCCTACCATGAACACCCACCAGAAGCATGCAAACAACACACCTACCCCACTCACAACCCATACATAGTCACGTCCCTGCCAACCTCTGCACACCCCCAATGCCCGTGAACACTCGTGAGCAACAGACCTGTGCCACCGCTCTGCTACCACCACCAAGCACACAGCTCAGCAAACCTGCACACACCCACAGACAGCTCTGCACACCCCCACACATCCAGACACGCGCACACACAGTGGCACACACCCATGCGTATAGACATCCATGAACATCTCACCCAGCCATGCATATCCATGCACATCTGGACACACACCACATATTGTACACACTGCCACACAGCCCTGACCACACGCAAACTACATGCCACGCAACTCACAACCCACGGTCACCCTGCAAAATCCCCCCCACAGCCTTGAACACCCACACCTATTTCTGCATACACCCTCATCCCTGCACACACCTAACCCTCCACCTGGTACACACACACGCACACACCAACAGACGGTCCTGCACACCCCACACAGCCACGTGCGCTCCCATACATGCCTGCACACACTTCTGCACACACACAGCACGGTGCCCCCACGAGACATATGCAAATAGCACACAGTCCACACCTGCCATCTGTGCACATTTGCTCACATCCTGCACACACTCAAGAGCCATGTGCATTCCTGCATACCCACTTTACCCCCACGTCCTGTCCGGCTCCAAACACCCATGAAATACACACAGCAACACACACAGATACTCACTTGCACACATGCCAGCACACCCTGAAAACCTCTGCACACTCCCCCTGTGGGTAGCCCTCTAAACCCATGAACACCCTTGCGTACCCACACACTCACTTCACATATATATCTACATATACCCATGCATACCCACACACCCCTGACATCCAGGCACAATGGCACCCCCCCACACACACACACCTGTGCACACCTCCCACAGTCCCACACACTGACACACATACACGTACCTCTCCACATGGTCATTCCCACATGCACAACATCATAGACTTATGCACACCCATGCATACACCCACAAAACACATACAAATAGCATCAGCCACGTATACCAGCTCCAATCCTCACACGTCTCTGCACAGTCCTGCAGGCCCTCCAGCCACTGCAAACGAACTCCCGACGCATGAGCTACCTTGTGCATCTGGCTTTCGTGGTTATTGGTGAATCAAATGTGTATTGTTAGGTTTCACAGGCCAGCGCCTTAACCACTAACACATCTTTCCAGCCCAGTGTTTTCAGTTTTGTCATGAGTGAATTTCTTTCTTTCTCTATCTCTTTCTTTCTTTTATTTATTTATTTGAAAGAGAGAGAAGCAGATAGAGAGAATGGGTATGCCAGGGCCTCTTTCAAACAAACTTCAGACATGTGTGCTACCTTGTGCGTCTGGCTTACATGGGTACTGGGGAATCAAACCTGGGTCCTTAGGCTTCACAGGCAAGTGCCTTAGCTGTTAAGCCTCCTCTCCAGTTCTGAGTGTATTTCTCACTGTGTCTCATGGTCAAAAATGTTGGGAACTCTGAAGAGTGGGATGCTCAAGCTCCCCATCCTCCAGGCGTCCTTTATCCATCTCAGTGCTCCTTTTAAACATTTAAAAATGTTATTTATTTTCATGGAGAGAGAGAGAATGAATGAATGAATGAATGAACATGGGCACACCAGGGCCTCTTGCCACTGCAAAGGAACTCCAGACGCAAGCACCACTTTGTGGATCTGGCTTTATATGGGAACTGGAGAATCAAACCCAGACTATTCAGGCTTTGCAAGCAAGTGCCTTTAATCACCAAGTCGTGTGTCCTGCCCCCAGTGCTCCTTTCAAAGACTGCTCCCTACTACATTGGCAGAGTGGTTCTGGGTGAGTGACAGGTCCTTGTGGATAGCTCTCCTCCAAGCTCTCAGCTGGCCTGGAGCCCACAAGGAGTTAAGGGCTTGCAGACTCCATGCCTGTCACCAAGTCCCTAGGTCAGAGCTTCCCAGACTCGTGGGAGCACTTAAGCATCCTCTTCTTTTGATTCCTAGCCACTTGGGAGCACATGTGACTCCCCAGCTATGCACGGACAGATAGTGGCCAAGCTCAGGGTGCTCTGTGGCTTCCTCACTACACTGGCCATCTCTGATGCATTGATAGGCTGAGAAGTGGCTAGAACCTTGTGTGACCATGGTAGTGTCTGACCATCTACTTTCATGGGGATGTTATGTGCCCCCTTCTGACAGACAGAGACCACCCACCTTGGGATAGGGACACCAAGTAGCTTTCTTTCATTACATCCCAACACATCTCCATGACACCTTTGCACTGACTCCTGGCTCCTCTGCGCCAAAGAGGCAGCAGTTTGTTAGAGAACAGCCCTGGGCCTGCAGAAATGACAAGAAAGTCAGGAAAGTGGTCCACATGGGGAAGGACTGGATTGGGCTCACTCTTCCTACATTTTAAAAATATTATTTATTTATTATTTGAGAGAGAGAAAGAGGCAGATAGAGAGAATTGGTGTGCCAGGGCAAACGACCTCCAGATGCATGTACCACCTTGTGTATCTGGCTTACGTGGGTACTGGGGAATAGAACCTGGGTCCTTAGGCTTTGCAGGCAAGTGCCTTACCTGCTAGGCCATTTCTCCAGTGCCTTCTTACTTTTTAAAAATATTGTTTTTGTTTTTTTATTTAAGAAGAGAGAGAAAGAATGGGGGCACCAGAACCCCTAGTCACTGCAAACAAACTCCAGATGCATGTACCACCATGTACATGGGTACTGGGGAATCAAACCTGTGTCCTTAGGCGTCTCAGGCAAGGACCTTAACCGTTAAGCCATTTCTCCAGCCCCCTACTTGTTCTTTGTTGTTGTTTTTTCGAGGTAGTGTCTTGCTCTAGCCCAGGCTGACCTCACATTCACTATGTAGTCTCAGGGTGGCCTCAAGCTCATGGCAACCCTCCCACCTCTGCCTCTGGAGTGCTGGGATTAAAGGTGTGTGCCAACACACCCGGCTACTAACTCTGCTTAGAAAAGCAGAGGGATCTAGGCAGGGTGCTCTGCAACTGAAGACAGGAAGTTCCAGCCCCGTAATAGAGCCTGGTCCTCTCCTGTTCTCACCAGCAAGAAGGTCAGTGCCTTGTACAGGGCGAGGGAAGTTGAGGAGGTGTTACCTTAAGACTGGTCTGGTAGTCTGATCTGAGGAGTCCCTAGGCCCTATGGGCAAAACCAGGGCTCTGGCCTGTGACCAGTCACAGTGACACAGATCAGTAGGTTTGAAAGGGGGCTTTGCAAAGCTCTGGACCATGCTGCCTCTGGTTGAGCAGGTGACAAATTGCAGCCCAGAGAGAGTAAGGGACTTGGACTAGTCCATGCAGCCCTTACCTATCACGGCACAGACAGAAGTCATGGCCCAGCCCGATGTCTGGTTCCCATTCTAGGTCATTCCCACCTGACCAGGCTGTCTGCCCAAGTCCCAACAGTATTGTAAACGAATTCTGGCAGAGGGACAGGCAGCCACACAGCCCATCTAAAGGAGCCTTGAAGGCCTCTGAGAAGACAGAGCACAACGACACGAGGTGAAACTGACAGCGGCAATGCATGCTATGACATCTCTGGCTGACTATTAATTTATTAAGTATTCCCCTATTCCCCAGGGCTCCCCTTAACCTCATAACCTCATGACATTTGGGGTTTTTGTCCAACCTCTGACTTAGTCACGACTCTTAGACATTGTGCATGGTTGCATCTGGCCGTCCCTTGGATTCCCCAAAGTCAGCGCTTCTGTTCGTGGTTAGAACCTCTATGGCTTGGCTGCTTCCTCCGACTAGTCATGACCGTCACCATGTTGAGGCAGCGCAGTTGAAACCACCAAGGGAGACTCCCAGGACATGAAGCCAACTCCCACCCCCTGTGGAGAGAGGGCCAGGCGCTCAGGCTCACGTGGTCTCTCCTCCCTGAGGTCATATGAGTGGTTGAAAATAATAATAATAAACTGGGTGTGGTGGTGTGTGCCTTTAATCCCAGCACTCCGGAGGCAGTGGTAAGAGGATTGCCATGAGTTCGAGGCCACCCTGAGACTCCATAGTGAATTGCAGGTCAGCCTGGGCTGGAGTGAGACCCTACCTCGAAAAACCAAGCAAAATAATAATAATAATAAATATATTAAAAATAATAATAAAGTCTGATGGGGGGGGGATTCTTGGTGTGGTTGCTTGCAAATCGTCCACAGGTCTTCCCAGTTATTTGGCTGATGGTGAGTCTCCTTATGGTCCTGTGAACGACCCCAGGAAACTCATGCTGGATTTTGATGGAATCTTCCTTTGGTCTATCGGTGCCTCTTCTATATTTGAGGTGAAGAGACTTGTAAAAAGTATATTAAGGGCTGGAGAGATGGCTTAGCGGTTAAGCACTTGCCTGTGAAGCCTAAGGACCTCAGTTCGAGGCTAAATTCCCCAGGACCCACGTTAGCCAGATGCACAAAGGGGCGTACACGTCTGGAGTTCGTTTGTGGTGGCTGGAAGCCCTGGCGTGCCCATTCTCTCTCTTTCTCTCTCTCCCTCTTTCTCTCTCTGTCTGTTGCTCTCAAATAAATAAATAAAATTTTTTAAAACTATATTAAAAAATATTTTATTGGGGCCAGGTGTGGTGGTGCATGCCTTTAATCCCAGCACTCAGGAGGCAGAGGTAGGAGGGTTGCCGTGAGTTTGAGGCCACCCTGAGACTCCATAGTGAATTCCAGATCAGCCTGGGCTAGAGTGAGACCCTACCTCGAAAAACCAAATATATATATTTTTTATTGGGCTGGAGAGATGGTTTAGCGGTTAAAATGCTTGCCTGCAAAGCCAAAGGACCCAGGTTTGATTCCCCAGGACCCATGTAAGCCAGATGCACAAGGTAGCACATGTACCTGGAGTTTGCTTGCAGTGTCTGGAGGCCCTGAGATGCCCATTATCTCTGTTTCCTTGTCTCTCTCTCAAATAAATAAATATTAATAGTTTTTGTAAAAAATTATTTATTTATTTGAGAAAGAGAGGAATAGGCAGAAAGAAAGAGAGAGAATGGGTGCACCTGGGCCTTCAGCCACTGCAAATGAACTCCAGACATGTGCACCCTCTTGTGCATCTGGCTAATGTGGGTCCTGGGGAATTGAACCTGGGTCCTTTGGCTTTGCAGGCAAATGCCTTAACCGCTAAGCCTTCAGCCCCTATTTTTTCTTTATTACTTTTTATCAGAGAGCTTGAGAGAGAGAATTGGCATGCCAGGGCCTCCAGCCACCACTCAAACTCCAGATCATGTGCCGTCTTGTGTTCATGCGTGATCTTGCATTTGCGTCACCTTGTGCTCCTGGCTTACATGAGACCTGAAGAGTCGAACATGAGCCCTTAGGCTTCATAGCCAGTGCCTTAAGCACTAACCCATCGTCTCTCCACCTGGCCCCTCTCTATTTTAAGAATGCCTAAGCAGGGCTAAAGAGATGGCCTAGGTGCTTGCCTGCAAGCCTAAGGACCTGGGATGGATTCTCCAGTATACATGTAAAACCAGATGCATGAGGTGGTGCATGCATCTGGAGTTCATTTGCAGTGGCTGGAGGACCTGGTGTGCAAATTCTCTCTCTCTATCTGCCTCTCTCTCATAAACAAACAAATAAGTAAATAAATAAATAAAATATTTGTAAAAATGCCTGAGAAGGGCTTAGTGGGTAGATTGTTTGCCTAGCATGTAGCAAGCCCTTGGGTTCATTCCCTAGCACACATGCCTGCAATCCCAGTGCTCTGGAGGCAAGAGGAACAACAGTTCAAGGTTATCTACAGCTACATAGTTGCAGGCTAGCCTGGGATAGTTGATAGCCTATGGAGAAAGAAAATGGGGGATTTCAGGGGAGATGCTCCCCAAACCAACGTACAAAGTTGTGAAGATTGGGCTTGGTTATGAACTTGGATGGATGAAAAGATGTCTAGACTGGGGGATGGCATCATGCATGCTTGTGGGGATGTTTTCAGAGAGGGTTGATATGTGGGACAGTGATTGGAGGGGAATGACCCACCCAGAGTGTGGGTGGAGCTGTCCAGTGGCTTGGGAGAGTAAGAAGGTAGAGTTTGGCCTGACAGCCTCTTTCTTTCCTGTTTCTTCCACCTTCCTTTCAATGTAAACTCCTGCCAAGAACTTCTAGACCCTGGGCACAGAATTGGGAATGTTAAGTGTCCCACCTCCTTGGATCAGACAGTTGTCTAGTGGTCTCCCTCTGCATCAGACAGACGCTAATCCAATCCACCCTTCTCATCCCTTTCTGGTCCTCTGGAGGACCCTGACTAACACAAGAGCCAACTGTGAATGGTCAATTTCCTGGGAAAGCTGGGATCCAGAGAAGAGTGGTCTGCACACATCCCAGGAAAGAGAGTGTTGAGAACAGAAAATATTGCTTTGCCTAGACCATGCTCATAGTATGTGTTTGCAAAAATAATGTAACTACTGTGGGTTGATGTAATTTCCCATTCTCAACTCCTTGTCCAAGATTACACTTTCAGTTGGAGGTGGCCAGGCTATATAATTCTGAACATTAGACCATATGTGTGGGGCTGGAGAGATGGCTTAATGTTATGGCGCTTACTTATGAAGCCTAAGGACCCAGGTTCGATTCTCCAGGTCCCACGTAAACCAGATGCACAAGGTGGCTCATGTGTCTGGAGTTCATTTGCAGTGGCTGGAGGCCGTGCCACAACCATTCTCTTTCTCTCTTTCTTTCTCTCTTTCTCTCCCTTTCTCTCTGTCTCAAATAAGAATACATTAAAAAAATAAGTGTGTGGGCTGAAGAGATGGCTTAGTGGTTAAGGTGCTTGCCTGCAAAGCCAAAGGACCTCAGTCTGATTCCCCAGGACCCACACACATAAGCCAGATGTACAAGGTGGCGTATGTATCTGGTGTTCGTTTGCAGTGGATGGAAGCCTTGGCAGCCTATTCTTTCTCTCTCTCTCTCTTTCTTCCTCTTTCTCTTTCCATCTCTCAAACCAACAAATAAATAAAAAATAAAATATAAAAAAAATGTGTTTGCAAGCTTATTTTCCCCAATAGGCATGCTGCTTTTTCCCCTTCGGACTTTTTTTCTGATGGAAACTGGCTGTGACACTTGAACTACAGCAGCCATTTGCAACCTTGTGGGCAAAGCCAAAAACATCGCGAGCTACAAATCAGGGACAGCAACTGTTGTCTTCAGACTCATGTTATCCAAGAGGAACAAATCCATGGGCTGGAGAAGTGGCTCAGCAGGTGCTTGCTTGCAAAACCTGATAGCCCAGGTTCGATTCCCCAGTACCCACAGGAAGCACAAGATGGCACCTGTGTGTGGAGTATGCTTGCAGTGGCTAGAGGCCCTGGTGTGCTCATCTCCCACCTCTCTGCTTGCAAATAAATAAAAATAAAATAAAAACTCACCCCACCAGTTGTTTACACCACTGAACTCAAGTTATTTGATACTTGTAACCAAAACAATCCTCACTTGGATAAAACAAATAATACATGAGATTCATTTGTAGTCAGACATAAGAGCTCAAAGGTTATAGAAGCTGGATCTTAGAGTTCTAGACTTGAATGGGGTCCTTTCTTAAAGTTTTCCGGTATCTATCCATTCAGACTTTGTGAAGGTGGAGAAGACACGCTTCTCTTACCCAAAGGGATCTTATAGTTAAATAGAGCTTAAAATTTAGGCCAATGTTGAACAAAGAATTCCCTTTCATGTTTCATTCCCCAATGGTTCAATTAAGCCAGTTTGCTTTTTTATTTCCCCCTCAGTGGCGCTCATGAACGGCTAGTTACCAGCTTTTCCTTAACAGGGGGATGGCTTAATTAAAATACTTTTCAGTTTCTGTTGTGTTTGTGTAGTTTGGTTTGTTTCTTGGATTCATTATTATCATTTTCTTTGACTTTCTTCACAGATCTGATTCCACAGGCCTCTAATCTTTACAACAGATCTGATCAAACAAGGAAGTGCGACAGAGTTCTGAAACCATGCGCAGTCACAAAAGACCTCCTCTGGTCTAGCCTGGTTGCGACAGGAGAACAAAATTGCAAGGATTCTTTCTTTTCCAATCCTCCAGGGCCTCGCAGGAGCCACCCAACCTTCCCTGGAGATCAAAATTTCTTGTCATCCTTGTTCCACATTACTGGAATCAAGATTCTTGTGGGCAAAGGGACAGGGTCACCTGGCTCTGGGTAGAGTCAATGTGCCTACTGTGGTCATTCTAGCCCTGTCCCTCTGAGGATCCTTGGGATGGGTCTCCTCACGGGACCTCAGTCCCTTTGTTAGGAGTATGTTCTCTGTTATCTTTCCTGGTGACTGCTCCCTGCTTGATCCTTCTGGTCTGAGGGAATGCATTTCATCTTTAGCATGTGACTCAGGCCTGGCTAATCAAACCTTCATATCATCCCCCCTCTCCCTCCTTGCAAATAAATCCTTGGCCACAGTGATTGGTTCAGGCATAGCCATGTGACTAACCAGACCAACCAGAGCCAATGACACTCAATGAAGGGACTTTTATAACCTTGACTAGAAATGAGCCTTTTTAGCAACAGTTGTTACTATTTTAGGCCAATGCACTGGGGAGTGACTTGTTAGTAATGAAATCTGAATCATGACCCTCTTAACCTCTATCAAATTCATGTTTCTACCTCATCTTCCACGGTCCTGTCTGGACACAGCTGTTGATGGACCCCTGACAAACGTGTGTGGGGAAGTTGCGGCCTTCTAGGTTTTCAGCGTCTGGAAGATGGGGTGACACAGGCATTTGTGGGTGACCATTGTCATCCAGTCATACCAGGAGGGGTATACTCCAGGAACAGGTGGCTGTCTGCTTGCTATGTGGCAGAGGATTCAGGGCTGTATTTTCCCTCCTAAGCATATTGTACTTCCAATATTAATAATGTTTTCTGGGAAACTCCCAGATGTCAGGGTTTGAAAATCCTGAGGCAGCTGCTAATTGTGTCTTGGTTTTGTTTAAGTGAAAATGCTAATGAATGTTTTTTCTGTGTGTCATAATAAGAACCAAAAACGGGAACTTGAGGCTGATGTAAGCTTTGGTCACTGTCCCCTTGTGGGCCACAGAACTCTTCCTTCCAATGATTAGAGTTGATGAGTCTTTTTTTTTTTTTTACTTTTTTTTTTTTAATTTTTTAGCGAGAGAGAGAGAGAGAGAGGGAGAAAGAGAGCCAGAGAGACTGTCATCTCTCATAACTTTTGTGAGGCAGGATTTGGGGAAGGCTGGCCTCGCTGGCTCTGGCTCAAGCTTCTCATAGTTTGAACCGGTAGGTGGCTACAGGGGTCAGGGTCTGCCTGCACCTCTCCATCTTGATGTGGTCTCCAGGTCTCTCTGGGTGGGTGGTCTCTTGGGGGTCAGATTGGGCTTCCTTGGAACTTGGAGGACTGTTAGTGCTGTAACTGAATGTTTCACAGCATATGCCATCCATCCATCCATCTACCCGTCCATCCACCCATCCATCCATCCAGGTGGAAACCGGGTCACCTTCTAGCTATAGAAGTCACAGAGCTTTACTTTAGCTCACACTGTGTTGGTCATAGTCCATGTCCTGCTGGGAAAATGACAGGGCACCTGGGGCTCATTCTGCAGGAGAGAGGCCGTTTCAGATTCTATCTGGACAATGACTCCACTCTCACTGTCCCTATTCTGAGCCAAGTCAAAGTGCTGTGGAGTTTTCTTTACACCTTAGGGTGACCAGAGCCCATTGCACTGGTATACAAAAAGAACCCAGCCTGACCCACTCTGTGTGTGTATGCATGTGTGTGCACGTGCACATGTATGTGTGTGTGTGTAAGTGCATGTTTACATGCATGTGGAGGCTAGAGGACAACTTCAGGTTTTACTCCTCGGGTATCATCCACCTTTATTTTAAAAAAGCCAATTACTTATTTTATTTGCAAGCAGAAAGAGAGAGATTACAAACCTCTGCCATCACGGCTGGCTTTTTTTACATGAATTTCTGGGTTTAAACTCAGGTCCTCATGCTTGCAAAGCAAGCACTTTCCCTATCTCCCCAGTCCCTGAGCCACTTTTAATTAACTACAGTGAACTTTCATTAAATTTATTTATTTATTTGCAAATACAGAGAGACGGGGAGAAGAAAGACAGAGAGTCAGAATGGGCACGCCAGGGCCTCCAGCCACTGCAAACGAACTCCAGATGCATGTGCCATCTTGTGCATCTGGCTTACATGGGTACTGGAGAATCGAACCTGAGTCTTTAGGCTTCACAGGCAAGTGCCTTACCCGCTAAGCCATCTCCCCAGGCCCTCCTTTGTTTGACACAGTCTCACTATGTAGTCCAAGTTAGCTTAAAACCTCCACCCTGCACCTCCCTTCTGTTGGGACTATTAGCCTGAACGTGGGTGAGAGAAAAATACAAAAGAGAGGATGGCTTTTGGACTGTTTTCCTCCTTAAGCTGCTCAGTCTAAGGACCTGGAGAGGACAGGGGAAGTGAGAGTAGGCCTTGCTTTATGCCTGGACCACCAAGGTCCTGTCCTGTGTGACTTCATTAGCTGTCTGATCAAGAAATGGCAACATTTGTACAATATTGATACTCCTTAATAACAGCATTTGCAATGGTGCCCGTTGCCAAAGCTTGGAGAAGAAGGCAGATGTTTGAGCCTGGCCTATTGCCACCCAGCTGTTTCTCAGCTGAGGCTGGGTGCCAAAACCAAGATTTTAGGACCATTAAGAAGCCGCTCTGGTGCTTTCCCCCAATTGCCAGGGCCGTTCAGCCGGAGTCCACACATGGGCCTGGGTACGGCGGGGCGGAGAGAAAGGGCCTCGGCAATGACTGGCAGAGTGCTCTGCTCCCAAATTCCCATTTCAGATGAGTAAAAGCCGACCAGACAACAGCAGAGAATGGGCAGACAGCCATGACAGTCAAGCGGGGAGAGAAATGGTATTTATTCATTTTTTTTAAAAAAAGAGAAATGGTATTTATTTGTGTACTCATCCCCTTGTTTCTTCTGTGACTTGTTCATTTATTCATTCAGCATGTTATTTTATGAGTCTGGATGCTGGGTAAGAGGGAAGTGACTAATCAGAACTCTCCTCTGGGAAGGTGGCTGGGTGGGGGGCAGGAATGGGATCATGGTCGCCCTTTAACAAAGTCTAGCCGTAGGGGAGGCAGGTGTTTTGAGAAGTTTTGCTCACACGTGGAATCCCAGCCATATGCCGAGAGCTCGAAGAGGGGTTAGGGATATTCAGGCTAGAATTGTCCTACTTCCTGCCAGGAGGAGGGGTGGGCGAGATGTTTATGTCCGTCAGTCATCAGGGTCAACTCACCAATGTCTAACGTCCCCCCGGTTACAACACACATGCCTACTTCCGGTCAGCAGGTGCCCAGCTGAGCTGGCTGCACATCTCGACCTCTGTTTCCATAGCCGCAGAGCGGAGGGTGGGAGAGGGGGCGGCAACCTCTTCCTGGCCAGTTCCAGGGCTGGTCAAGCTCTCAGAGCTGTGCTGATTTCTAGGCCAAGGTGTACACAGCATGGGCTGTCCCTGGTCAGTTACCTACATTACAGAAGGGTGCGGGGAATTCTTCCTCTTGCCCGTTTGCCTGCCATGCCCCATTGTGCCATGCCCCAGCTCACATGCTGACTCCCGCCCTCCTACCCCTGCAGGACCCAGGGGCGTCTTGTTCCTTTGCTGTCTTCATGGATGGATGCTAGGACTCTTCAAGGCACTAGTCACAACCTTCTGTCACCTCTGCGTTTCCCTTGGCTATTCTGAGGTCATTCCATGGCTTCCATGGTATGACAGGGTCAGAGAACACAGGCTCTTCTCTCCTCTGCTGCCTGATTCATGTGGAGCCCTGTCCTTAGGTTCCAGTTAGTGAGACAGTGGGACTTTGCCCCCGTTTGGGCAGATCTGTGAGGCATCAACTGAAGCCTGCTGTCAGGGACACCCTCCTGAGGATGCCTTGATTTTCCAAGCATCAGTTCCCGACTAGCTTCTGCCTGTTTACAGATACTGTCACACCCCAGAGAGCTGAGTTAACTCATAGGTTTACAGACACAAGCACATCTCTAGAGAGCTGTTCCCTCATAGGTTTATAGACATCATCACACCTCCGGAGAACTGTGTTAGCTCATAAATTTATAGATATCGTCTCATCTCCAGAGAGCTGAGTTATCTCATAGGTTTGGTCCAATTATCTGTCCAGTTAGTAGAATATAAACTATTTTACCAAACCTATGAGAAAATATCTGCCTTTTTGTGGCAGGGGCTTGATATGAAAGAAGTATAGAACTTGCCATGTAGCCTACACTGGTCTGGGATTTACCATCCTCCTGCCTCAGCCTCTCAAGTGCTGGATTACAGATGTGTGCCACCATGCCCACTTCTGCCCATCCCTTCTTTGTTTGTTTTTCTTGTTTTTCGAGGTAGGGTGTCATTCCAGCCCAGGCTGACCTGGAATTCACTATGTTGTCCTCTCAGGCTGGCCACGAACGCATGACGATCCTCCTACCTCTGCCTCCCGAGTGCTGGGATTAAAGGTGTGCGTCACCATGCCTGGCTCTATCCTTCCTTTTTAAGAAACCACCTGGACAGGATATTGGATTGTCTTTCCTCAAGAATTCATCATGTCCTCATTTCTACTTCCCTTCAGTCTTTTCTCCTGCTTGCAGTGTGCAGTGTACCCGTCCTCTGGGGCTGGAGAGTCTTATTCTTCCTCTTCATTTCCCCCCTGACTTCTGAGTCCTCTTCAACATGTGAAGCTCAAATACTAAGCTTTGAGCACGTGAAAATTTTTCCATGCCTTTCTTCTGAGAAAACAATTCCTAAAGAACAGATACCATATGGTTTGAGCTGGGAGGAGAGAATAATAGGAAATTGTAAGACATACAGAGATTAAAGAATATCAGCTAATAAATTATTCCTGGGGTGGCTTAGTGGTTAAGGCACTTGCCTGCAAAGCCTAATGACCCAGGTTCAGTTCCCCAGCACCCACATAAAGCCAGATGCACAAAGTGGTACGTGTGTCTGGATTTTGTTTGCAGTGCCTGGAGGCCCTGGAGTACCCATTCTCTCTCTGTCTGTCTCTCTTCTCTCTCTCTCTCTCTGTTTGAAAATAAACAAAATAAAACATTAAAAATTATTCTTTTTTAATGTACAAGTTTTATTTGGACATCTGTTTCGAAATTTCTAAGATATATACTGAGAAATATTTCTAGGTCATGGTGAGGTGACTTACGTAAAAACTAATTCTTTTGTATCAGACATATACTAACATTGAGTCATTTTTTTTTTTTCCCACCAGCTTTGGGTATCAAGCTCTGGGCCTCGTACGTACTAGATAAGTGCTGGAGCCCTAAGCCACAGCCCATACTTACAGTGGCAGTTTAGTAAGAGTGGGTTTGGTGCCTCTGATGGTCCAGCCAGTAGCTGCGATTGGGGCTGGGGAGAAGCCAGTGAATCAAGCATCTACTGTGCAAGCAGGAGCAGCAGATGCTGTAGTGGGCATCTTTAGTCCCAGAGCACCTACGAATACGAGGTGAGAAGTAGTGACAAGAGAATCCCTAGAAGCTTGTGGAACGGCTCACTTGGCAAATACAGCAGTGAACTTCGACAGGCCCTGCCTCAAACAAGAGGGACGTGGAAGAGGAACCCCTGAGGTTCTTCTCTGCCTTCCACACACAGCTTATCATGGCATTCATGGGTCTGTGCTCACACCCGTGAACATGCACGAAACAACAACAACAACAAAAAATTAGGAAATGTGGGGAGAAATCATTAGCATGTATAGTAGTCTCTTTTCTTGTTTCCATGATAAAATAGCTGAAAGAAGTCACTTTAGGAACAAAGGGTTCATTTTGGCTCATGGTTGGAGGAGACACAGGCTGGTAAGGCCGAGCCCTAGGAGCTTGCTCACCTCTGGGTGAATCAGGAAGAAGAGAGGGCCAGAAGCAGGATAGAGCTAGGAACCTCAAGCCTCTGCTCTTGGAACCGATGCTGCGGAACACGCTAGAACCTCAGCAGAGGCAGGAAACCTGTTGTTCATCCTCCACGGACCTTGGCAATGAACACCTCTCAGCAGCAGCAGCAACAACTTGTGGACTATCCAGAGAGACTGACTCTTACCACCTGGGGTCAGCCTTCAGTGAGTCCCTTCTCTCTGCGCTGTGACACAGTACCCATCAAAAGCAACTTCAAAAAGGAAGGATTTCTGTTGGCTTACAGTTTCTGGGTGCAGTCCATCATGCAGGGAAGGCATAGTGGTGAGAGATGGCTGGTGTGTGAGGCAACTGGTCACGTTGTTGTTATTATTATTTACTTATTTTTAATATTTATTTATTTATTTATTTATTTATTTATTTATTTGAGAGCGACAGACACAGAGAGAAAGACAGATAGAGGGAGAGAGGGGAAATGGGCGCGCCAGGGCTTCCAGCCTCTACAAACGAACTCCAGACGCGTGTGCCCCCTTGTGCATCTGGCTAACACGGGACCTGGGGAACCGAGCCTCGAACCGGGGTCCTTAGGCTTCACAGGCAAGTGATTAACCACTAAGCCATCTCTCCAGCCCTATTTTTAATTTTTGATGTTATTTATTTGAGAGAGAAAGAGGCAGATGAGCAAGAAAGAGAGAGAATGGGCACATCAGGGCCTCTAGCCACTGCAAACAAACTCCAGATGCATGCACCACCTTGTGCATCTGGATTTATGTGGGTACTAGTTTCTGAACAAGTATGCTGAACATGTCCTGCCCCCTGCCCCCCCTGCCCTCCCTTTTCATGGTCCCCTCCCGTTAGTTCTCTGTGTTCCCCTAGACAGTTTTACTGGTTCATGTAATATGTACATACATGATTTTTCCTTTTTGGTTTTTTGAGGTAGGGTCTCACTTTAGCCCAGGCTGATCTGGAACTCATTATGTAGTCTCAAACGCAACACTCATCCACCTACCTCTGCCTCTCAAGTGCTGGATTAAAGGTGTGCACTACCACTCCAGGGAAATGCACATGCAAAGAAAAAAAAAAAACATGATATTTGTTTTTCTGAGATCGACTTCAGTTACTTAATATGATTACCTCCAATTGCTTCCGCTTTCCTACAAACAGCATTAGCTTTCTTATTCTTTATAATTTTTAAAAAAAAATCCCACTGTGCAGCAGAGGAGGTGGCTCAGGTTAAAGGAGCTTGCTTGCAAAGCCTGCCAGTCTGGGTTTAATTTTCCAGCAGCCTCAGAAAGCCAGACTCAATGTGGCTCACGCCTCTGTGATCCCAAGGCATTTAAAACAATGGGAGGCAGAGCCAGGAGAATTGGAAACAAGTGTAGCATTTGTTGGCAGTCTGGCTGTTGCTTTGCATGGCCAGAGACTGTCTCAAAGGAGGTACAGCCAGGCATGGTGGTTCACGCCTTTAATCCCAGCACTTGGGAGGCAGAGGTAGGAGGATCACTGTGAGTTCAAGGTCACCCTGTGGATCTGTCAAGGAGCCACCGTGTGCCAGCGCTATGCCAGGGACGGCAACACTGCAGGGACCAAACAGGCACTGTTCCTTCCTCAGAAAGCTTTCAGACTAGCCACACTCGGCACTCATCTGCTGACTGAAAATGAAATGTGGCCTAGAGAGATTAAGAGACTCGTCCAAGGTGACACGGTTAATAAAGTATCTGCTGGGATTGGAACTCCAGCCTTTGTCTTTCCTCCAAGCCACCTTAAAAATGACAGAATCTGTATAGCTGCCATGCTTCCTTACTTCCTCCCTTGATCCTTCTCATTTCATAATTAGTACTGGAGCGAGGCCTGACAGGTCAGCCATTCTCTAATGTATGATGAATGAACACACGAGAGCATTGAGAAGGGTTCATTACAGAGCTGGAGAGATGGCTTAGCAGTTAAGGCACTTGCTTGTAAAGCCTGAGGACCCAGGTTCTATTCCCCAGTACCCATGTAAGAAAGACAGATTCACCAGGTGGTGCATGCATCTAGAGTTTGTTTGCAGTGGCTGGAGGCCCTGGCATCCATTCTCTCTCTCTCTCTCTATCTGCCTTTTCTTTCTCAAATAAATAGATTAAAAAAATTTTTAAGGGAGAGTTCATTATGACTGAGTTTTCTGGTGCTGTGCACATGCTGGGTTTAAAGGTGTGTGCCACCACGCCTGGCTTTTTTTTAATTTTTAAAAATATTTTAAGACCCGGTGTGGTGGTACACGCCTTTAATCCCAGCATTCAGGAGGCAGAGGTGGGGTGATCATCATGAGTTCAAGACCACCCTGAGACTACATAGTGAATTTCAGGTCAGCCTGGGTTAGAGTGAGACCCTACCTCAATATATATATATACATACGGGCTGGAGACATGGTGTAGTGGTTAAGACACTTGTCTGCAAAGCTAAAGAACCTAGGTTCAATTCCTCAGTACCCACATAAAGCCAGATGTACAAGGTGGCATATGCATTGGGAATTTATTTATTTACATGCTCATTCTCTTTCTCTCTCTTTGTCTCTTTCTCATTCTCTCTCAAATAAATGAATAAAATATTTTTAAAAAATTATTTATTTGAGAGACAGAAAGGGAGAGGGAGGGAGAGAGAGAGAAAAGAAGGAGGAGGCGGAGAAAGAGAAGGAAGAAAAAGAAACAACTGGACATTCCAGGGGTTCCTGGCACAGCAAACAAATTCCAAACACATTTGCCACTTTGTGTATCTGGGTTTACATGGGTACTGGGGAATTGAACCCGTAGCCATCTGGCATTGCAAGCAAGTGCCTTTAATTGCTGAGCCATCTCTCCAGTCCTCCATTTTAAATATCTATGGAATATATTGGACATACACACACATGTATATGGGGATTCACTTGCCAACACACATACATATATGTTGAACAAAATGCATATATATTAAATGTGTATATATATATATATATATACACACACACACATACACATACATACACATACATACATACACACACACATATGTATACATATGGAGGTATATATATATATATTCCTCCCCCCATCGCTGAGAGTAAAGTTTATTCACAGACATAAGCCAGCAAATGTATTTGATTGATGAACTAACCCATAAAAGTGGTGGATGTGGATGCAGATGGCTTTTGGCATGCGGGGGGCAAGGCTGCAAATAGCAGCGTGCTTCACACACTATTCCTGAAATTCAGTCTCTAATGGTGCTTTGCTCCAGGGAGCAAATTCTATCTCAGCCACAGGAGGGCCCCTGGTCCCTTGAACTGCCTGTCTGACACAGGCTGGGCATTCAGCAGTAAAATGAAGAGCAGACTCAGGAGTAGAATACCAGTAATTTTTTTTTTTTTTTTTGTATGGGTGGTGGGAATGGAATATTTGGCGGCCATCCAACATTTCCTCAAATTGGCAATGCCTGTGGGTGGCATTTTCAAAGTATTAGCTTGACTATAGTTTGGACAAAAGTTCCCGGCCCGCACAGATCAATGCATATGCGAAAACACCCTCTCAAGCTCTCTGCCTCCACTCCAATTCACACATTTCTTTCTTTTTCGTTTTGTCACCGGCTCAAGTGTGCTCTGTTCCAGTGTGACTGGGTGGGACCAACTTGCCAGGGTTGCTCCATCTCTGTGAACAAAGGGCAGAGAGGCTGCTCTGAAACAGCCTGGCTCTGAACGGAAGCCTCTGTCACCATGTCTGCTGGCAGAAGCCCTAGTCACCAGCTTCCTGCTAACCATTGAGTATGGAGCTGTGGCCAAAGGTGACCTTACTGTGGCTTCAAAGCCACTTCCAATACTCACTGTGATGATGGACCACTCTTGCTTCTCCAGGACATAGATGAGTTGACATATCTCACCCGCCAGGTCTGAAATGCCACCATTCTCAAGGTGGGCATAAGCTCTGGATTTCCAGCCTCGTGAATAAACAACGAGAACCTACAGGGCCACAAAGCTTTTAAAATATTTCATTTGTATTTATTTGAGATAGAGAGACAGAGAGAGAAAGAAGCAGACAGAGAGAGAATGGGCAGGCTCGGGCCTCCAGCCACTGCAAACGAGCCCCAGATGCATATGCCGCCTTGAGCCTCGGGTCCTGGGGAATCAAACATGGGTCCTTAGGCTTTACAGGCAAGCACCTTAATCACTAAAGCAATCTCTCCAGCCCTCACAAAGCTTTTGCCAGGCCCATTTTCTGCCCTAAATGGTTACTGCTCTTTGCACAGTTGATAGGCAAGTAGAGATGTCTGGGTCTAGCTAGATTAGGAGCGGTGACAGACTCAGGTGGAATTGTGGGGTTAGGGTGGACGAAGGCAAGCAGGAATCACCTTCCATGAGAGGATAAGCGTAGCTAGGATGCTGCACAATGGCTCTGGCTGCTGGTACCCAAACCTCAATCATTGCCCAAGTGGGGTGATGCTACAGAGGCCAAGACAGAATGGCTCCAGCAGGGGGGCTCCTGCCACTGAGCTCTTCCACGAATTAGAGCCTGGCCGCACTCCTTCCCGGTACTTGTCCAGACTGGGTTAACTCTTCTCTTTTTCCACACCCCATTAACTCAGGGCCTGCCTTTCATCGACTTCCAACAACTCAGGAGCCCGGTTCTGGGGACATCTGTGACCTGTTGTGCAGTAATAGCTTGGTTTTCCCCGTGTTCGGCTCCCTCCTCGAGTACTTAGTGTTAAATCATAGGGGAGGGAAGTGTGAGCAGAGGAAAAACAGCACTATTACGTGACCCCTGATGAGACCGCTGTGATAGAATTAAAGGCTGCCGCCCTAGGACATTCTAACAGATGACATTGTGAGGTTGCCAAGGTAACCCACCAGGATACAGTTCCAACATCTTTGGGGTTGTTGCTGGATAGATGAGGTCAGTTAGAGGTAAGGCCCAGCTGCCCAGGGTCTGTCCCCACTAGCTGACCAACCCACAGCAGCTGAGGGGAAACTGGAGGCAGCTTCTGTAAGACAGAAGTGAATCCAAGGTTTTGCAGAGAGTGAATTAGAACCCTCTGGGCTGCACAGAGCTTTAAAAGATACTAATGCCTCCACTGGTTCCTCCATCAACATTTATTGCACATATGCGCAGGGAGGAAGCATTGGAACATACAGGAGGGAAGGCCAAGAGTTCTAGAAAAATCCCAAGAAATGTACAGGGAGGGGGTGGGGATGTCATTTAAAACATTTAAATATACAGAGTTAATACTTAGGAAAACATCGAGTAGAAGAAAATGGAACGGTCAAAAGAGCTTATTCTGGTGTTTAAAAACAATATAACAGGTCAGAAAAAAAAAACCCAACAAAATAACAACTAAACACAAATAACAGAGCCATATACCAAAATGAAACTGCAGGCAAAAATTTTAGAGTAGACCAGGCATGTTGGCACAGGCCTTTAATCCCAGCACTCTGGGAGGCAGAGGCAGGGGGACTGTCATGAGTTCAAGGCCAACCTGGGACTACAGAGTGAGTGCCAGCCTGGGCTAGGTTGAGACCCTGCCTTGAAAAACAACAACAACAACAAAAACCACCACCAACAACAACAACAGCAAAATAGAATAGACATGATTTGTTTAAAAAGAATTAATGTGGCTGGAGAGATGGCTTAGCAGTTAAGGTGTTTGCCTACAAAGCCAAAGGACACAGGTTTGATTTCCCAGGACGCAAGTAAACCAGGTGCACAAGATGGTGCATGTGTCTGGAGTTTGTTTGGAGTGGCTGGAGGCCCTGGTGCGCCCATGCTCTCTCTCTCATAAATAAATAAAAGCAAGGCCTGGAGAGATGGCTTAGTGGTTAAGCGCTTGCCTGTGAAGCCTAAGGACCCTGGTTCAAGGCTTGATTCCCCAGGTCCCACGTTAGCCAGATGCACAAGGGGGCGCATGCATCTGGAGTTCGTTTGCAGTGGCTGGAGGCCCTGGCACACCCATTTTCTCTCTCTCTCTCTCTCTCTCTCCCCCCTTTGCTTGCAAATACCCTGGGTTTACCTGCGGACCACTGGCTGGCGCCTAAAGTAGTGTTTTTGTTTTCTCTCTGTGCAATGACCATCAAAGGTATTTAAGTAGCACAAACACCTCTCCCTTTGGCTTCATAAAGAGAAGTTCAACACTAGCTCGACCCTGGACCCTTGTCCTGTCTTTTTTTTTTTTTTTTTTTTTTCTCCCAGGTGATAAGCTCAAATGAAGAACATTGGGGCGGCAGTGGCAAAAGGATGTCAGGAAGTGGTGGGGCAGAAAGTGAACCAGAGAAAGAAACAGAAACAAATGGGGTGGGGGGAGGGGAGAGGAAGATGAGCAGAAGTGGGATGGCTACAGGGAAGAAAATCCCATTGTGGCTCTAACAAGATGAATTCTTACAAACATGACAGTGCTTCTGCACCCCCACCCCCGTACCAGACAGACCTCATTAAAACTCAGGGCCTAAACCAGCCCTCACCCACAGGAGCTCCAATGCCTAAGACCCCCTCTTTGTCCAACCAGAGCAAGGTGATAATCAACTAGATGATGTTAGGCCCCTTATGGTAACGATAAATAATAATTTAAAAATAAATCAGATAGAATGCTTCCAAACACTTTACATTTAACCCATGAGGAAGTGCTGTTGGGACAAATGCATGGGGCCAAAGTCACTTAGGCAAGTCACAGGAGTAGGGACAGAAACCAGGAGGCCATCCTGACTATTTGTCTCTAGTACTCTCTCTCTCAACAAGGTAATTTTGGCTTTGTTTGAATTGGTTCAAGACCTTATTTATTTGTAAGATAGAACCAGAGATGGATGGGGAAGAGTATGGATGTGCACCAGGGTCTCCTGCCACTGTAAATGAACTCCAGACACATGTATCACTTTGTGCATCTGGTTTTACGTGCATACTGGGGAATTGAGCCCAGGCCACTGGCTTTGCAAGCAAGTGCCTTTAACTGCTGAGCCATCATCCCCAGCCTAGAAAAAAAAAATCATTTTCTAATGACCCACTGCTTCACACCCTTACTTCATTCATGCAACCTTGTCCTGGAGACTTGATTTATGCATGTCATCTTCTCCTTGGGCAGCCCACCCACCACCAGACCAGGTTCCATGACTCCCCTCCTCCTCCACCACAAATCACAACAGGGCGCAACAGTGGACCACTGGCACTGACTGTCTCTCAGGAAGCACTCGCTCACTGCCAAGAAATAACTTGGGCAGCAGCACCCTGAGATGTGATGCGCGAGGAGGCTCCCACCTGTGGAAAAGGGGTCAAGGAATGGTCCCCTCTGGATGGCAGTCACCGTTCCAGCATCCTGGCCAGGACCTTGGGGAGCAGGAGGAGGGAGGAAGCGAGAGCATCCCAGTGTCCCCACGCGTCACGAAACCTGGCTGCGTGAGTGAGGAAGAGGAGGGGGTCGCGTAGGATCCCCGGGGGTGGCTCAGGGCGGGCCTGTGGCTTTTTTATTATTTTTTTTTCCTGCTCCCCCTGAAGATGCCGCGCGCGGCATATTTTGCACATGAGTTCAGAGGAAGAGGAAGTGTAGCTGGCGGGCGCGCGGCGGCGGCGGGGGCGCGGCGGGGCTGGCCGGAGTCTGGAGCGCGCCCTGGGAGCTCTCCGGGGCGCAGCGCCACGGGGCGGGGAGCTCGGCGGGGCCTCGGGCTCCGGGGAAGGGGGAGGGAAGAGGGAGGGAGGGACCCACGCGCCGCCGGGGCGCCCCGAGGGGACGGACGGAGCGACACGCCAGCATCCTCACCCCACCTCCCCAAGCGCGCTCGGTCCCCACCCCGGCGCCCTGGTCGTCCGCGCGCGCCGCCGCCTCCTCTGCATGGCCCAAACTTTCCTCCCGGGACGCCGCACGCTGTCGCTGGGAGTCCCCCGCGCCTGGGTCGCCGCCGCCGGTAGCCGGAGGTAGGTGGGCGCTCGAGGCCGTGGAAGCGGGGTGTGTGTGTGTGGGGGGGGACAGGGACTCGGGGTGTCGGCGTGTACCGGCCCCTCCTGGTGGCTCGGCGGACCGGGTCCCTGGAGACCCTAAGCGAGAGCCCCTCGTGGCATCTCCCTGCGGACTGTCTGTGGCCCTGGGGGAGGGGGACGCTGCTGGATGAACCCCTCTCTGACCCCGGGTGGGATGGAGATGGGGACCCATTGGATGGGACTCCAGGGCTCAGGCCAACTTTTTTTTAGGAGGGGTGGGGACCGGCGCGTGGTATGGAGAGGCAGTGGGGAGCATCTTGTTGGGGGTCTGCGGTGGCTCGTCAGATGAGGGGCGCCTGGAAGGGCACAAGTGGGGCGCTTTGAGGCTACAGGTGGGTTAGGGACTCGCTGCTGCTGGGGTCCCTGGCGTAGAACCCCTCCCCGAGCGAGGGTTAGTGGGCTTTTGACCTGAGGTCGAGGTGCGCGACTCGCGCAAGCGGACGAGCGCTGCGCTCCAGAGCTTGAGCCGCATCGGCGGGAGCCACGGAGATTGGGGCGCCCGGAGCCCTTGGCACTGCAAAACCGTGTGTGGATTTTTTTTTGTGGGTGGAGGGAGGTGTCTCCTCTGCTGTAGGGAATTTTCTTGTCTCGTCCTAACCCACTTTTATAGGCACTGGGGACTCTGGCGTGGGGATGGGTCTTGAGGCAGAAGAGGAGGTGGTGGTGTGTATTTCCGGGCAGCTTGGTTGGCAGACACGCGCACCGGGTCCCTGGCCAAGGCTGGTGGTGCCCTTCACCTCGGGCAGGCAGGGAGAGGAACGGGGGTGGAGGCCAAGGTTAGCCCCAGGCGCGCCTCTCTGCTGGCTCTCAGCTGTCCCATGTGGCTGTGGGTGGTTCCCTGGGACGCTGGGTGGTGTCAGTGAGTTTGGGGCTTACAAATAAACAACTGCTTTTATTTATTTATTATTATTTTTTAAAGTCTGGTACAAATCTCAGTAAATGAGTGGCTGCCCTGGGTCCCAGCAACGTCTCTTTCTTGTAACCATCCAGCTGTTTGCAGATGCGGGGCCATGCAGTCAGAACAGGCTTCCCTAAACAGCCCCTGCCACCAGCGAGTGTCATCTCAGGATAAGGGTAGGCCTTGCCAGGAAGGAAGCCCTGTGTAATGTGAGCGACCTGAAGGGGCCTGTGCGTAGGGCCACTCAGCACCCTACGGCCCCCCTCCTTGCAGCCAGGACTCCTAATTTGCACTTTTGAATGGTTGCATTCCGAGGAAGTTCAAGTGGCCCCAGATGTCACCAGCCCCACAGTGGAGTTCAGCAACAAGCTGTTTGGGGCTCTCTGGTGCATGTGCCCTAACCTCAGTGAAATCATTGTAACCTCAGAGTGCAGTCCTGCATCCTCTTTTTTGCCTGAACCGGGGATTTCTGGCTGGTCTGAACAATTCCAGCCCTAGAGATAGCTGCCTGCATTTGTGGCACTGGGTTAGATTTCTTTGCTGTTTTTTTTTAAATATACATACAATGGTATTTTATTTAATTATTTATTTACTCGCAAGCAGAGAGATAGAGAGAGAGAGCTAATGCATGGGTGTGCCAGGGCCTCTAGCCATTGCAAATGAACTCCAGAAGCATGTGCCACTTTGTGCATCTGTTTGTGCGTCTGGCTTTACGTGGGTGCTGGGGTATCGAACCCAGGTCCTTAGGCTTCGCAGGCTAAGTGCTTAAGTGCTGAGCTATCTTTCCAGCCCTTCTTTGCTTTTTTGACTTCATGAACACAGAATAAGTGAAAGCGGAAGTAGGGCATGATGGTGCAAGTCTTTAATCCCAGCACTCTGTGAGGCAGAGGTAGGAGGATCACCGTGAGTTCAGGGCTACCTTGAGACTTTGTAGAGAATTCCAGGTCAGCCTGGGGTAGAGCGAGACCCTACCTCGAAAAACCAATAATAATAATAATAATAATAATAATAATAATAAAATAAATAAATAAAAATGAAAGTGGAGTGTGGTGCAGCTAGCTAATAGATTTGGTGCTGGAATTGAAGTGGAATAAATTGGACATACAAACCTGTGAGTTCTTTCTCTCTCAAGCGGGAATTTTTGGCTTACCTTCAAATAATTGCTTTGTCTATAGGGAAACAGGCAGAAAATCTTTGTCATGAGTGATAGGCGTTCCTGTAAAGCCACTTGGGTCCCTCCAATCTCCACGTTTCATCAGAGGTGAGACTCTGTGATTCCATGCCTTAGTGAACGCGGAGGCTATTGCAGTCAGGTTCGCAGTGCTGGCGAAGACGCCTGACAGGAGCGGAGCTTGTGGGGAAAGGCTTTATTTTGGCTTACAGACTCGAGGGGAGCTCCATGATGACAGGGAAAATGATGGCATGAGCAGAGGGTGGACATCACCTCCTGGGTAACATCAAATGGACAATAGCAACAGGGGAGCATGCCAAACAGTGGCAAGGAGAAGCTGGCTATAACACCTGTAAGCCTGTCTCCAACAATACACTGCCTCCAGGAGGCTTCAATTGTCAAATTGTCACCAGCTGGGGACCTAAGCATTCAGAAAACCTAAGTTTATAGGAGTCATCTGAATCAAACCACCACAAATGCCTAGCCAACTTTCTAACTTGGTAGACTAAGGGAAGAACACACGATTTCACCCCTATCTTTTTATTTATTTATTTTGTGTTATTTTTATTTATTTATTTGAGAGTGACACAGAGAGAGAAAGAGATAGATAGAGAGAGAGAATGGGCGCCCCAGGGCCTCCAGCCACTGCAAACGAACTCCAGACACGTACGCCCCCTTGTGCATCAGGCTCACGTGGGTCCTGGGGAATGGAGCCTCAAACTGGGGTCCTTAGGCGTCACAAGCAAGTGCTTAACCGCTAAGCTATCTATCCAGCCCTTTAGTTATTTTTAATTAATTAATTTAAGAGAGAGAGATAGAGAAAGTGAGCATTCCAGGGCCTCTAGCCACTGCAAACGAACTCCAGAACCATGTGCCACTTTGTGCATCTAGCTTTACGTGGGTGCTGGGGAATCAAACCCAGATCATTAGGCTTTGCAGGCAAGTACCTTAACCGCTGAGCCATATTTTTATTTTTTGATACAGGGTCTCATTATGCAGCACTGGTTAATCTGGGTCTCACTGTGTAGACCAGGCTGGTATCAAATGGAGCGATTCTCCTGCCTCTGCCTCCTGAGTGCTGGGATTACAGGTGTGTCCCATCACACATGGCCCCCATTTTTTTTTAAGATACAGGAGAATTGCCACAGTGACCATACAGATACCCATTCCTAGCTGGGCACATTGGCATGTTCCTGTAATTCCAGCAGCCAGGAGGTGGAGATTGGGCATCATAATAAGACCCTACGTCAAAAAAACAAGACAAACAGGCTGGGGAGATGGTTCCAAGGATAAAAGTGCTTGCTATACAAGCAAACATGAGGACTTGTGTGTGATCCTTGGAACCCACGTAAAAAGCTGAATATGGGGCTGGAGAGATTGCTCAGTGGTTAAGGTGCTTGTCTGCACAGCCTAAAGACCAGGGTTCAGTTCCTCAGTACCCACATAAAGCCAGATGCACAAAGTGTCATGTGTATCTGGAGTTTGTTTTCAGGGACTAGAGACCCTGGCATGCCCATTCTCACTCTTTCTCTCTGAGCCTTTCTTCTCTCTACTTGCACATAAATTATAAATAAATAAATAAGAAACACAAGCTGTCGACACCCCTCTCATCATCCTGCCTGAGAGAACGGGCCTTTAGTCCCACTCTGGGACGAGCAGCGGGGCCTGGCCCCCGTTGGTTCAGGAAACAGGAAGTGGGTCTCTCTGACTGATGGGACCCAGGATGAAATGTTTATATGTCTTCAAGACGTCCTGGTGCTGACCAAGCTTTGCCAGCCAGGTGACCCCATAATGCTGCATTCAGACATTGGGTAGGGCCTGGTAACTGCCATTCATCAGGCCTTGTATAGTGCCTGCTGCAAGGTAGGGACAGAGTAACTTACTGGCTGAATGACTGGGTGATTGTGTTCCTGGAGGTTGACAGTGGGTGCCAAGATGGTTTACTGGAGGCCGGTTCACTCTGGCCTGGGAATGCGTTCCAAGTGTGTGGAGCTAGGACAAGTTTGCCAGCTGTAAACCTCATTGTTTTAGCACCATTATGTTTTTAAAATCTATTTATTCATTTGTAAGCAGAGAGAAAAAGAAAGAGAAAGGAGAGACAAAGAGACAGATAATGAGAATGGGCCCACCAAGGCCTCTGTCTGCTATCAATGAACTCCAGATGCGTGCGTCACTTTGTGTATCCAGCTTTATGTGGGTACTGGGTCATTAGGCTTTGCAGGCAAGTGCCTTAGCTGCTAAGCCATCTCTCCAGCCCAACCACTTTGCTTTATTACAGGTTTTACCATTGTCATTAAGTACCAGTGGCTGAGAGTGCCTGGCACTGTTGGGCACCTGTGCATGTCAGCCGAATGTCATTTTCAGGAGAGCAAGTACTGACCCGATGTGCCCTTTAGCTTTTAGGGAAGTGAGCTCAGCAGGTTTGCTTGCCCTAAGTTCACACCTTCATGTTTCTGAGACTTTAAGGGGAGAGACTGTGACATTCTGATCTAGTGAATGCAGCAGACACAAGCCATAGTTTAAGGAAGTGTCACCAAGTGACAGGAAATGGCACGCTGGAGTCACCTTCTCGGTTTTTCTTTTGGTTTAAGTTTGCTGAGTTTGGTGCTGCTGGGGTATGTAGAGAAGAGTTGATTTTGCAACTGGGCATCACTTCTACCCATAAGTACTTGGGGGCCAGAGGCAGGAGGATGGAAAAGTCAAGGCCAGCTGGGCTATGAGACCCTGTCTCAAAAAAGAAAATAAAAGCACTACTTTTGGTCATAATTTAAGATATTATTGGACAATCAGGAATATGATTTAAAAATTATTTAGCTACTTGCAAGTAGAGAGAGAGAGAGAATGGGCACACCAGGGCCTCTAGTTACTGCAAACAGACTCTAGATGCATGTGCCACTTTGTGCATCTGGCTTTACATGGGTGCTGGGGACTCGAGCCCAAGTCACCAGGCTTTGCAAACAAGTGCCTTTAACGGCTGAGCCCATCTCTCCAGCCCCAGGATTGTGATTTTTATTGGGACTACAAATATGTCACTGTTCAGTCAGCCGGGTTGCCTGATAGAATGGCCACCAGCTATGTGTGGCTGCCAAGCATGGGAACGCCAATGAGTTAAAATCAGGTAGAGCCAGATCTGTGGATCCTCAGGTGTCCTCATCACATTTCAAGTGTCTGGAGACACATATGGCCACAGGAGCTGGTCTCAAAGCTCTCCAGAGTGTGTCTGTCACTACCAGAGCTCTGCGGGACAGTCACACTCTATAGTAAGCATTTCCTTTTTTTTCCTTCAGTGAAGAATTGGCGGCAGGGGTAACTCAGGCTTAGGGTATTTTTCACTGACAAAGAGATACATTTAGCCAGACTTTTAGGCCTCTTAAAGGATTTTTTTTTTTTTTTGGAGGGGTGTGTGATCTTTCTTCTCCTTCACATTCAATTTTTGACATAAATTCGAGTTTCCCTTTTTTCCTAGGCCCCCGAAGGAGCTTTCATTATTATCATTGAATATTTTATCCAGATGCATTCTTGTAAAAGATCAGTACAGCAGGCGATTCATAGCCCCTGCTTGAGTCCTGTTAATTCCTCCACTCTCCAAATAAGAATCCCGTTCAGCTTTTAAATATGCATTTGTGCAACTTGCTTCCTACCTGGGCTAAATTCAGGAAGAGAAATCGCTCTCAGTGGGGCCAGATCCAAAGAGCTAGAAAATCGGGTCACATTCTGCGGGGGAGGGGGGAGGGGAAGGGGAGGGGAGGAATGACCACCTGCCAGGATTGAGGTGGAGAGACATCATTTGGGGCTACTTGAAAGCTTATTTGGGGCTCTCCTGTGTCTGATGTGACTCGGCGGTGCAGAGGTGACAGAAAGGGCAGGAACTCCAGTGTCCCTATTCTGCCGTTGGCTGTTGCCTGTTCTGTGGGCTTCAAAGGAGAGCGGCAGCCAGTCCTGGGGGGATGGTCCATGGGCAGGGAGACCAGAAAAGGCCTCCTCAGGCTAGATTTATCACTCACTCACGGGCTTTATGATCTCGCGCCCTTCCCCCTTTCCTTGGCTTCTCCATCTGAATGATACCTTGGGTTCAACCCAGGTAATGGCGCTCAGGGGCACTACTGCTGGATGAACTCCTCCTGGGGCTCTGGCCTCCTGGTCTGCCCTGAAGGGTTTGGGCATACCAACTCCCACAATCCAATGAGCCAGTTCCTTAAAATGAGTTTGTCTATCTAATGATCATCCATCCATCCATCCATTCATCTATCTGCCTGTCTGTTTTCTATATCTATCTGCCTGTCCAATATCACATATGCACACACACCCCTTCACAACATCTTTTTGTGCGTATTTTAAAAAATATTATATATTGTTTTAATTTAATTTATTACAGAGAGAGAGGCAGATATATATATATACAGAGAGATTCCGTATGCCAGGGCCTCCAGCCATTGCAAATGAACTCCAGACTCATGCACTGCCTTGCGCATTGGGCTTTACATGGGTACTCAGGAATTGAACCTGGGTCCCATAGTTTTGTAGGCAAGTACCTTAGCCTCTAAGCCATTTCTCTAGCCCTATTTATTTTATTTTATTTGCAAGCAGAGAGAGACAGAGAGATGAGAGACAGGGAGTAGGGAGAGAATGGGTGTGCCAGGGTCTCCAGCCACTACCAAACAAACTCTTAATGCATGTGCCACTTTGTTCATCTGGCTTTACTTGAACATTGGGGAATTGAACCTAAGTCGTTAGGCTTTGCAGGCAAGTGCCTTAACCACTAAGCCATCTCTCCATGATTCTTTCCCTGGGAATCCTGGCTGCTTCCAAGGGTCCAGGTGGAAGGGAAGGATGCCAGCTGGAGATGTAGCGGAGGAAAGGTCTGGTGAGGGCGGGCTCTGGAGAGCACACAATAGCAAGTGATGGCTTAGTGTGACTTGAATCAAGACGGAGGGAGGTGGTGCTTAGGGCTCTAGGCTGGGCACTCTAAGTTGCCTATATGGAACGGGAGAGGGCACTGTAAATGCTGGTGATGGGAGCGGGGTGGGTGAGAAGACCAGTTTCAGAATGGCTTTGGCTGGTCCTGGAATGGCAGGTGGTTTCAGCACATGGAGTGGATGGGTGGAAGCATCCCCCCAGCACGGGCCATCAGACCAGTTACCGACAGGAATGGTGCCAGGGGAGGCCGCTCCTAGAGCAATGGTGCTACCTTCTGTCCTAGGAGGACGAGCAGGTTGGGTGGCCCTGGGTCCTTAGGCTTCACAGACAAGTACGTGCCTTAACTGCTGAGCCATCTCTCCAGCCCTTTATGTTTATATTGAATATATTTATTTGAGAGAGTGAGCAAGAGCCAGAGTATGTTTGGTTAGGGCAAGAGAGGGAATGCAGTTGCCTAGGGGGGGCAGTAGCACGTATGCAAGTTTTTTTTTTAATTTTTATTTATTTATTTGAGAGCGACAGACACAGAGAGAAAGACAGATAGAGGGAGAGAGAGAATGGGCGCTCCAGGGCTTCCAGCCTCTGCAAACGAACTCCAGACGCGTGTGCCCCCTTGTGCATCTGGCTAACGTGGGACCTGGGGAACCGAGCCTCGAACCGGGGTCCTTAGGCTTCACAGGCAAGCGCTTAACCGCTAAGCCATCTCTCTAGCCCTACGTATGCAAATTTTTGAGTATGTGTAGCATACTGTATTGGGGTCCCAGGACAATGCAGGGAGCTCATTCATGGAATGGGAAGGGGGACAAGGGATAGTTGACACGTCTGAGGAGAACCCAGTGATATCTGCTGGTTGCTGCTCTTAGTTTGAGGCAGTTCACAAAAGGAATTGTTAGGCAGTGCCATCTTTTCAAGGTGAGATTTTGAATGGTTGCTGAGAAAATGAACTGAGGGTGGCAATTTCTAGTTTGACCTTGAGGTTGGTTACATCCAGCTTCTAATATAAGCAGTCACTGTGTAACTGGGGTTCCTTTCTTTCTTTCTTTTTTGTTTGTTTTGATGTTTTTCAAGGTAGGGTCTCGTTCTAGACCAGGCTGACCTGGAATTCATATGTCGTCTCAGGGTGGCCTTGAACTCAGTGATCCTCCCACCTCTGCCTCCTGGTGCTAGGATTAAAGGCGTGCGCCACCACACCTGGCTTTCTTTCTTTCAATTAGGTGTACTTTCTTTTTAAGTGGCCCAAGTTATCAGGCTAGACATAGTGTGTTGTTTGGGCTCCTGCTCTCTCAAATGAGACTGTCAGAAATGCTTGTAGCCTAGGACTGCTATGCAAAACTTACTGAGACTTTCTGTCCTCCCCTCCCCCCCACACACTGATAAGACTCCATAGTCTCTATAATGTGTTGCTCTGGGTATCACAGGTGGACTGTAAAAGAGTAAGCGCAGAGATTGCAGGATAGAGGAAAAGGAAGGACGTCGTCTTTTGCAAAAACGTCAAAAAGATGTGAAGAAATGAGGTGAGGTGTAAGCATTTGTTACATCCAGGTGGCAGGCACCTGGACCTCTCATTTCTGCGCTTTCCATATGCCTGAAGTGGTTTGTAATTAGGATACTTTGAGGGGAGTGAAACAGGAGGAAGGCCCAGGATGGCAGTTCTGGGTGTGAGTGTGTGCTTGGGAGGATAGCAGAGGAGCTGGAGAAGGGTGTCAGGGACAGGAAGGGGTTCAAGAGACCGGGTTGGGGGGGGTGGGGTCTGAGGAGATGGCTCAGTGGGCAAGAGCGAATGCTGCACAAGTATGTTTGATCCTCGATACCCATGGACAGAAGACAGAGGGATCCTCTGGGCTCCCTGGTTAACCCGTCTTCCTGAAAAGTGGCTAGCTTCTGGTTCAGTGAGAGAACGTGTCTCAAGAAAATAAGGCAAGAGAAAGGAAGGGAGGAGGGTACTTAATAGGTTGATATTGTATATATGTAAGTACAATGATTGAGATGGGGAGGTAATATGATGGAGAATGGAATTTCAAAGGGGAAAGTGTTGGGGGGGGGGAGGAAGGGAATTTCCGTGGGATATTTTTTTATAATCATGGAAAATGCTAATAAAAATTTAAAAAAAGAAAAAAGAAAATCAGGGCTGGAGAAATGGCTTAGTGGTTGAGGACCTTACCTGCTAAGCCTAAGGATCCGGGTTCTATTCCCTCGTACCCATGTAAACCAGATGCACAAAGTGGTGCATGCTTCTGGAGTTCATTTGCAGTGGCTGGAAGTTCTAGCATGCCCATTCTCTCTCTATCTGCCTCTTTCTCTCTCTCCCTCTCCTTTCTCTTTCAAATAAATAAAACACTTTTTAAAAAAGGAAAAAAAAAAAAAAGAAAAGAAGGCATGATGCGGAAGAGGTGGCGGAAAGAATGTAAGAACCAAAGGAAGGGTAGGACTCCTTACAACATGCTCCCTCCAGACACAAAATGGCCTGGATCTCCATGACCTCACAGTGCCTGACACTACCTACACAAGACCATCATAAGAGGAGGAAAAGATCATGACATCAAAATAAAAGTGAGACTGGTTGAGATGGGGAAGAGATATGCTGGAGAATGGAGTTTCAAAGGGGAAAGTGGGGGGAGGGAGGTTATTACCATGGGATATTTTTTATAATCATGGAAGTTGTTATTAAAAATTTGAAAAAAAAAAAAGAAGGGCTGGAGAGATGGCTTAGCGGTTAAGCGCTTGCCTGTGAAGCCTAAGGACCCTGGTTCGAGGCTCAGTTCCCCAGGTCCCACGTTAGCCAGATGCACAAGGGGGCGCACGCGTCTGGAGTTCGTTTGCAGAGGCTGGAAGCCCTGGCGCGCCCATTCTCGATCTCTCTCTCTCTCTCCCTCTATCTGTCTTTCTCTCTTTGTCTGTCGCTCTCAAATAAATAAATAAATAAATAAATTAAAAAAAAAAAAGAAAAGAAGGTAGAAGCACAATAGAGAAAGACACCCAGCATCATCTCTGGCTTCTGCACACACGTGCATGGAATTGCCCATCTGTCCACATATGCACACCACACACCCACACACTTTAAAATAAGATTGGGGGAGCTGGGCATGATGGCACACACCTTTAATCCCAGCACTGGGGAGGCAGAGATAGGAGGATTGCTGCGATTTGAGGCCACCCTGAGACTCCATAGTAAATTCCAGGTCAGCCTGGGCTAGAGCAAGAGCCTACCTTTAGGGGGTAGAGTGCAGGAGCTGAGCTCTGGAAGCTGGGCATGGTGGCGCACGCCTTTAATCCCAACACTCAGGAAGCAGGGGTAGGAAGAGCACTGTGAGTTCAAGACCAGCCTGAGACCACATAGTGAATTCTAGTTCAGCCTGGTCTATAGCAAGACCTTACGTCAAAAACCAAAACAGAACAAAACAGGGATGGAAAGATGGCTTAGTGGTTAAGACACTTGCCTGTGAAGCCTATGGACCCAGGTTTGATTTTCCCAGTACCCACGTAAGCCAGATGTGCATGGTAGTGCATGTGTCTGGAATTTGTTTGCTGTGGCTAGAGGCCCTGGTGTGCCCATGCTCTCTCCATAAATAAATAAATAAATAAATAATATAAACAACAACAAAAAGAACAAGCTCTCAGCCACAGTACATGCCTGTTTCTTGTCATAAGGAGCAAGATTTTAATGTAAACTTCCTGAAGCAGTTATATGTGGATGTGTGGCAAAGTACTCTCAAGCTCTAGCTTGAAACAGCAAACATTCTTTCCATGGGAAGGAAACACAGAAGTGGGGCTGAGGCTGTGGCTTAGTGGAAGAGCACTTGCCAGGCATCTGCAGGGCCCCACGTGCCATCCCTAGCATTGCAAGAAAAACCAAACAAAATAAAAAAGTGTTACTGGGGCCGAAGGTCAGGGTGGACTGAAAAAAGGCCTCGCACGTGATGTTGACTTGGTGCTGGCCACTGGCAGGAGGTCCCATTCCTCTGCCATGGAGGCATTCCATAGGGGAGACAATCAGGGTGTGTGTTCTCAACGTGCTCAGAGTGAGCGAGCCCAGGGGAGACCCCCCCAGTGTTGCCCCTAACCTGGCTTCACAGTGCACACATGCTCATTTCTGCGGTGTCTTATGTGGATGGACGGACAGCCTGCGGGCTCCGTGGGACAGCCCCATGGCGAGTGGGAGGGGAGCGCACAGGAACATCACCAAGGCTTATCTTGTGGCTGGCTGTGATTCCCTCACTGTTCCCTGTGGTGACAGTAATGCATGCTCACCATGGGACGCCTCACACGTGATCACATGTCCCAGAAGAAAGTTCTGTCAACATGTGACCTAGATCCTGCGAGTTGAAGAATGTGGATGTTGTATGCACATAGAAACTTAAAAAGTAGCACTGTTTTATATAGTTGTTCTGTGAGCTTGACATTGGATTGTGAACATTTTTGAGGTGTTTTGAGGTAGGGTCTCACTCTAGACCGGGCTGACCTGGAATTCACTCTCTAGTCTCAGTGTGGCCTTGAACTCATTGCAGTCCCTTACCTGTGCCTCCAGAGTACTGGGATTAAAGGGCGTGCACCACATGCCCAGCTTGAATCATGAACATTTTTTTTTATAATTTTTTTTCGTTCATTTTTTTATTTATTTATTTGAGAGCAACAGACAGAGAGAAAGACAGATAGAGGGAGAGAGAGAGAATGGGCGCGCCAGGGCCTCCAGCCTCTGCAAACGAACTCCAGACGCGTGCGCCCCCTTGTGCATCTGGCTAACGTGGGACCTGGGGAACCGAGCCTCGAACCGGGGTCCTTAGGCTTCACAGGCAAGCGCTTAACTGCTAAGCCATCTCTCCAGCCCTCATGAACATTTTTAACAGGTAATTTTTAGTCATTCTTGGGTTTCTTGATCTATGTTTGCTAGATATCAAAAGTCAACATTGGGCTGGAGAGATGGCTTAGTAGTTGAGGCACTTGCCTGGGAAGCCTAACGACCCATGTAAGTCAGATGCACAAAGGTGAGGCAAGTGCAAGGGTACACATGCCCACTAGGTATACAACACAAGCGTCTGGAGTTCTATGGCAGTGGCTGAGGCTCTGGTGTGCCAGTTCTCTCTCTTTCTCTCCTTCTCTGTCTCTCTTGCCTTCTCTAAAAAAAAAAAAAAAAAAAAAAAAAAAAATTTTTTTTTAAGATGTCAAAGTCCTTTAAAAAAAAAAAAGTCACCTGCCAGGTGTGGTGGTGCACACCTTTAATCCCAGCACTTGGGAGGCAGAGGTAGGAGGATTTTCGTGAGTTTGAGGCCACCTTGAGACTACATAGTGAATTCCAGGTTGGCCTGGGCTAGAGTGAAACCCTACCTTGAAAAACCAAAAAAAAAAAAAAAAAGTCAACATCAATGAAGTAGGTGGCTGCATTTTCATGTTTTTATTTATCTGAGAGAGACATTACTCTGTAGGGACTTTTAATTAGGATCATAGCTTCTTTCTTTGAGTGACTGAATGATGTCATAAACACACTTGAGTCTTTGAGTATGGAATTTGAGTGTAGAAAGAAAGGCTTGCCAGTTCAGCCAGCATCACAGTATTTAATTGCTCTGACTTGGGTAGCGTGTCATGAGCTGTTGGCATTTGTTAAAATTAGCTTTACAAGCTGCCTCAGATTAATGGCAAGTATGGTGAACATGGACCCACTCTTAATGAGACCAATTTGTTCAAAATATGACTATACAGATTGCCCCATAATTTAAATGTTGATAGTAAAGTGAACTTTTCAGCAGAAGCTTGGAGAAACTAGCTGAATAATCTTTTAAGAAGGTTATGCTTTTGAAGTGGGTTTCCAGTGTATTAGGCTATCTTGAGTAGCACTTCTGAAACAATTAGAAAATGCTCTTAAAATAACAACCTCAGGGAAGGAGAGAGAGCTCAGTGGTTAAAGGGGCTTACTTGCAAAGCCTGATGGCCCGGGGTTCGATTCCCCAGTATCAACATAAAGCCAGATGCACAAAGTGACGCATGCATCTGGTGTTTATTTGCAGTGGCAAGAGGCCCTGATGTGCCCATTTCCCCTCTCCCAGGTCTCTTTCTCTGCTTGCAAATAAATTATTTAAAAAATAACTTCAGGGGCTGGAGTGATGGCTTAGCAGTTAAGGCACTTGCCTGCAAAGCCTAAGAACCTAGGTTTGATTTCCTAGTACCTATGTATGCCAGATGCACATGGTGGCGCATGCATCTGGAGTTCATTTGCAGTGGCTGGAGGCCCTGGTGTGCCCATTCTCTCTCTTTCTCTCTGCTCTCTCATAAATACATTAAATAAATAATAACTTCCAGATTTAAAGTGACGAAGGACAGACCTCATACTGTATTGCTGTTGGGTGTCATCTGGAGCCACACCCATGGCAGTGTACTCTGAGTTTATTATTTTTATTTTTTTAAATTTGTTGGCAAGCTGGGTGTGGTGGTGAATGGCTTTAATCCCAGCACTTGGCTGAGGCTGAGGCAGGAGGATTGCCATGAGTTCAAGGCCACCTTGAGGCTATATAGTGAATTTCAGGTTAGCCTGGGCTAGAATGAGACCCTACTTCAAAAAATCAAAATTAAATAAATAAATAAATAATAAATAAAAATTTATTTGCAAGGGAGAGATACAGAATATGAGAATGATAATGGGTAAGCCAGGCTTCTAGCCAATGCCAATCAACTCCAGTTGCATGCACCACTTTGTGCATCTGGCTTTATGTAGGTACTGGGGAATTGAACCCAGGTCCTTGGTCTTTGCAGGCAAGCGCCCATCTCTGTAGCCCTGCTCTGAGTTTATAGAACTTAGATTTTTCTCCCATGTCCTGCACTCTTTGCCACATGGGTCTGCTCATTGCCTGGGTCGTCCTTTTATCTGTGAGCTGGGCAAGGGCCGGGCCTTGCCTCCTCAGTTCTATTTTTAATTTTTAAAAAAAATTTTTTGGTTTTGTGAGGTAGGATCTCACTCTAGTCCATGCTGACCTGGAATTCACTATGTAGTCTCAGGGTTCTGGGTTTTTTTTCTAATATTTTATTTACTTATTTGAGTTTGTGTGTGAGAGAGAGACAGAGAATGGGCGTGCCAGGGCCTTCAGCCACTGCAAATGAACTCCAGATGCATGTACCACCTTGTGCATCTGGCTTACATGGGTGCTAGGGAATCAAACCGTGGTCTTTTGGCTTTGCAGGCAAGCGCTTTAACTGCTAAGCCATCTCTTCAGCCCCGGGTTCCAGTTTTTTAATCGACTGACTCAAAGCAGGCACTAAGGTGTGTTGAGTGGGTGTAAATATGATGGATGAATTTGGAACATGAACCCCTCTCTCACAGAGCCACAGCTCCTCCTAGAGCTGGTCCGCTGGTGACCACAGACACGCCCTCTCTCAGCTCTGACCTGGAAGGAATGGGCTGCAGAATGTCGCTGGGGGTACTTGCTTCCCGGTCACTGCAGGCATCTGGCATCCTGTGCGCACCGGGGAGCTGAGACCTTGTTCCAAATACCTCCTTGTCCTTGGAAAGCATCAGTTCCTGGTTGCTCTCAGTCACTTTCTTGTAGAGAACACAGCGACTCTTTTGGCAGCTTTCCCTGTTCCACCATAGGACTGGGGAGATCTCCTCTGGTTTTTTTTCTTCCCCTTTATTAGGAATTTTTGGCACCTTAGAGAGCTTTTTCTCATCCCTTGGTGCTGGGGAGACCCACACGCATGGTTGCAGGGATGTCAGAGGAGACATGAAAGGAGGAGCCAGACACCTGCCTGACGCCCATCAAAGCCCACGCAGTAGGCAGCTTATGCACAGAATGGGTAGGCTGACTTAGTGTGGATGTCAGCATGAGGCAGGAAGTGACCATAGGAATTTGGAGGGGCCAAGCTCAGGTGATTCATGGACCTAGAGAGGTAGGTAGGTTTGTTTGTTTTTGTTTTTGTTTTAATATTTTAAGATATTTATTTATTTAAGACAGGGAGAGGGGGAGAGAGAGAATGGGCATGCCAGGCTCTCTAGGCACTGCAGATGAACTCCAGATGCATGCGCCACCATGTGCATCTGGCTAACGTGGGACCTGGAGAATTGAACTTGGGTCCTTAGGCTTCACAGGCATGTGCCTTAACCCCTAAGCCATCTCTCCAGCCCTGCTTTTGTTTTTCGATGTTGGGTCTCGTTCTAGTCCAGGCTGATCTGGAAATTGCTATGTAGTCCCAGGCTGGCCTCAAACTCATGGCGATACTCCTACCTCTGCCTCTCAAAATGCTGGAATTAAAGGTGTGCTCCATCGTGCCTGGGGTCAGTTGGTAGTTTTGACCATGTTAGTGAAATTTAAATATGGGGAAGAACACGGTGAATAGCAGACCATTGAGGGGCTTAATGAACTGTCACAGACCAAACATACCTGTGTGTGACAAGGATTCCAGAAGTGTCTCCTGTTCCCCCAGGTGGCCAGTGCCCAGATGCTAACACTAGGGAGTAGCTTTGCCTGTTGGGGAGAAGGGAGATGTGTCCTGCTCCCCCCGCCCTTTTCAATTCAGCCACTTACCACCCTGTTTCATGTGGTTTCTGTTTTCTTTGCTTTCTGCCACCTCATTGCATTGCTGTGCTTCAACGTGTAGACTTCCTCTTTTACTTGGCATTTGGGCAGCTTGAAATATGGGCTGTTATGAACAGTGGTGCCATGAGCGTCCTTGATGCCCACACGGACACGGTTCTGTGGTTGCATGCCCACAAGAGCACTTCGTGGGTTGTAGGATAGGGTGTATTCAGCTTCCCCACGCACTGCCAGTTTCCAAGCGTTTGTACAATCTGACGGAGTCACTAGCCGGATAAGTAGCGGAATCACATTTTCTCTGTGTCATCACCAATACTGGGTGCAGGGGTAGACTCTAATGTGAAATGCCTGGGTCCAGAGCGTTTCAAGATTTCGCAGTCTTTTAGATTTGGAGATATTGGCCTAGATTTTTTTTTTTTCCAGTTGAACACCTTCAGTCTGAAAGTCCAGAGTCCTAAGTGGTCTCAAATCTGTGTTTCCAGTGCATCATGTCTGAGGGAAAAAAAAAGTCGGGCTCTCATACTTTGAAGTTTCGGGTTTAGGATGATGCCTGTGCATAAACAGCCGCTCTGGTGAGCTCTCTTCCATTGCCCTGATGAGCATGACCTTGACCTTGTCATCTGTTCCTGGGTCTGTTTATCATGAGTCCTCACTGGGCCCTGTTGGGTCAGGCACTTCAGGATGGCCTTGATGGACCGTGGGCTTAGTCACTCTGGAGGGCGATGGCACCAGAGCCACTCACATAAGCTTGACAGAGCTGTGGGCAGCATTGCCTCCCAATGTGTTATTTATTTATGTGTGTGTGTATGTCTGTCTGTGTGTGCGTGTGTGTGCATGTGAGAGAGAGAGGGAGAGAGAGAATGGGTGCACCAGGGCCTCCAGCCACTGCATATGAACTCTCGACACATGCGTCACCTAGGGCATCTGGCTCATAGGGGTACTGGGCAATCGAACCTGGGTCCTTAGGCTTCACAGGCAAGTGCCTTAACTGCTAAGCTATATCCCCATTGTGTTTTGGTAACACTGTTGTGGTAGCTTTAAATTTACATGGTGGGAGGCTTTATTTATATTTTAAAAAAATTTTAAATTTATTATTTTTTTACGTGCGTGTGTGTTATATATACACAATATATGTTAGATATTTTTAGATATATTTTGTGGCAGCACATGAGCTCCTCTGGGTGGTTGAGATGGACCTTGGGTGAACCCCTCCAACACTTTTCCATCTGGGTTTTGTTCTGGAGCCGGAGTCTCCTTTTACTAATTCTGGAGCTTGCGTAGCTCCGAAGATTCTTGTCTCTGCTCCCCTGTGGGACTGGAGTTACGGTGCGTGTGGCCATGCCCAGCTGTGCTCCATGGGATCTGGAGGTTTGAACTTAGGCAGTTTCAGGCCTTCAGACCCTCATACTTGTGATGAGCCATCTTTCCAACATCATTTTTTTAGGTTCTTTTTTTTTTTTTTTCCCTGAGGCAGGGCCTCACTACAATCCAGGTTGACCTGACACTCACTCTGTCGTCCCAGGCTGGTCTTGAACTCACAACAGTCCTTCTACCTTTACCTCGCCTCCTGAGTGCTGAGATTAAAGGCATGCACCACTATATCTGGCTACATTTTTTAGGTATTTTTTGAGGAAAGGTCTCATGTAGATCAGGTTGGCCTTGAACTAGCTATGTCGCTGAAGCTAGTCTGATCCTTCTGCATTTACCTCCCAAGTGCTGGGGTTATAATTATAGGCCTGCACAACATGTCTGGCTTGTGTTATGGGAACAGGTGCTTCATTTTAATCTGTGCCATTCATTTTGCATTGTATTTAAGAAATATCTGGGGCTGGAGAGATGGCTTAGCTGTTAAGGATACTTGTCTGCAAAGCCAAAGGACCCAGGTTCGATTCCCCAGGACTCACATAAGCCAGATGCACAAGGTGGGACTTTGTAGAGGTCAGCAGCCCTGGCACACCCATGCTCCCTCCCTCCCTCTCTGTCTACCTCTTTCTCTCTCAGACAAATAAATAAAATAAAAATAAAATAAAAGGAAGTCTTTTGTTTCCCGCATGCTTCTTCCTAGGACTGGCTCATTTTGTGTTTCTGGACAGCCTGCTTAGCTTGACTTTTCCCCTACTGAGACAGCATCAGTAATGTTGTAAAAGTTGCTCACAAGGGGATAAGTTGGGGCTTTAAGTAGCCTTTGCTCTACTCTGGAAGCCACAGATGGAGACAGAGCTGCCTTCCTCAGAGGACCGGGCACAGTTTAGCAATTCTCCCAAAGGCACATACATGGTGGAGGGCAGTGGCCCTGACCCAGACATCCTTAGCCCTAGGCAGCCGGGCTACACTGCCTGTCTTTCCTCTTCTTACCATCACCCTGGTACCTTTAGCTCTGTGCTCTTGTGGGGTCTTTAATGTCTCTGCATCGCCCCTCCACATCTGCATGGCAGAGCTGATCTCCAAATACCCACAGTTTTCCAGCATCCTTCCTCTCCCACCAGACTCAATCCGTGGGTGCTGGCTCTAGAGGTGTGCAGTGTGAATGAGGGACTGGGATCACCACTGGGCTCTCTGCAATCCTGTCGTCCTCCAGGTGCCCGTCTCACCAGGGTGCCCTGGTCCTAGCACTTGAGATTCTCCTATTCATTTCTTTCTTTCTTTTTGGGGGGGTTTTTCGAGGTAAGGCCTCATGCTAGCCCAGGCTGGCCTTGAACTCATTTTGATTCTTCTACCTCAGCCTCCCAAGTGCTGGAATTAGAGGCGTGGGCCACCACATCCCGGCTCTCCTGTCCATCACTGCTTTGCCCTGCCCCTGGCCTGCTTTCTCAATGTTCCACGGGCAGCGTCTGCACACATCAGCTATTAAGTCTACAGAAGGGCCGAGTATTTTCCAAGTAATCAGTTCACGCAGACCGCCCATAAATCATGTCTGCTGCGGCCCTTTGGACACAATGTCCCCTTATTAAGGCATGAGCCAGTCTTCCAGTTCTCGTCCATTCTCTCCAACTTCGTTTTTAATTACTGAGAAGTAGACCCAGCTTTTGCTACACCTCCCACCTCCTTCCACTCCCTGCCCTGTGCCCTCAGCGCTTTTTTGAAGTTTGGTTGGATTATTATTCTGAGTTTGCCAAGTTGCCTTAGGAAGCTGAATGCCTTGTGAATGGACGGAGCAAAAGGAAGTTCTTCTCTGTCGAAGGAAGCAGTCCCCACATTTGTGTGTGTGGTATTCTTGGCCAGTTCATACTCTTAAAAACTATTTTATTTTTATTTATTTGAGAAAGAGAGGGAGAGAATGGGTGTACCAGGGCCTCTAGCCACTGAAGATGAACTCCAGATATATGTCCCACCTTGTGCATCTGGCTTACATGGGTCCAGGAGACTCGAACCTGGGTCCTTAGGGTTAGCAGGCAAGCACCTTAACCACTAAGCTATACACCAGTCCCAGTTCCTACCCTTTAAAAAAAATATTTATTTATTTGAGAGAAAGAGAGGCAGATAGAGAGAAAGAATAGGTGCACCATGGCCTTCGGCCACTGCAAACAAACTCCAGATGTATGCGTCCCCTTGTGCATCTGGCTTTCATGGGTCCTGGGGACTTGAACCAGGCTCCTTAGGCTTTGCAGGCAAACGCCATAACCGCTAAGCCATTTCCCCAGCCCCCAGTTTCTACTCTTGGCAGACATATTACAGTGGCTGCCCTGTCACCCCAGAGAGAAGGCAAGTATTGCCCATGCCCAGTGCACAAGAGGAACATACATCTTCTCTTCAAGTCTGGGAGTGGGTAAAAAGTCACTTCCTGAACTTCATTCTGCCTAAACAAGCAAGCAAGCAAGCAAGCAAACAAACAAACACACAAACAAAAACCTCTCAGAGTTTTCAATCTCTTGGAAGAGTCAGCCTCTTTATTATTCCACTTTCTCCATTTTCTTTTCAAATGAAGCCACAGCTCTTCCCTGAAGTGTGCATCCGCATCTCTCTGGACCTGCTATTACGCTCAGTCAGTTTTCATTTTGGTCTCAGATGACTCTCCGAGCTGGCAAAGCATACTATTATTTCCTGCAGTTTGGTCTGAAAAGAAGAAAAGTGGGGGGGGGGGGAGACTTTTAGACAAGGCCCGTTAAAAATACGGCCGTCGACTTTTTTTTTTTTGAGATGTTTTATGAATGTAAATTTCTGTCCAAATAATTACTGTTGAGTGTAGAAAGGACACTGGAGTTTAGAGCTTGTAACAGCAACTTATTATTCTCTCTTAGCAACCATGGGGAAGGTGACATGTCTCTCGATTTTTTTTTTTTTTTTTTTCCTGCAGATGGTTTGTCACCATAATGCACGGTATTGCTTTTTAGGTCTCATTTTTTTAATCATGTATACAGATGATAGTGGAAGCGAGGTACTCCACGGTATTATTTCCTTAGATGGCGGGGAAAAAAAGAGATATAAAGCAGGTATACCTTGGGGTCACTTTGCAATCCTTTCAGGGCTGGTAATGGTGTCCTTACAGGAGGAGGTGACCCGGGTCCTCTGTGTTCCAGACCGGCATTAAATTATGGGTACAATTTCATGCTGCCTGAGGTCTTTTATGTATCCTTTAGTAAAAATTGTTTTTTTTGTTTTTGTTTTTGTTTTATTTTTACATGATGGTGTTTCCAAACTAAATTCCTGGAAAAAAAAATAAAAAAAACCCTCTCTTTCTTCTTTGTGTTTTTCTTTTGTGGACAGCTGCTGAGATGGGTTGCGGATTAAACAAATTAGAGAAACGCGATGAGAAGCGGCCAGGGAATATTTATTCAACTCTGAAGAGACCTCAGGTGGAAACCAAGGTAGAGGTGGCCTATGAGTACCGCTTTCTGGAGTTCACGACTCTGAGCGCTGGTGAGTCCCCCCCCCCCTGTCCCCGGAGGGTGTGTGGCTGAGGCCTAGGTGGAGAGGTGGGGCTGGTAAAGCTTGGGTGAAGGGGACAGGTTCGGAATCCAGGCTTCTCTTTGCCAGAGAGATGGGCGAGGTGGCCTGGCGGGAGGTAGGAGGCTCTAGGGATGTTCAAATCCAGCCTGGGTTACATAGCCAGACACTGACACAGAGAAACAAGCAAAATCAATCAGTCATTTCACTTGTTGACTAAGTCTATCAATCAATAACAAAGTAAAGCCAGGAGTGTGCAGGAAATCCACATGGATGGTCTGAACTTGGTCCATGGCAGACTGCTTGGTAACCAGCCTCATAAAGACTTCCATTCTCTATTTTTATTTTATTTTATTTTTTAATTCTCTAGCCTAGGCTGACCTGGAATACACTATGTAGTCTCAAGCTGGCCTTGAACGCACAGCGATCCTCCTACCCCTGCCTCCCAAGTGCTGGGACTAAAGGCTTGTGCCACCACGTTTGGTTCTGTTGGGAATCTGAATGTGCCCATCTTCCCAAGTTCACCTGTCCATTGTCACCCTCCTGGGCTTGACTTTTTCTCATCTGACAGAAGGAGTCCGCGTCATCTCCCACAACTAGTGCCCAAGGTCTGAGGGAAACAGGGCGTGGCCTGAGGCAACTGGGGGAACATGTGTGCCACTGGGTTTGGGAAAGTCACCAGCTCATCCTGGGGCAGAGAGGCCACAGAGGCACAGATCAACGACTCAGCATGTTCTCAGCCTAAGTTGGATGGAGCACAAAGTGGGTGTTGGGGAAAAAAAAAAAAGAACACCGCTCCTTTTAGCTCTCAGGAAGTTTGGAGCACACACCTGTACTTTCCACAGAGGTCTTGCTTCCTTCCTGGGCTCCAGGATACATTGGAAGCTTCTAGGAACATGGAGGAGAGTGAGAGGGTAAAGCTGTCATGCATGTGGCATTGATCCTAACTCTGCTTTATGGTGTAAATCACGAGCCTCTCGAGTCGACAGGCTCCCCAGTCTATACAGTGAGAGTCTCCATCACAGGACGGGCAGACTCTTGCTATTCCCCTCTGCCCCTCTCCTTCCTCTTTCTCCTCTCCTTGAGTGTTTAAGGGTCTGCGGCTGATAGTGCTATTATGGGGAGGAAGTGGGGACATGTCTGTACTACCTGGACCCCAGTCTCTCCCCTCCCTGGCCTTTTGCTTGCCAGAGATGAGTGGCAACCTCTACCTTGTGCTTGAGTTGCCTCCTCCAGGCCTAGAACCTGTGGAACCAAGGACTAGGGTGGACAGAGGCCATCGGACAAAACAGTTTGGCCCTGCAGGTTTTTTTTTTTAATTTTTTTTTATTTTTATTTTTATTAACATTTTCCATGATTATAAAATATATCCCATGGTAATTCCCTCCCTCCCCACCCCCACACTTTCCCGTTTGAAATTCCATTCTCAATCATATTACCTCCCCATTACAAACATTGTGATTACATATATACAATATCAACCTATTATTTCATTTATTTTTAAACAGAGAGAGAGAGAATGGGTGCACCAGGGCCTGAAATTGTTGCAAACGCACTCCAAATGCACGCACCTCTTTGTGCATCTGGCGTCACGCGGGTGCCGAGGAGTCAAACCCAGGTCTTTAGGCTTTGCAGGCAAGCACCTTAACCCCTGAGCAATCTCTCCAGTCCCATTTTTTGTTTTTTTGAGGTAGGGTCTCGCTCTAGCCCAGGCTGACCTGTAATTCACTGTGTAGTCTCAAGTCCACACAGTAAACTTATGGGAGTCCTCCTAACTCTGTCTCCCAAGTGCTGGGTGGGATTAAAGGCATGTGCCACCGTACTTGGCTATTGGCTACATACCCATTTTCTCTCTTTTTTTTTTAATACTGATTTTTTTTAAAAGTATTTATTTACTTGAGAGGGAGAAAGAGAAAGTGGCAGAGAGAGACAGAATGGGTATGCCAGAGCCTCTATATAGCCGTTACCAACAAACTCCACAAGCATGTGCCACCTGTGCATCTGGCTTTACATGGGTACTGGGGAATTGAACCCAGGTCTGTCGGCTTTGCAGGCAAGTCCCTTAACTGCTGAGCCACCTCTTCAGCCCTGTTTCATCTTTTTAACATCTTTCTCTTGAAAGCTTTCTTTGATATTTGTTTGTAATTTCTACCTTTTCTGTATGCTCTGGATCTTTCCATGCCATTTCTTACCACCTAAAGGACTATGTATTTTTGTGCATTTTACATATCACTGCTTGTTCTCTGCCCACCTTCTTCCTCACAGAGTAGAACTCCTGGGCATGAATGTGGGAATTTTGTCTGTTTTCTACTATACTCTCAGCATTTAAGACAGTGCCTGGCACTTACTGAATAATTAATTTAAAAATGTTCTTTTTGAGGTAAGGTCTTGCTCTGGCACAGGCTGACTTGAGATTCACTATGTAGTCTCAGGGTGGCCTCAAACTCACAGCGATCCTCCTACCTCTGCCTCTCATGTGCTGGGATTAAAGGTGTGCGCCACCACACCCAGCTTCAATATGTTGTGTTTTGTTTTGTTTTTTTGCCTTCTGCTGTTTTGCAACTAAATGTTGCAGAGCTGGGCATGCACCTTTGCTGTCCATGTGCTCTGAAAGCATGATTTAGTGGCTCTGTATGATTTAATCACTCAGTGTACTATAATTTATTTAGCAGTCCCCTTTTATTGAACATTTAAGTTATTTTGGGCTTTGAGCTATTATAAATAATGTTGTGATAAGCAATGTTGTACATAAATCTTTGTGTACATTTCTGATTATTTCCCCGGGAATTGCCAAGTTGAAGGATGTGGATGTCAGGGACTCTTGATAAATTGCCAACTTTTCCTCCAGATGGGGTGTGTTTGTGTAAGACATACATCTCATGAGTCTCCACTCTCTGGTAGGTGTGCGTGGACAGATGAAGTTAGGGGTTGCTTGGCTCTGCCATTGTGGAGTCTCCCTCTGGCCCTCTGTAGAGCCCTGTCCATGACTGGGCTATGGCCTGCCTCCGAGAAAGAGGGGGGGGGGGGAGAGAGAGAATGGGCACACCAGGGCCTCTAGCCACTGCAAATGAACTCCAGAGACATGTGCTACCTTGTGCATCTGGCTTATGTGGGTACTGGGGAGTCGAACCTGGGTCCTTAGGCTTCCCAGGCAAGTGTCTTAACTGCTAAGCCATCTTTCCAGCCTTAGAGTCTTATCTAAAGGGATTCACACAATATATACTCACTTTGCTCTGGTCTTTGCCTCTGGCTGGGAGCTTCTTCTGTGTTGCCTGTGGCCTTCCCTGTCACATCCGCTGTGGACAGACCACACTGTCTGCTGTCTATTTACCTGTTGATGGACATGGAATCATTCCAGGTTCTGGCTTTAATAAATGAAGTAGACATATGTATGTGTGTATGTATATTTAATATTTGCAAGCAGAAAAAGAGAGAAAGAGAGAGGGAATTAACTGTACCAGGGACTTTAACCACTGTAAATGAACTCCAGAGACATGTGCCACTTTGTGCATCTGGCTTCACATGGGTGCTGGGGAATCAAACCTGGGTCCTTAGGCTTTGCTGGCAAACACCTTAACATCTGAGCCATCTTTCCAATCCCTAAATATTTGTGGGGTTCTGTGTGTATATGTGTCATTTCATCCTTGCAGTAACCCATGAATTATCTCCATATGTTCCATCCTTCTCATGTGTAATGTGTATAATATATGTATGTGTGGTGGTTTGAATGTGAATATATGTCACTTCATAGCCACAAGTATTAAAAAAAAAATTTACTTTTTTGCAAGAAGACAGACAGACAGACAGAGAGAGAGAGAATGAGAGAAAGAGAGAATATGAGTGAGTGTTTGCACAGGGTGTATTGTCACTGAAAACAAACTCCAGGCACATGCACCACTTTGTGCATCTGGCTTTATGTGGGTGCTGGGGAATCAAACCCAGGCCTTCAAGCTTTGCAAACAAGCAACTTTCACTGCTGAGCCATCTTTCCAGCCCATTGGGGAGTTTTGGTTAAGGTTAAACTACTACGTATGTCTCCAGCAGCCTGCTGGAGGAGGTGTCACGAAGGTGGATCTGGTGGTCCAGCCCTAAGGTGTGTTCAGAGGTTGGAGCTCTGGCTGTTCATGGTTGTTGGCTGTTGATGGTGTGTCTCTGCTATGGTCTCTGGAGGTGAGCCAGCTTCTTCCCCCGTTGACGGTGTTTCCCTTGGATTCTATAAGCCTGAGTGAAATAAACCCTTTCCTCCATAGGCTGCTTTTGGTTGGTTGGTTGTCCAGCAGTGTGAAGATAACTGCAACAGTGTGTTCATGTGTGTGCAAGTGCACGTATATGCACATGTGTGTGTGGCACCATCCACTTTTTTATAGTTTAGTTTTATTTATTTGAGAGAGAGAGAGAAATGGGCAGATAGAGAGAATGGGTGCACCAGGCCATTGCAGACAAACTTTAGATCTGTGTACCACCTTGTGCATCTGGCTTATGTGGGTCCTGGGAAATTGAACCTTGGTCCATAGGCTTCATAGACAAGCGCCTTAACTGCTAAGCCATCTCTCCAGGCCCACACCTGGCTTTTTATATGGGTTCTGGGGATCAACCTCAGAGCTTCATGCTTACAAGGCAATCGCTTTGCCAACTGAGCCATCTCCCTAGCCCTGAGCCATCCTTCTTGCCGATGAGAAAATGAAGGCTCAGATATTGTGACTTACCCCCAAAACAGTGCCAGGAAGAAATTAAAACAAATCTCCCAGGCATCCATGTTCTTGTGTCTTATGAATTGCAAGATGCTAGACAAATGCATATGAACACCAGTTAGAACATCTGGTACTCATGTTATCATGTAGAAGGGCCTAAGATGATTTTCCTTTCATGGGCTGGCACTGCCTTCCGCCAGAGATTAGCTGGCTTGATATGCCTGTTTTCCACGGAGAAGATGTTTAGCTGTCATCAGCGAACAGGAATCAGGAAAGCTATGGCTGGTGTCCACCTGGGGACTTAGGCAAAAGGGGACCGGGTGTTCCTTTGTATAAATCAAAATCTGAGTTAACATGACTGTCCTCTTATTTTATTTGTTTATTTATTTATTTTGAGTTGGTGCCTTGTTGAGTGAGAATGGGACAAGCAGCCTAACCGTAGGGTTGGTTGAAAAACAGCAGGAATCTCTGCAAAAGTGTATAAAACGCAAAAAAAAAAAAAAATCTCTATTCTGGGTGAGTTGACTGGGTCTTAAATTTTCAATTAAATCTGGTCACCGACAGCCAAACCTGCGTTCTGATGGTCTCATCGCAGCCAGAGGTTCATAAAATATCACCATATTTGCAGAACCGTGTGCCTCATGTCGGCTTTACGTCTGTGCTTTGCTGTTTCTCTGTGCCAGGCCCCTCTTGTGCCACTTGAAAGCTGCCCACATCAGCTCTGTGAGAAGCAACCGTGCTTTATAGCATGTGACACTGGGGACAGTTGGCACTGCCTGGTCCTGCACTGTTGAGGGCCAGAGCCCCCAGCCACCTGGCTCACTAAATGTGATCATGCATTTAAAAGGAGAAAAAATGAGGGCTGGAGAAATGGTTTGGCAGTTAAGGCGCTTGCCTGTGAAGTCTAAGGACCCAGGTTTGACTCCCCAGGACCCGCCTAAAGCCAGATGCACATGTATCTGGAGTTTGTTTGCAGTGGCTAGAGGCCCTGGTGTGCCCATTCTCTTTCTCTCTGCTTCCTCCTCTCCCTCTCAAATCAATAAATAAATTTTGAAAAATGGGATGCCGTCTCCATCACACTAGCCACACGCTCAGTGGCCACATTGGACAATGCAGACAGGGACTTTCCATGAGCTCAGAAAGTTCTGGTGAGTCAGCACTGTGCTACTTCTAGAGAGGAAAATGTGGTTCTAGGTTGGAATATTCATTTCTAATATATAATCATATACCCACGAATGTTTGCCTTGGCATCTATGGCAACCCATGATGATGGTCCATTCATTCCACAAATGGTTATTGTAGGCTGACCCAGGCCACATGCTGTATCTTGGGGGCTTAGGGCTAAGCTAGAGGAAGATATTCCCCATCTTTAGTCTGCTGAGGCTGCAGTAACAAAACACTGCAGAATGAATGGCTTGTAACAAGGTGGTTACTTTTGGGCTGGAGAGATGGCTTAGCAGTTAAGGCATTTATCTGACAAGGCTAAGGATCCAGGTTCAATTCCCCAGAACCCACGCAAGCCAGATGCACAAGGTAGCGCATGCGTCTGGGGTTTGTTTGCAGTGGCTAGAGGCCCTGCCATTCCCGTCTCTCTCTATCTGCCTTTCCCTTTCCTCTCAAATAAGTGATAGCACAGCTGGTTATGTGTCTGGCTTGCAGACAATAGCCTTAGTTCTGTTTCCTCTAAGAGAAGAGAGGGTGGGGGTAGAGGGAGGGAAAGAGGGAACACTCTTGTGTATCATAAGGACACAGGTGCAGTTAATGCTATTTTAGTGGGGCCTCCCTTTTATGATGACACTTGACCTCAATTTCTTCCTTCCTTCAAAAACAATCACGTTGGGAGTTCAGGCATCAGCACAGGAGTTTAGGGTATGATTCTGTCCTGGTCCACTTGCCCCATTGGTTCAAAATCTCTTCTAAGATGAAGACTCAACATTGATGCTCACGGAGGTGACAGAGGGGACCCCGGTGGTCCCTAATCTTCATGCAGGGGTAGAAGGCTTGCAATGTACAGGTGTATTTGGAGTTAACCTTGCAAAAGAGGAGCTTTAGAGGATGGAACGAGATCATTCCAGGAAGAGGAGGCAGCCTATGAGAAATACCAAAACCCAGGGACAATACTGTATCTATGGAAAGCTGAAGGCAGTTCCATCTGGCTGCAGTGGGTGACTTTGGGAGAAGGCAGGGGTGGGCACATGATAAAGTCTTGGTTGTGGAACCTAGGGGTTTGGGCTCTCTCAGGAGCCCTGAAGCTTTGGAAGGTGGGGAAAGGGTGAGTGATAGGACCAAAATTGCATCCTGAAAAGACCTCTCTGAGTTTAGAAGGAAGAAGAATGATAGAGAAAAAAAAATGGGGGAGGGAAAGCCATTTTGGAAGTCATGGCAGGCCATGGGCAAGGTACAGGTGGCCTCAGTCAAAGACAGTGTGGCAGGGGACCAAGAGAAGGGGGAGGGTCACAGGAGGTCAGGCTGTGGTCCTGGGAACTGCCTGGTAGGCCAGGGAGAGCGAAGAGAGTAGGGAACTTACTGCCTAGGCGGGCGGATGGCCTGAGGCCACATAGTGGACACTCTGACTTGACTTTAGGCTGTTTTGGATCTTCCATGGAGCCCTAAAAATCTGGGAAAATGATGACTTCTCCCTTTATGTTTTAGTTATCCATATATTTTCTTTTTATATATAGTTATTTTCTATCAGAGAAAGAAAGAGAAAGAATGGGCACACCAGGACCTCCTGCCACAGTAAACACACTCCAGATGTATACACCAACTTGTACATCTGGCTTACTTGGGTGCTGGGGAAATCAAACCTGGGTCTTTTGGTTTTGCTGGCAAGTGCCTTAACTGCTAAGCCATCTCTCCATCCCATTCATCTATTTCTCATAGGAGGATATTTCTTTTTTTTTTAATTTTTTTGAAGTATTTTTTATTCATTATTTATTTATTTATTTATTTGAGAGTGACAGACACGGGGAGAAAGACAGTTAGAGGGAGAGAGAAAGAATGGGCTTCTAGCCACTGCAAACGAACTCCAGACACGTGTGCCCCCTTATGCATCTGGCTAACGTGGGACCTGGGGAACTGAGCCTCGAACCGGGGTCCTTAGGCTTCACAGGCAAGTGCTTAACCACTAAGCCATCTCTCCAGCCCAGGATATTTCTTTGACAGGTGGTTAAGGAAGAAGTGGGATGGGGCATGAGCATTAGCTCTCCCATAGCCTTGTCCATAACATAGATGAATGTGAGCTGGGATCCAGCCCTTGAGTCCTTCTGTGTACCTCTGGGTGGGGTGGAGCAAACATCTCATTCAATTTACATACTATGACATGCCTATATTAAGTGTTTAATTTCTTGTGTATTTAAATTTTTAAAAATTTATTATTTATATGCAAGGAGGGGATAGGCATGCTAGGGCTTCCTGCCATTGCAAATGAACTCCAGACACATGTACCAATTTGTGCCTCTGGCTTTACATGAGTACTGGGGAATCAAACCTGGGCCATCAGGCTTTGAAAGCAAGTGCCTTTAACCACTGATCCTCAAGTTTGATGAGCTTTGATAAATGGAGACATCTTTGGAATCCCCTACCACACTCAAAGTAGACAACTTTCCATAGGGCAAGGTGGTATGTACCTATGATCCTAGCATTTGAGGTAGAGGAAGGAGGTTGGAGAGTTAGAGACCTTCTTATCCTAGATAGCTGTGGTCTTCTGGCCCCTGCGGACTTACTTTGCTTCTTACTTGATGTGGTAATTTGAATGTATGTCCCCCAATAGACTCAGGTGTTTTCTTAATGTTTGCCAACGAGCTGCCTGGCTGGGGGATGTATGACTAGTGTGGATCCTGGAGTTGAGCCCTAAAGTGTCACTGGGAATGGAGCTGATTCTAGCCCAAAGGTATGCGGAGAGGTTTTTGAGCTCTGCCTGGGCCCCTGCTGTCTTGCTGTCCATCTGTGCTTGTGGTGCTGGCTGTTTGGTGGTATCTCTCTGCTTGGATTTATGAATGCGAACCAGTTTCTTCTGCCATTGATGAAAGGTCCCCTTGGATCTATAAGCTTGAAATAAGTCCCTTCCTCTTGTGTGTGGATGTTCATCCCACAACGTGGAGCTTACTACATCACTGAACCATATGTAAGTGGAATTCCTATGGCATGTCTGTTTTTAAATTTATTTATTTATTAGAGAGAGAGAGAAAGAGAAAGGCATATAGAGAATGGGCATGCCAGGGCCTGTAGCCACTGCAGATGAACTCCAGATGCATGTGCCACCTTGTGCATCTGGCTTATGTGGGTACTGGGGAATCGAACTGGAGTCCTTATGTTTTGCAGGCAAGTGCCTTAACCGCTAAGGCATCTCTCCAACCCCACAATCTGTCTTTTTCTTGTCTGACCTAACTTGGCTAATGTTTCTCTGACCCCTCCATGCCACTATATTCCATTCTGTTCCCAAGTAATATTCCATGGTTTGGATGCTCTCTCATTTGTTACATTCATCTCCCATTGGACAACAGATTATTGCAGTTTGGGACTACTAGTTTTTACTTTTACTTCTTTGTTTTTTTCTCCCGAGGTAGGGTCTTGCTCTAGTTCAGAGCTGACCTGGAATTCACTCTGTAGTCTCAGGGTGACCTCAAACTCATGGTGATCCTCCTACCTTCGCTTCCCGAGTGCTGGGATTAAAGGCATGTGCCACCATGTCCGGTTTCTTTTTCTTTCTTTCTTTCTTTTTTTTTTTTTTTTTTTTTTTGAGGTAAGGCCTTGCTGTAGCCCAGGTTGACCTGGAATTCACTATGTAGTCTCAGACTGGTCTCGAACTCATGACAATCTCCTACCTCTACCTCCTGAATGCTAGGATTAAAAGTGTGCACCACAACACCTGGCCTGATTTGGGCTATTTATTCCAGACTTGGAATTACATTAAAATCTTTCCTCCTGTTTTTTTTTTATTATTGTTGTGATTATTATTATTGAGAAAGACACAGATAGAGAGAAAGAGGCAGAAAGAGAATGAGAGAGTGGGCACATCAGGGCCTCCAGCTACTGCAAATGAACTCCAGACACATGTAACACCTTGTATATCTATCTGGCTTACGTGGGTCCTGGGGAATTGAACCTGGATCCTTAGGCTTCACAAGCAAGTGCCTTAACTGCTAAGCTACCTCTCTGTCCAGCCCTATAATATCTTTGAAACAAACCAACAACACTTCTAAATTGGGTGGAGACTCATTCATGTGACAGAGAAGTAAACTGAGAGATGGAATTAGGGGAGGTGATAAAAGGAACTTGCTGTGAGGCCCGCATGCTGTCCTGTCAGATTTGCAAAATGTCCTGCAGAGTGTCTGACTTTCTTCAGGCTCGCTGGGTCCCTGAGTCTCTGGCCTTCTTTGACAAGGGTAAGAGAAAATCAAGCACTCCTGCATGGAAAGTTCAGAAGTCTCATCTGCTTGCTTTCTATCCCTTCAAGCCTGTCTCTCTCTCTCTCTCTTTTTTTCCTTTCTCTTCTTAATTTCTGGCTTGTAAATCATTCCCATGAAACATATTACCACTTCCAGGATCAGGCCCCATGGCACATTTTTAAAATTCCCATCCTGGTGGTTTTCCTGTCCTGGGGTCTAGAAGGGCTGACCTTTGGGATTTTTCTCCAACATTGTGCTGACCAGGCTCATACTTACATTTTTTTGGCTGCCAGCCTTCCAGCCTTCAACGTTGTATATAAATTTTGGGTGGTCGTGATAACACGGGGACATTCCGCTATTCAAAACACGCATATTGTGCAATGAATCATGGGAGGGTCTGTTCTCATTTGGCTTCCAGTCGGGGTGACTTTGCCCTTCTGTACCCCCAGAGGAGTAGCTGAGTCACTAAATTTTCCTTCTAGGCTTCCCTCACAGCGGGCTGGGAGGGGGGGTGGAGACTGACCTGGAAAATTGGGCCACAATTTACAGCATGATCCTTTTGACCAAGAACTAGAGTACTTACTAGTTATCAATCCTGCCACTGTTGGTCCTTTGGATTTTAAGCATGGTGAAGCGATGAGACAGGCCGCTGCCAAGGGATCCCCCAAAATAATGTTTATTACCAGTTGAAGTTGTGGTCCTCAGACTTGAGGCTGCTTCAGAGTCATCTAGGGGCTTGCTGAACCCCAGATGCTAAGCCCCAGCATTGAGATCCCCAGCTCAGTATCTGTGGGGTCTGGAAGCCCATATCTGTCATAAGCTCTCAGGTGCTGCTGAGGGCACTGGTCTGGTTATGGAAAATCCATTTCTTTTACGTGAGCGGAGACTGTTCCACCAATGACGCTCTGTGATTATTTTAGTATAAAGCATATTCAGTAAGTACATATCTAGCTGTAGATTAACCAACATAACACTTTATTCCCTTAGACCAATCCAGTTAACTCTGGCCAGGGGCCAGGCCTTGGTGTTTAAGTTTTAAAAAATATTTTTTTTTAATTGTTTGCATGCATGTGTGTGTTGTGTGCATATATGTGTAGTCACACATGCACGTTCAGGGGCTCATTCACATATGTGTAGATGCATGGAGAGGTTGACATCAGGGGTCACCTTCAGTTGCTTTCTATCCTATGTTCTTTGAGACAGGATCTTTTAGGGAACCCTGAGCTCATTGACTCAGGTAGACCAGTTGGCTATCCAGTGACGGGGTTTCCTGTCTCTGCCACCCCAGTGCTGGGGATATAGACGTGGGCCACTGTGCCTGGCATTTTACGCAGGTGTGTCGGGGACCTGAAATTGGATGCTTACAACTGCATATGCCTTACCCACATTAGCCATCTCTACAGCCTCTTTGGTGCTTTTTTTTTTTCCCCTCCTTGGTGCTTTTTATTTATTTATTTTTGAATTAATTTATTTTCAAGCACAGTGAAACAGACACAGAGAGACACACAGAGATAAAGAATGGGCACGCCAGGGCCCCCAGCCACTGCAAACGCACTCCAGACACATGTGTCACTTTGTGCATCTGGCTTTACATGGGCACTGGGGAATGAAACACGGGCCGTTAGGCTTTGCAGGCAAGGGCCTTAAACCACTGAGCCATTTCTCTGGCCCTTCCTTGGTACTTTTTGAAATGATAGGGGACCCAGCCGAAGCTAGGGTCCTGTGAGCAGCCATGTATGGTGGTACATGCGGGTATTTCAACTCACGGCTGTCACGTGGGTCACTGCAAGTGGAGACTTTGACTCCCATTGGCTCTCGGGGCTGCTCAGATCTCCTGTGGTTGCTGTCCATTCTTTGAAGCCAGCGCTTGCCTGGAGCATTGTGGGAGCATGTGACAAACATGACATGGTCCTGGGTGCCCTGCTCAGTGGTTCAGCATCCATGTTTACAAACCACCTCCTCAGGGCTAGGCTTTCTGGGAGGGCCTTTCCAGAGAGGAGAGGTTGCCATTGTTGGAAAGGGAAGGACCTAGATTCACCTTGGCATGATGGACAGGGGCTGCCTCCAGCTGGGAGAGAACTAAGCAAAGGAACATTCTTGGGGCTTCTGCCTGGTGAGAGGGACATAGGTAGAGAGAATGTGTTGGTGTTTCTTGGGGGCAGCCGTTTAAGGGTCTGTGGTGCCCTGGGGAGGTGGCATGTGTGGTAGGGAGCTGGGTTTCGCATGCAGTTCAGATGGCAGAGGGGGACTCTTCAGGTGTGGTCCTCCATCAAAGCAGTTTCCTGAAACTTGTAAAAGAAATCTTCCACCCCGCTCCAGACCCCTCGAATCACCAAGCACAGTGTTTGAAAAGCCCACCAGACGCTTCTGATGTTTGTAAAGTGTGGGGCCAACTGGAAGGAGAGGGTGCAGCCCCTTGGATGGGAATAAGGATTTGCAAGAAGCCCTTGGCTCTGTTGAAGGCCCCAATGTTCATGAAAGCTTAGTTTTTGTGAGAGCCGGTTGTTCTTGGCTAGGTTTAAGCCAATGGCCTGGTCCTATCAGCAACCCGCTCCTGACTCAGAGGCCTTGGCGAATACACATCAGGCCCTTCACCCCTGGCAAGGGTAGGTCAGAGATTGGGACAGTCCACGCTATGGCTCTGCCCAGCACACATGTCCCTCCACCTGATCACACCCAAATCAAATGGCACTTCCACAGCTTGCTCACTTCTGTCTAATTGTTCACTTCAGAGACAGACAGGTTTGTAGGCTGTGGTCAACCAATCCAGCCTTGGCTCTTTTCTGGAAGGATTTTTTTTTTTTTTTTTTGCCTCAATAAGGTTCTCCCCTCCTCCCCCACCAGCTACCCTTTCCATTCCTTCCTTGCTTCCTGCCAGACTGACCACACCCCATAGAAATGACTTGGGGTTGACAAGGAGCCCAAGTATTGGTGGTCTTGGTCTGTGCATGAGGGTGTTTTGGGGGTCAGCATCTGGCTGGGAAGTCTCCTGCTTAGGGAAGCTACTGAAAGGAAGAGAACGCACTGGGGAAGGGCCAGTGTTTGCATTACAGGAGGATTCCTGGTGAAAGTGGGTCTCTCCACAGGGTTCCTTTAGATAGCTCTTCAAGGACCCTGGAGTGTTTGTTTTGCCCTCCCTTAATGAGGTATTTATTACCTCTCTAAATATGGTACCTGCAGCTTGAATAAAGGAGAACAAATGCATCTGTGACATTTTGCCGAACTAAGCCAAAGTCACTGTGCTGTGGCTTTTTTTTTTCTCTCTCTCTCTCTCATTTTTTGTAGGTGAAAACAAGCACATAAACCTTAAAGCAAAACACCAGCAGTTGTGGAGGAGGAAGGATGAAAAGAAGAGCCTGAAACATCCTTTGATAGGCCAAGGCCCCACATCTCAGTTGGGGCTTCCCTTTTTATAACCCCTAACCTGACGCTCACGGCTCTGGTTTACAGCCCTGCATGGCACAGAGGCTGTCTGTGCTGTTCCTCTGCCCACTGGTCTTCCTAGAGATCCCTCCAGTTCACCCACTGTGACAAGAGCCCCGGGCTTGGCTTGGATGATGGGACGAGGTTTACAGGACACCCACAATATTGTTGTTAACCGTAATAAGAACCAAGGTGCCACACACTGTGCTTACTGCAAATTAACCCTCCTGATGCTCCTAAGATTACCAATGAGACCAGGCCTCATGAAGTCTCCCAGCGTGCCCTGGGGCTTGCCTTTGCTCTAGGGCAGTGTGGACCAAATCAAAGCTCTCCCGGGTATAGCTTTGAGATTTGAGAGGTCTGACGTTGCTGGGATAGCTCTGTTTGCGGTGCGCCCGGTTCAAATCAAAGGTGTTGGGGATGTAAGTAGCCTCTGGGGGCTATCTTGGACTATGTGGTTCACAACCCAGCATCATTGTGTTTGCTCATTTAGTTCTTGCTGCTCCAGAAAGCTGGGTTTAGTTATGCTGTTTGTGGGAGGCATCAGGCAACATGCTTCACAATCTGAGGTCTTTCTGTGTCCACCTGGCCTGTATATCTACCCTCTGTCACCTAGATCTCGGAGGATTGGAAGACACTTTAAAGGCCACATCTGCTAGAGACCACTTTAAAAAAAATCCTAAACACAAGTTTTTATAGACAACCTCCATGCCTATACACCAGGATCATAATCCTCTCCCACCACCCTCCTTTGTCCCAACTCCCCTGCCCCCCTTCCACTGAGCCCCTTTTTCTTTCCAGCTAGTTCTAGTTCTGTTTCGATACCAGCATTTTCCCCTCCTGTTACCCGGGTCTTGTGTAGGTATTGTCAGCCACTGGAAGACAGTATTCCAAAGCACTCCCCTCCCCTTCCTGTGGCTCTTACATTCTTGTTGATTTTGGTTTTTTGAGGTAGGGTTTCACTCTAGCTCAGGCTCTCCTGGAATTCACTTTGTAGTCTCAGGGTGGTCTTGAACTCACAGCGATCCTCCTACCTCTGCCTGGGATTAAAGGCCTGCGCCACCATGCCCGGCTTTCTTACATTCTTTCCGCCACCTCTTTCACAGTGGTCCTGGAGCCTTGGAGGGTATGATAGAGGCCACTTTTCGTTCTTTCTTTCTTTTTTTAAAAACATATTTGTATTTATTTGCAAGCAGAGAAAGAGAGAGAGAATGGGTGTGCCAGGACCTCCAGATATGTGCGCTACTTTGTGCATCTGGCTTTACGTGGTACTGGGGAATCAAACCCTGGTTGTTAAGCTTTGCAGGCAAGCTTCTTAATCCCTGAGCCATCTCTCCAGCCCCCACACTTTTTATGTATCAAAATGATGAGTGTCTGGCAGGAATTCACTGGGGGAGAGCACTACCTTCTCTTTGTTACTTGTTTTTAAAATATTAATTGAGGGGGGAGGGATACGATGGAGAGTGGATATGTGATGGGGAAAGTGGGGGAGGGAAGGAGCTTAACATGGTTTATTGTTTCTAAGTATGGAAGTTGTCAATAAAAAAAAAAGTTTTAGGGCTGGAGAGATGGCTTAGCGGTTAAGTGCTTGCCTGTGAAGCCTAAGGACCCCGGTTCGAGGCTCGCTTCCCCAGGTCCCACGTTAGCCAGATGCACAAGGGGGCGCACGCGTCTGGAGTTCGTTTGCAGAGGCTGGAAGCCCTGGCGCGCCCATTCTCTCTCTCTCCCTCTATCTGTCTTTCTCTCTGTGTCTGTCGCTCTCAAATAAATAAATAAATAATTTAAAAAAAAAAATTTTAGCTGTTTGACCTCTAACTCAGAGTTAAAAGGCCAGGTATGAATTTGGCCAGGTGTGGATGGTTACATTGAGTCCCAGCTTTGTAAACACACTGAGCTCAGAATTAAATATCAGCTCCTCCTTTGTTAAAAACAGTTCGTGCAGGAGTTCAGAGAGGCATTTTTTTTTTCCTCCTAGAAAATTGCTCTCTGGTCCTGGAGGTAGCATCGACGTCTGTGAAACCATCTGTTCCCTCCAATATAATTTCCAGGCTATGTGATTAAATAGTTTCTTCTGACCCACTTTTGGCTTCTGTCTCCTTTCACTGTTCATCAATAAGTGACGCGGCGGAGTTTTCATAGAGAGCGTGTGTGTGTATATTTGTTTAATTTCAGTGTGGGCCAAAGCAAACTGTTGGGTGCCGCTGTGAAGTTATTTAATTTCCTACCTGGCTTTCATCTATGTTTCCGGTTTCTACAATTGCTGAGGGTTAGTTTTGTTTTCTTGTTCCTTTTTAAAGATTCATGCAAGGAAGGGGCATGAGTTACCAAGTCGAGGCTGTGCTTCCTGACCCTGTTTTTAACAGACTATGCAAACACATGGTTCCCAAAGGGAAATCGGGTTCCATAAGACATGTCTTGCCTCAGATAACTATGTGCACAGTTCACAGGGATTTTGTAAGCTAGCTGAGATAATATATGTGACATGGAGCAAAGCTCCCATATGCATCTTCTACACAGTGGCTTTTGATGTGGTAACCCGCCTGCTATTAGAACTAATGTTATTGTTACACACTTGCTAATGGGCGCGATAAGATTAGATTTAAGGGAAGCCAGGCATTCTCAGCATTCCTTTCCTAATGTGAAACCTCTTCATCCAGTGTCCCTAGCTACTCTAAATCCAGACCAAGAAACAACAGTGAGTCTTGGGTATAAATATACACAGAAGTGAGTGTGTGTGTGAGAGCAAGCTGAAAATTTCAGCATCTTCACGCTCCCTGTAATAAAAGGAAGCTCCTTGGTGATGACTGTTATCTGTCAAAGAAAAATCAAATTATTTTTTTCCCCAGGGATTCATAAAAGCAGCCCTGTGATAATGGTCATAATTTTATCTAATTTGATTAAAGCAGAACAGAAAACAAGTGTTTTATGCGCCCTAGTAATTGTCATTGATATTACTTCAAAAGAATTCTTAGCCGGGCATGGTGGCGCACGCCTTTAATCCCAGCACTCAGGAGGCAGAGGTAGGAGGATCACCGTGAGTTCAAGGCCACCCTGAGACTCCATAGTGAATTCCAGGTCAGCCTGGGCTAGGGTGAGACCCTACCTCAAAAAAACAAAACAAAACAAACAAAAAGAATTCTTACCAAGTGGCTTTATCCCATTTAATTGGGGTCTAATATCATTTTCATGAATGTGCATTAATTATGCAAAATAATGGGTTTCATGATGACATTTTCATACACGTATACCACATCTGTCCATCATATTCACCCTCAATGCAGTATGAGCCTTAGAGTTTGACCATGTTTCATTGATTACTTTGGAAGGCAGGAGACCTGTGGAATTTTATCTCTGAAGTATTTTCATGATCAATTTAAGGTGAGAAAAGGCAGGTGTCTGGCTCCCAGGGGCATGTCACTGTCATTAAGTCTAGAAAGTCATTTCCTTGTTGGTCTTTCATCTGTTCTCTGCTTATAGCTCAGATGTCCTGATGAGTAACAATGACATAGCAAGGCATGCTTTCTGTCTTTGCCAGCCACTGAGATTCACCCCACCCCCATGCCCCTTCTGTTGTATGTTTTTAAAATTTTTATTTTTTTATTTATTTGAGAGAGAGAGAGATACAGAAATAGGCAGGGGGAGAGAGAGAGAGAATATGGGCGCACCAGGGCCTCTAGCCATTGCAAACGAACTCCAGACACATGTGTCACCTTGTGCATCTGGCTTACTTAGGTCCTGGGGAGTTGAACCTGGGTCCGTTGGCTTTGAGGTAAATGCCTTAACCACTAAGCCATCTCTTCAGCCCTGTTGTATGTTTTTTGAGGTAGAGTATCTCTCCAGCCCAGGGTGACCTGGAATTCACTATATAGTCCCAGGGTGGCCTTGAACTCACAGTGATCCTCCTACCTCTGTCTCCTGAGTGCTGGGATTAAAGGTGTGCACCACCACACCTGGCAGGGACAGCTTTTCAAGGGTCACATGGGAATCATGAGGAGGCAAGCATCATTTGACGGGATCAATGAGTCCTGTTAAGAGGAGAAGGATTATTTTGATTGAGCATCATGGGTATAAATTCAGCATTAGTCTATGTAGTAGTTTGAATGTATGTCCCCCATAGACTCAGGTATTTTATGAAAGCTTGGGTCTCTAGCTGCCTGGCTGGAGGAGGTGTCACTGGGGGAAGATCCTGGGGTCCAGCTGTAAGATATGTTTGGGGCAGATCTGATTTCAAGCCCAAAGGTGTGCAGAGAGGTCTGAGCTCTGGGGGTCCTGCTTGCTGCTGGTTTGTGTTCACTGGTTTTTTTGTTTGTTTGTTTGTTTGTTTTGTTTTGTTTTTTTTTTGGTGTTTTACTGATTGCTGGTGGTTTCCTTCTCTGCTTGGGTGTATGAATGGAACCAGCTTCTTCCGCTATTTGATGGAACTTCCTCTGGATCTATAAGCTGGAAATAAATCCCTTCCTCCCATAAAATTGTGTTCGGTTGGATGCTTATCTCAGCATTGTACAGTCTATAAGCACAGAACCACATGGGACCATAAGTAATAAAGGTTGCTTATGACACAAGATCAGTAATGTATTCCTAAGGAAGCTGGCTTTCTTAATGGGGAACTTTTCCTTAATGTTGGATGCAGTCTTTGTGGCAAGGTCAGTCATTCAACCAAGTTCATTGAGTATTTACTGCTGACCTGATCTTGGGCTCTGTGTTGAAATATAGTGTTGCTCTGAGGTTGGGTTCTTAAAAGGCTGTGGCTGCCATCTTGACTCTCATGGTGTCCTTCTGAGGGAAGCCCACAGCCACATTGAGAACTGTTCTGTGGAAAGATTGATGTGTAAAGAAAAATGAAGTTATGAAATTTGCAGAAAAATGGATGGACCTGGAAAGGATTATACTAAGTGAGGTAACCCAGGCCCAGAAAGCCAAGCGCCACATGTTCTCTCTCATATGTGGATACTAGCTACAGATGATTGGGCTTCTGCGTGAAAATGAAAATACTTAGTAGCAGAGGCCAATAAGTTAAAAAGGAGACATAAAGGGAAGAGAAAGGAAGGGAGGAGGGTACTTAATAGGTTGATATTGTATATATGTAAGTACAATGATTGTGAGGGGGAGGTAATATGATGGAGAATGGAATTTCAAAGGGGAAAGTGTGTGTGGGGGGGAGGGAATTACCATGGGATTTTTTTATAATCATGGAAAATGCTAATAAAAATTTAAAAAATTTAAAAAACAAAATATTGATGTGGCAAGAACCTGAGGGAAGCCTGCTGCTAACAGCAGCCTAATGAATGAACTTAGAAGTGGGTCCTCACTGGTGGAGCCTGGAGTTGACTTCAGCTCTGGCCAATGTCTGAGGCAGCCTCCTGAGACAGGGTGAGCCAGGGTCACCCAGCTAAGCTAGAGTTAGCCTCCTGACTCCCAGATACTTTGATCATAAATGTAAGCTGTTTGGCAATTTGTTACAGATTATTATTTGTTATAGATTACATTAACCCTAGCAGTTCATGTTAAAGGATCCCTGTGTTGTGAGAAATTACTTAAGGAGTTGTGAGAACACAGACTTGAGCCAGACTGGCTTCATTTGTTGTGTGATCCTAAGAAAGTCACTTAAAGACCTCTGTGCCTCATTTGCATGTGAGAAATAGCATTTTTAGTTTACAGCTTCTATAAGAAAGTTAGCTGCAAAGGGGTGGACATGGGTTCTCACTGACATAGTCCACAGTCTTTCCATCCGTGAGTCTTAAGCTGTTTTCAAGGTAGGGTCTCACTCTAGCCTAGGCTGACGTGGAACTCACTGTAGTCACAGGCTGACCTCGAACTCACAGTGATCCTTTTACTTCTGCCTCTTGAGTGCTGGGATTAAAGACATGCACTACCACACCTGGCCCACAGTGAGTCTTTTACTGTTTTTATTTATGCTAGTGGAGGGGGGCAGGTAGAGAGGGAGAATGGATGCACCAGGGCCTCTTAACACTGCAAACAAACCCCAGATGCATGTGCCACATTGTGCATCTGGCTTTACGTGGGTACTGGGGAATTAAACTGGAGCCAGTAGGCTTTGCAAGCAAGCACCCTTAACCTCTGAGCCATCTCTCCATCCCCTTGGTGAGTCTCATAAGTACCCAGACCAGGTGTTTTCTGTTTGGCTGAAGGCAGACATCCAGCAGAAGGGGCAGCTATAAGTCCTTAGCAGCCAGAATACAGCAGGGCCCCAGGGACCACCATGCAGGGTCCTTAAAGACCATTAAGGAGAGTGATTTGCACAGTGATTTTCTGCTAGCCAAGAAGCAAGTGATCACCGCGTTCATTTTTCCATCTTCGTCATTTTCTTGATGCTGTAGGCGGACAGCCGTGGCATGTGTAATTTCATGCCATGGGCCTCATGAGCAGAGCTCATCTCGTCTCCAGACTAAATGATATGTTTACGGAAAGCCTTCTGCTTGAACCACAGCTTCTCATCAGTGTGGTCTTAAGTCGCTAAGCCAGCTTGTAGCCCAAGGAGTCAAGATTTGTGACATTTAAACACACTGACAAAACGCAAATGCTCTGCCCATGGTTAGCCTTCTAGAAAACTCAGCACTCATAAAAGCAGATGACTGAGGAGTTGGCAAGGCCGGACAACTTGTTCCCCCTTGACTTGGAGGACTGTCTTTCTGTGTTGACCGCTGTTACTAGGAATGGGGTGTAGCAACTCCCTGTTCTCAGTTCATTGTGGGCTGTTTATGTGTAGATATATAAACTCGGCTTTTCCCCTCCCCTCCCTTCCCCTGTCCTTTCTCCTCCTCTCTTCTCCCCTCCCCTCCACTCCTTCCTTCTCCTCTTTTCTCCTGTTTTCTCTTCCCTCCCCCTCTCTTCTCCCTCCCCCTCCTCTCCTCTCTTCTCTCCTCCCCTCCCCTTCCCTCTTCTCTCTTTTCTTCTCCCTCCCCTTCTCTCTTTTTTGATGCTCCTCTATTCAGTTTTCCTCTTCTAAAAGTAGACATTAATGTTTTTATTGATTCTGGAAAAAGAAAAGTGCATACACACACATACAGGTGACAGTAAGTCACCTCATCTTTTGAGTGACTCGTGTCATCTTGCTGTCCTCACTCTCCGGCAGGAAAATAAAATGGCATTCGATTTGGCATGCCGTCCCGCTGGGAGTCCAAGACGTATTAAGCTGTGCGTTGTTCCTCGTGGTGATGAAATGGTGGAAAATCTCCAGCAAACCTTGAATGAGATAGGCGCTGGCGATTTATCACTATCAGCGAGGAATATAATAATTTACTCATTTTTTCCCCCATTAAAGCAACGCCACATACATTGGGGCAGCTGATGCTGCATGAACACGACTCTGCCTTAATGGAGACACCATTAATAATTTACCTTAATAGTGTAATAGTTGCTATTTTTTTGTGACCAAAATTTTGTTTCAAGCCCTGCTTTATGGATGAAAAAGTAGGATCAATTAATATTGAGTGATGACAGCCTCCCTGTGGAGAGAAAATGGGAAATCTTGGTGTCGTCATCTGCCTTGTGACTAAGAAATAGCTTTTCTTAATTGTACGGAACAGAGGAACCCAGGGGGATGTAATTCATTTCCCTCCAGCTTGCGATGCAAATTGAAAGCACAGAAAAATAACCATATGCCAGAGCGGGACGTGAACCCGGCTGCCCAGCCATGTCTGACTGGGCGGTTTGCTGGAAATAAGCAAGGCTTCCCCGAGATGGGGTCGCCTTTGACCGTGGCTGTTCCAAGTACCACCGTGTCACGTGCTCCCCCCACCCCCACTGCCAAGGAGTGTTTCCCTGTAATGGTGTCCTGGAACTCTCTGCCTGGAAGTCTCTGCCCCAGCTCTTTTTTTTTTTTTTTTAAATTTATTTGAGAGCAACAGTCAGAGAGAGAAAGACAGATAGAGGGAGAGAGACTAAATGGGCGCGCCAGGGCTTCCAGCCTCTGCAAACGAACTCCAGACGCATGCGCCCCCTTGTGCATCTGGCTAACGTGGGACCTGGGGAAGCGAGCCTCGAGCCGGGGTCCTTAGGCTTCACAGGCAAGTGCTTAACTGCTAAGCCATCTCTCCAGCCCTCTTTTTTTTTTTTTTTAAATTCATTTATTAGAGAGAGGCTAGGAGTGTCAGGGCCTCCAGCCACTGCAAACGAACTCCAGACACATGTTCCGCCTTGTGCATCTGGCTTATGTGGGTTCTGGGGAGTTGAACCTGGGTCTTTAGTCTTCGCAGGCAAGTGCCTTAACTAGCCCTGCTGCAGCTTTTTTTAGGGCTCTTTCCTTCCTATTGTGGCAGTCTCTGCCGAGAGCTGTCTTCTCAGATCTTCCCTGTCTTCCATCTGGCCAAGTAGCTCCTCCCCTTGTCCTACAGTGCTCCCCTCCACTCCTGGCTCTTCTTTCTTATGGAACCTGCTGCCGCCTTCAATCATACTGTCGTATCCCTCGGCCCTTGTTGCTGGCTTCCCCAGCTGTAACGTAAGTTCGAGGGGCGGGAGGGGAGATTGGGATGACCGCCTCTCCTCGTTCATTGTCAAGTCCTCACGCCCGCAGTCACTGAAGCTATTTGCTGAGGGAATGGGAGGATGATTAATGTAAAATACCTATAATGCAGAAAAAATCTTTTTAAATGTTTCATTTATTTATTTGCAAGGGGGGTGGGGGAGAGAATAGGTGTGGCAGGGCCTCCAGCCACTGCCAGCGAGCTCCAGATGCATGCACCACTTTGTACATCTGGCTTTATTAGGTACTGGGGAATCAAACCCAGGTCATTAAGCATTGCAGACCATTAGGCATTGCAGATAAGTGTCTTAACAGCGTAGCCATCCCTTCAGCCCCAGACGATTTTGTGTGTGTGTGTGTGTGTGTGTGTGTGTGTGTGTGTGTGGTGTTCACGTGTGTGAGTGCCCGCACGTGTGTGCCACAGCGTGCATGTGGAGGTGAGAAGATAACTTTGGGGGAGGGGGATCAATCCTTGCCTTCCACTTCATTTGAGGCAGGGTATGTCATTCGGGTTGTTTATTGCTGGGTATGTCCAGGGCACCCGGGGATTGCAGAAGCTCACACAAGTTTCTGGCTTTTATGTGGGTTCATGGGATTTGAACTGGGGTACTTGTGTGGCAAGTGCTTTATCTACAGAGCCATCTCCCCAGGAAGTACTTGAAAAGTCTCAGGTGTATACACCAACCTTCTCTAAACATACATTGATGCCATTCACATGACAGATACAAGCTGGGTTAATCCTCCAAACATAGTTTGGTGCCATTATCCTCAGGCATTTGTGCCAGTATTCAGAAATCTCAGACTGGAGCCACCCCAGTGACCCAGTCTTGGGCAGAGGGACTTTGCACTATTGCATGTACTGAGGACACGTGCATCTTGCACTAGTGAACATGACTCCTTATTATTCAGCATCTTTTCCCTCACTGGCTTTTTGAAGTATCTGGAGGATGGAGCCTTTTCTGTCTCATTAACTTCATCCTTAGCAATTGCCAGGGAGCTAGATGAAACTGGTTTTGAGAGGATTGGGGAAGGCTGTCAACATGAGGGTGCAGTGCTAAAACACAGGGAGGGGTCTTCTCCCCCCACCTGCCATGACATGTCCCCTGCTGGAGAAGCCTCAGGGCCCAGGCGACAAAGGAGAGATGCTGGCTGCACTGCCCTCGCCCGCTCCACACAGGCACCCAGAAGGAGGACTTAGAACTGAGACTCAGTGAATGGAGCCGCCCAGCCCATCCTCAGACCCACGTCCCCCTCCCCCCCACATGTGCGTGTTTGTAACTTGACGAAGCAAAATGATCCTTTGAAAGACTCTCACTCTTACAAGGACACCTGGCTCAGGGTGGCATGGGCTGTCTTCCTGATCTTTATGCAGAAGATCAGATGGGATTGGTGGGATGAGATGAAGATTGGCTTTGTTCAGAGATGGAAACCGGGGCTGGTAGAACTTGCCTTTCCTTTTTTTTTATTTTTTTATTTTTTTTAAATTATTTATTTATTTATTTATTTGAGAGCGACAGACACAGAGAGAAAGACAGATAGAGGGAGAGAGAGAATGGGCGTGCCAGGGCTTCCAGCCTCTGCAAACGAACTCCAGACGCGTGCGCCCCCTTGTGCATCTGGCTAACGTGGGACCTGGGGAACCGAGCCTCGAACCGGGGTCCTTAGGCTTCACAGGCAAGCGCTTAACCACTAAGCCATCTCTCCAGCCCTTGTCTTTCCTTTTCAACCAGTGGCTGCCTGTGGCTGGGGTTGGCTGCCTGTCGGTAGTGAGGTCTGGGGAGCTGTGTCCTCAGGGTCAGTCTCTGGTTTTCGCTATTCTTGCTTCTGTTTTCTGTTAATGTTTGATGTTTACATTTGCACGTAGAAGTAATGAGAGGCACTTAGCTGACTCTTGAGCCACGCTTATCCTTTTCAGCCCAGTATGTGGCAGGAATCCAGATCTCTTTGGACATTGGTATTATCCCTTGCTCTCAACAACTCTGTTCACCATTTTTTAAAAAAATATTTTATTGCAAGGAGAGAGAGAGAAATTGAGGATGAATATGCATACTAGGGCCTCTAGCCACTGCAGATGAACTCCAGATGCTTGCACCACTTTGTGCATCTGTTTGCATGTGGGTACTGGGAAATTGAACCTTGGTTGTTAGGCATTGCAGGCAAGTGCCTTAACCGCTGAGCCATCTCTCCAGCCCTCGCCTTTGGTTTCTATGGCATTCATAACACAAACTGACCAACAGGCAATCTCAGCCTCCAGATACCTAAAGCCATCAACTGTGTCTCTCTTGAGAACCATCACCACCAAACTAACAGACCCCAACTTGTACGGGACCAGGAAACAGCATCCTAAGTATGCTGGTCTTAGAAGGAAGATCTCTTTCCACTCTACCACTGTTTCTGATTGGAGTACTCTGGGCTGTGGAGGGAATAGAACAGACTGGGTTTACATCCCTATCTGGAACATGTGCACCCCACTTTGTCAGGAGTGGCTTCCTGGCTGGCCTCTGGGGCAGCACCTGAACTGATAGACAGTGTTTTGGTGAAAAGCCTGCAAAATTTTACAGACAACAATGGTAGCTAAGGCACCTTTTTGACTTTTAACACCATACTGCGTAGTGAATCTGTGGTTTAAAAATGCCTTTGGCTAGAAGCCCATTTCTTTACCTCTCCTTAAGTGCTTTAAAGTGGCCATCAGACACCCATAGATGTCCAGCTCCATGTTCCCAGCATCACTCATCACTAGAGGGTTGGCTGGCTTCCTGGGGAACATCTTTCTCCTGTGCTAAAGGTCAGCCAATGTTTATCTTACGGGAGGGGGCCGAGTAGTAGCTGCCTTGACTAATTAACCAGAAGCAGATTAATAGCCCATGTCCTCCTGTGTTAGAGAGCAGACCTGGCAAAACGATTAAAAGCATGGTATTGGGCTGGAGAGATGGCTTAGTGATTAAGGTGCTTGCTTGCGAAGCCTAAGGACCCAGGTTTGATTCCCAGTACCCACATAAGCCAGATGTACAAGGTAGCACATGTGTCTAGAGTTTGTTTGTAGTGGCTAGAGGTCCTGGTTGTGCCCATTTCTTCTCTGGCTCCCTCTCTCTCTCCCTTTTTATTTATTTAGTTGAGAGAGAGAGAGAGAGAGAGAAAGGCAGAGAGAGAGAGAATGGTCACGCCAGGGTTTTCAGCTACTGCAGACAAACTCCAGATGCATGTGCCACCTTGTGCATCTGGCTTATGTGGGCTCTGGGGAACCAAACCGAAGTCCTTCGGCTTTGCAGGCAAGTGCCTTAACTGCTAAGCCATCTCTCTAGCCCAAAATAATTAAATTTTCTTTCTTTCTTTTTTTTTTTTTTTTTTTGAGGTAGGGTCTCACTCTAGCTCAGGCTGACCTAGAATTCATTCTGTAGTCTCAGGGTGGCCTTGAACTCACGGCAATCCTCCTACCTCCGCCTCCTGAGTGCCGAGATTACGCCTGGCTAAGTAAATATTTTTTTAAAAGCACGGTGTTGGTGTGGCACAGCCTGGGCGGGAGACCTGTCTCTCATCTGCTCTGTGGCCTTGGATAAGTCATTTGGTCCTTCTCTGTCTCTGTCCCTTATCTATAAAGTTCCTGGTGTTATTACAATTGAATGAGACCAGCAGAAAAGTCATAGACTAGGTCCAGAGATAATTATCAATACTTGGTGGCTATTTTCATTATCCCAAGTACAGAGAACACCCCACTGTGAGGATGGAATTTCCTGACCCCAAATATAAATTATTTTAATGATTCTTTGGGGTTTTGTTCCCTCTTCTGTGAAATGAGGATCTTCGGGGTCCCATCCGCCATTGCAATGATGGTGATGTACCTTATATTGGGTGGCTGATGCCTGGACAGGGCAGTGCGGAATGTGGCACCACCCAGGTCACCAGGGTAGAGTAGAAGGCAGTGTTTGGACAGCACGAGTTGCCCAGAAGTGTATGCCATGGGGCAGGGCAGGGTGGAGGACTGCAGGGCTACTTTGGGGGAAGCTCACTGTCTAAGACGGGAGCTACAGCCTTGATGTTCCAGGCATACAGAGAGCTCCTGTCAGCTTTGTCTTACTGAATCACCTAATAAGAAACCAAGCCTTAGACTGAAGAGATGGCTCCGAGGTTAAGGTTAAGGGTTTAAGTCCCCAGAGCCCACATGAAGCCAGATACACAAAGTGATGCATGCACCTGGAGTTATTTGCAGTGGCTGGAGGCCCTGGCGTGCCCATTCTCTCTGTCTGTCGATCTTCTATCTATCTCTGCTTACAAATATATACATATATATATGTATGTGTGTACATATGTATGTAACAAATACCAGGCTGGAAAGTGGTTAAGGCACTTGTCTGCGTAGCCTAAGGACCCAGGTTTGAGTCCCCAGAACCCACGTAAGCCAGAAACACATGGCGACACGTGCATCTAGCGTTTGTTTGCAATGGCTGGAGTCCCTGGAGTGCCCATATTCTTTCTCCCTCTCTGTATCTAATAAATAAATAAAAATTTTACAAAGGCTGGAGAGATGGCTCAGCAGTTGAAGTACTTGCTTGTAAAGCCTAAGGACCCAGGTTCAATTCCCCAAAACACACATAAGCCAGATGCACATGGTGGCACATGTGTCTGGAGTACATTTGTAGTGGCCAGAGGCTCTGGCACACATTCTCTGTTTCTAATAAATAAAAAATAACCCAGTCTCACTGAACTTACCAGTAGACACAATAAGAAGCCAATCCGCCCTGGAAGTTTGGCAAAAGCCAGAGTTCCCAGGGGTCTGGTGTCAGGGCGCGTTTCCAGATTTGGAGGTGGAAGTGATGTGCTCTGGCTGACAATGTCGAATTGTGCTAAAGAAATAGGCAAGAGGAGATGGTGTCTGAGATTCTCATTTGGGCATTCATGCGTGTGGGTGCGTGACGGTTGTCCACAGGGGTTTCCTCAGGAAATTTAGGTGGAAAATGGGTGTCACTGATGGTGATGTGGATAATGGTGATTTCCAGAAGAACTTACAGGGTCTCCTCATCCAAGGGTAACACTGTGCAGATGAGGAAACGGGCCATTGGTGGAGAAAGAACTTTTCTGGGGCCTGTCAGCCTAGCGCTAGCCTCTGGAAGAATCTAGATTTCAAGTCATCTGCCACTTTCTCAGCATTTTTTTTTTTTTTTTTTTTGGTTTTTCAGGCTGACCTGGATTTCCCTATGTAGTTTCAGGGTGTCCTTGAACTCATGGTGATCCTCCTACCTCTCTCTCAGTTTTTGATTGTTTAATGTGGTATTAACCCCTCAGCTTCCAGAAGCCCTCACACTTACGTAACTAGGAGACTACAGTGCAATCTTGTGCAAATTATCTTAAATTGGGACAGGGCTTTCCTCTAATTTTATTTTTTTAATTTACTTTTTTATTGTCAGTTTCCATAATTGTAGACAATAACCCATGGTAATTCTCTCCCTCTCCCAACTTTCCCCTTTGCAATTGTACTCTCCATCATACCCCTTGCCCCTCCCTCTCAATCAGGCTCTCTCTTATTTTGATGTCATGATCTTTTCCTCCTATTATAATGGTCTTATGTAGGTAGGTCAGGCACTGTGAGGTCATGGATATCCAGGCCATTTTGTATCTGAAGGAGCATGTTGTAAGCAGTCCTATCCTTCCTTTGGCTCTTACATTCTTTCCACCACCTCTTCCTCAGTGGACCCTGAGCCTTAGAAGGTGTGATAGAGATGTTTTAGGACTGAGCACTCCTCTGTCACTTCTCAGCCTTCTGAGTCATCCCAAGGTCACCGCCATCTGAAAAGAGAAACATCTCTAACCAAAAATGAGAGTAGTATTAATTAATAAATGGGTATGAACATTAAGAGAAGCGCTTACTGGGAAGTTTGGTGAGCACAGTATATGCATTTAGGCAGACGTTACACCCCTAGAGCTCATGACTAACCCTGTCATAGGTTTTTAATATCGGGCACGCATGACCTCCCATGGAGTGGGCCTCCAGTCAAATTAGAGGGCAGTTGGTTTTCCTCGTAATAGACATGCCACTATTGCACCTGTTGGCTCATTTGGCCTGGCTGGCCAAATTTAAGGCTTGCAGTGTCCACTGTTGAGTATCTCCACTGGTGATTTCTCTCTCTTCCATTGAACTGCATGCAGCATATCTTTTTCCAGCTTTCTATCAGTTGGTCTACATGGAGGTGGTTTTCAGCTCAGCTCCAGTTGCCTCTGTTTTTATTGATTGATTGATCTTTTGGAGGTAGGGTCTCACTGTAGCCCAAGCTGATGACCTGGAATTCACTCTGTAGTCTCAGGTTGGCCTTGAACTCAAAGCAGTCCTCCTACCTCTGCCTCCCAAATGCTGGGATTAAAGGCATGCACCACCAAGCTCTTGCCTGATTTTAAACAGGAAGTCATTCTCCTTGAAGTGCAAACATGACCAAGAATTGACTTGGCTATGCTGAGGTTCTGTTCCACATATTCTAGAAGTTCTCATACATGCCTCCTGCGTGGTATACATCTCAGAAGTTCCTGTGACCTTTGGGGCTTCTCAACTTTTCTTCTCTTCCAGGCCTCAGTTGAAGTGAGATTTTGTTCTGAGAAGTTTTTTTTTTGTTTTTTTTTTTAAGGTTCTTGTTTCTCCTTATAAAGTAAGGACTGGGCCAGAGGCTCTTGGCTCCAATTTACATCTGCTTATTTAGACATCTCTGTCTCTTCCTCATATTCAGTACTTAATTAGCAACTATTATCATTCTTAGGCCCTTTATTCAGTCATGGGGAGGAAGAGCCATGTGGAGAAGGACACGTCGCCTCTTTGTGGTTTCCTGTCCCAACACCTGTTTTTTTTTTTTTTTTTCCAAAGGCAAAGTCCCAAATTTTATAAACAATTATTCCACTTACAATTTGACTTTACCTCCTAAACTTCTTAGAAGGTATCTATATTTTTAAAATAATTTTTGGTATAGATAATTGATTTATTTATTTGAGAGAGAGAGAGAGGGACAGGGAGAGAGAGAGAATGGGCATGCCAGGGCCTCTAGCCACTGCAGATGAACTTCAGGTGCATGTACCACTTTGTGCATCTGGCTTATGTGGGTACATGGGGAATTGAACCTGGGTCGTTAGGCTTTGCAGGCAAGTGCCTTAATTGCTAAGCCATCTCTCCAGCCCCAGTATTTGCATTTTTATTTTCAGTTTAAACTGTGTGTGTGTGCGAGAGAGAGAGACAGAGAGAGAGACAGAGAGACAGACCTAGGATGCACATATGTGTAAAGTTGAGGGTTACCCTCAAGTAGGCCATTTACTTTCTTTGAGGCCCGGCCTCTCATGGTTTTGAAGCTCATCGAGGCCCAGGAATCCTGTTTTTATGTCCCCAGCACTAGGATTTCATGTGCACACTGAGAGGGAGTCAGGAAGCTTTGTCAGGCAATTAGGGTGACTGGGCCCCTGAAAGTACCAAGCAGGAATGTCCTTGGGCTTTGCTAGAGATCAGAGAGGAAGCTGGCCTCTCCTTATCTCTTGCCTAAAGGAGTTCCCAGATCTATTTTGCCACAACCTGAGCCCTTCCTGGTAGGGAAGTCACCTTTCCTAGAATTTAAATCTAATCCCGACATTGTGGTGGGTCAAGTTCAGCCCCTGGCCCAAACCAGTCCAGTCCCCACTGTGGCTCACCTGAGTTGGAAGGTGAAACCAACCTCAATAAGGTTATAATAGATGAGTACCAGGGCACAAGCTCTCTCTTGGCTGGTTCTTGAACTTTGAGGTTCTGGTAAGCTTCCCTCCTCTCACCCAGCTGGGCAGAGTCGAGGGGTGACCCCCTCCCCGGCTTAGCCCCACATGGGCTCTTCACACTGTCCTGCGCTCCTCAAGGCAGGAGCTCTTAGTGGATTTATCAGTTTTCCTTCCCTTGGTTTTATACTAACCTAAATAAATATAATAATTTAATAATTATCCTTCTCAGTGTGAGTTGCCCCATTTTGTTTAAATACAACAGTGAACCCAGGGTTGGGGGTTCAAAGACTTTCCTGGACTCTACACAGATCCCATATTAATGGTACCACGCTTGGCATTTACAGGAGTATTGGGGGTCAAACTCAGGCCCCCATGCTTGTGAGGCAAGCACTTTACTAAACTGAGCCATTGCCTCAGCACAGCTGAAACTCCTTGAATGAGGTGTCAGCTGTTGGAGAAACAAGAAGAGAAAACCAGAAACTATAAGAACCATGTGGAGGAGGTCTGGAAGTAAATGGTGTGAATTCTGAGGCCCAGTGTAGGTGCCAGGAAAGTGATGGGGTAAAAATCATAAAAATAAATAAATAAATGAAGATACTCATGTATATCTTATCTCCCCAGGAATGTTTTCTAGAAGGATGGAGTCATCTACATCATGAAACCTTTTACAAAGTCAAAGAAATTCTCCCCCTGCCCCCAGGCAGCCCAGGCTGGCCTTGCACTGATGGCAGTCCTCCTGCCTCAGCCTCCCAAGTGCTGGGATCAAAAGCATGCACCACCACACCTGGAGTAATAAGTATTTAATTGTCTAATTTTACACATCTTTAAAAATCAAATTTGAGTCATGACAAAGTTGTAATTCTGTTTTTTGACATATTTTATTTATGTATTTTAGAGAAAATGAGAGAGAGAAAGAGACAGATAGAGACAGTGAGTGTTCTAGGGCGTCCAGCCACTGTAAATGAACTCTAACGCATGCATCACCTTGTGCATCTGACTTACATGGGTACTGGGGAATTGAACCTGGGTCCTTAGGCTTCACAGGCAAGTGCTTTAACCGCTAAGCCATCTCTCCTGCCCATTTTTTTTTAATTGTTCTAAATTTTGTTGTTGTTGTTTTGTTTTTTTGATGTAGGGTCTCGCTCTAGCCCAGGCTGACTTGGAATTCATGGCGATCCTCCTTCCTCTGCCCCCTGGGTGCTGGGATTAAAGTGTGCCACCATGTTCAGCTACTGGTCTAAAATATTTTAGGGAATTAAGAATAACCAGTTTATAGTAGTTGTTCAAAACCAAGAAATCTTTTATTAGTATTTTGTGTGTGTGTGTGGTTATGTGGTGGAACCCAGAGCTTTGCTTATGTGGAAGCAAGTCCTCAGTCACTGAGCTGCCCTCCCAATGCTAAATGTAAGAAGTAAGTTCAATCAGAAGAATGGATCCAGGCTCCACTCCAAGTTCTGATATTGGCTGGCTGGGCAATGCTGGGCAGGTCACCTCCTCTCTGTCACCTCCTTTGCAGTAGCTGTTTATTCACACTTGGGTGTGTACCAAGACTCTACATAGGCCTGCATATGAATTGTCATAACAGTCCTGTGAAGCAATGACAATTACTCTCCACACTTTCCACTAGGATAAGGAGGTGCGAAGGGAACTAAGTAACTCATCCAGGGAGACAGCTTTTACGCTGTGAGGCTGGGATTCGGGCCCAGGCTATCTGGCTTCAAAGTCCATGGCGGTAACCACTGTGTAGGCTGTTCTTTCCCATTGCTTAAGACACTCTATACCATGGGGCCAATTTTTGGCTTTTTCAAATGATTTGTGTGGATAGCATATAAACATGCTAAGCTTTGATTTATAGTAAAACATTCTTATTTGTCTTTGTGGCTTGTTTAAAAAAAAAAAAGGCTCAGTAAGAAATCCAGTCCTTGAGTAGATCATGTTTCTAGAAGAAAGATGTTACCTATTAAAATGATAAATTTTATTTTGCAGCCTCTGAAAACAGGTATAAGAATAGGGGTCACCTACCTTCTAAAAATTATTTATTTACTTATTTATTTTCAAGCAGAGACAGACAGAAAAAGGGTGTTCCAGGACCTCTAGCTGCTGCAAACAAACTCCAGATGCATGTACCATTTTGTGCATCTGGCTTTATGTGGGTACTGGGGAATCAAAGCCAAGTTTGCATATAAGCACCCTAACTGCTGAGCCATCTCTCTAGCTCCTAAAAATTATTATTTTTTACTTACAAGAGAAAGGGAGAGAAAGTGTGTATGTAGGTACGCCAGGGCCTCAGGCTGCTTGCTACCAGTGAACTCTGGACACACGCTCAACTTTGTGCATCTGGCTTTATGTGAGTACTGGGGAATTGAACCTGGACTTGCAGGCTTTGTAGGCAAGCACATTTTTAAACCATTGAGCCAGGCTGGAGACATGGCTTAGTGGTTAAGGCGCTTGCCTGCAAAGTCCAAGAATCCAGGTTCGATTCCCCAGGACCCACGTAGACCAGATGCCCAAGATGGTACATGTGTCTGGAGTTTGTTTGCTGTTGCTACAAGGCCCTGGTGTGTCCATCTATTTGCCTCTCTTTTTCTAAAATAAATAAATAAATAAAATATTTTTAAACCACTAATCCATTTCCTCAGCTCCCACATTATTATTTTGTAAGTGGGGTATATGTGAAACTTTGCAAAGCACGTTTTCCTTGCCTGACTACATTTCAGCCTTGAACCACTTCATGATACATGCTGGACAGCTGCTGAGAGTAATTATAACTCTCTCTCTTCTGCCATTCCCCACTCACGTCAGCAGCGAAGTAGCCAGAGCTGTATTCTCCCAGTGTTTCTCCAAGCCAGTATGACTATTGGAATATTTTTTTCCCCCTGTTTTGGCTTCTATGGTTCAGATGGGAACCTGAGGTCATCAGTCACAAAATCTCATCTGGAACAATGTCAACTCACCCCTTCCTACCATCTCTGCCACCTTGGTTCCCTCCTCATGGCCCTCAGAAAATTGCTCTGTAGTCTTACCTGCAGGAGAGTTCATCGGCTTCCTTAGCCATAACAGAATAGGAACTGAAGTCCAGTAACGCTAGTTACTTTTTTTTCCCCTGAGGTAGGGTCTCACTCTAGCCCAGACTGACCAGGAATTTACTCTGTAGTCTCAGGCTGGCCTCGAGCCCACAATAATCCTCCTACCAAGTGCTAGGATTAAAGGTGTGTGCCACCACAGCTGGCAGCATTCTCCTTTTGTTTTTTTTTCCCCCTAAACAGACATGCCAGGGCCTTTAGCCACTACAGATGAACTCCAGATGCATGTGCCACTTTGTCTATCTGGTTTTCTATGGGTCCTAGGGAATTGAACTCTGGCCCTTAGGCTTTGCAGGTAAGTGCTTTAACTGCTGGACCATCTTTCCAGCCCATCATTCACCATTTTTAAGGTGGACAGATGAAGCCCATGAGGTAGTGTTTCTGAGCAGGTCAGTAATGACACAATCCATGATCCTGCTCTGTACCCCTGGTCTTTCTCAGGCCCAGGTATTTTGCTGTTCTGGGTTGGCTTAGTGGTTGTTCAAAGGAAACTTCTGCTTTAAGGTTCTGAGAATACACCTCAGGCCCCCCTTGCCATTCCTAAGGAGCACCTTGAAAACCATCCATTCCTGGGGCTGGAGAGGTGGCTCAGCGGTTAAGGCACTTGTCTGAAAAGCCTAAAGACTGAGGTTCGATTCCCCAGTACTCATGTAAGCCAGATACACATGGTGATGCAGGTGCCTAGAGTTTGTTTGCAGTGGCTGGAGGCCCTGGTGTGCTCATTATCTCCCTCTCATAAATTAAAAAAAAATCCATTTCTGACACCAGAGGGTATGATCCTTAGCTGGAACAAGCCTTCAGGAAGCGTCAGTGTGTGCATAGAGAGGGTCTTTGGGATGTATTTGATATTATTATTTGTCCCAGCTTCCCATGACCTTGACCTTTACTATGTGTACTGTCAATGTGTGAGGGAAAAGGAGGCTCCATGTTGGAGATGGGTAGGTATCCCCGCAGGGCCTGTGGACATCTGCAAGTCTTGGAGGGGCCTCAGACCGTGGACGCCTTCTTCCCTCCTCTTCCCCACAGTGCCCATTTTCCACTCTGCTTGCTGTGGCGTCTTCAGTCCTTGCCTCTCCTCCAGTTCCTCACCTCCCGCGCTCGGCTCTTGTTAAAAGCCGTGGATCTGTCTTAATGGTGGCTGTTGCAGTTAACTTGTTTTCCCCATTTGGAATGCCACTGGCTGTTGATGGAAATTCTTGCAATTATAGAGAGCTTAATTATAGTAATAGTAATAATAATAATAACAACAACAATAGTAGTAAAGATACTGTGATGATGTAAATAATAATAATAATAAACCCGGCTGGCTATTGATGGCAACTCATGCTATTATGAACTCTTTAATAATAATAATAATAACAATAATATTGAAAAGTACTTAATAACATCAGTAGCAACAACAACCAATTTATATGGCATTTACCATATGTCAGGCACTGTTTCAAATCTTTCACTTATATTAACTCATTTAGCCTGCTAATAAAGCATCAATAGAATGTGATCAGAGTGAGGTTGGAGAGAGAGCTTAGTGGGTAAGGCACTTGCCTGCAAAGGCTAAGGACCCAGGTTCTGTTCTCCAGTACCCAGTAAAGCCAGCTGCACAAGGTGCCCTAAGCATCTGAGTTTGTCTTTCTTTCAAATAAATAAATAGATAGATAGATAAAAAAAATTTTTAAAGAAATGTGGCCAGAGTGACCCATTACTATGTTTAGGCCATGTTAAGGAGGAGCCCAGCCAGGCTGTGAGTCTTAGTGCCCACTCCAGGGGCTGTGCCCTTGACCGTGGTGGTGTTAGACAGCTGCATCTGTTTCACTCGTGCCCGGGAAGATGCCTGTGGAGCGGGGACAGTGTTGTTCTTGAACGTATTTGAGTCTGAGTGAGCAAGGAACTCAAGGATTGTCAGTGGCCTGTCGCCAAAGGAAACTCCACCTCAGTGGGCTGGTGCTGGCTGTGGTCCAGGCAGGCTGGGTGGGGGGCGGGCGATGGGCGACGGGCCTGCTGCCAACGTAGACATGGCTGCCCGTCTGCCCTCGTGGGTCAGCCACAGGAAGGGGAAGCGTACGGACCCTTTCTTGGCATCGTCTTAATTATGTGGCATTTTTGTCTCAATTATAAAGATTTAATTACTCCATTGTACTGGGGCATGGGGCCTTTTAAGTCATCTTTTATGATCGGTGATAATTGGCTCAGCTTGAGTTGGCTTCAATAGTCACAATTTCCTTACCACTTTTAATCCAAGATCTGGTTTTAGGTTTATCTTTTTTTTTCTTTTCCTGAATAAGGTTTTTCTATTTTAGTATATTTTTAAAAACTCCAACACTGGGTGCCCTTCACTGTACTGGCTTATCTAAAGATTTGATTTAAAAAAACAACACTCCAATGGCTAGAGAGATGGCTCTGCCATTAAGGCACTTGCCTGCAAAGCCTAAAAACCCAGGTTTGATTCCCTAGCACCCATGTAAGCCAGATACACAAAGTGACACATGTATCTGGAGTTCATTTGCAGTGGCTAGAGGCCCTGGTGTTCCCATATTCTTTCTCTCTTTCTCAGCTAAGTAAGTAAATAAAACAAAACATCGTATAGTCTTTCAGTGGATTGGAAAAGAGAACGCCCAAAGAGGACACTGGGCCCTGCTTGCTCTGTGGGTGCTGTAGGGTCTGCTGCTGGGCCACAGAATCGTGGGGACACATGGAACAGTACTGAGGTGCAGGTTAAAAAAAATTGTCAGGGAGCTCCTTCTCGTGCATGAGAAACTCAAACCAGAACTCAGCACATCAAAAAATTAATGATAGCCAAGATTTGGAAAATCCTAAAGATAAGTTTCCAGATGAAAAAGATAAAAAGCCTGTCACCCCCCCACACCCCCGAAAGGGAATGAGGTATGAGCCACATAAATTAAGCCGGCAGACTTTCTCGAAAGTGAAAAGTATGCTGAGACATCACCAACTGTGGTATATAAATACATGTCACCCCATTACCGTCCCAGGGTCCGCCATCTCCATATTGATGTTTGTGTTTTGAGTCAGCACTTCCTGAATGCTCCAGTCTTTGAGTCGGGCAGACTTGATTTATGAAGAAAAGATGACGGCAATGAATGGGAAAGGTCTACTGAGGGATTAATTTGGGGTGGCTGTGGAAGCCAGCCTGTTTCTCCCAACCTCTTCCCCCAAACTGGGATGTGCACACACAGTGGCTGACATGCCACAAGGTGTGGCATGAAGGACCGGGTGCTCTTCCATCTTCCTTCTTCTGGGGTCCCGTCCTTGCTCATCGGCTATGGCCCTGGGTAGTGTGAGCAGCTCTCCACCATTTCTTTTCCTTAAAAATAAATTTACTGGGCTGGAGAGATGGCTTAGTGGTTAAGACATTTGCCTGCAAAGCCAAAGGACCCAGGTTTGATTCCCCAAGACCCACGTAAGCCAGATGCATAAGGTAGCACATGTGTCTCGAGTTCATTTTCAGTGGCAGCAGGGCCCTGGTGTGCCCGTTCTTTCCCTCTCCCTATCTCTCAACTAAATAAATATAGTTATTTATTTATCTGTAAGCAGAGAGGAGAGAGAGAGAGAAAAAACATGGGTTCACTAGGGCCTTCAGCCACTGCAAACTCCCGACTTTGTGCATCTGGCTTTACATGGGTACTGGGGAATCAAACCCGGGTCATCAGGCTTTGCAGCTTTGCCAATGTCATCACCACTTGATTCTTCTCTGTGGTATCTTTATGTTTTTCTCTCTTGACATTCACGTTCCCCCTCCCTCCACTGAGAACTCAGGTCTCAACAGTGATCTGTGCCAGGGATCTCTTTCTTCCTCAGACCCCACCTTCTTGTCTTAAAAAATGAAGTTCTTTACAGAACAAAGAGATGGTGAAAGGATGGGCATACCAGGGCCTTTTGCTGCTGCAAACGAACTCCAGACACATGTGCTGCTTTGTATGTCTGGCTCTACGTGGGTACTGGGGAATTGAATCCTAAGCTGTAAGGCTTTGCCAAGTGCCTTAAGCTGCTGAGCCATCTCCCCAGCCCTCCCCCATCTTTTCCTTGCTTGTGTATTTTACACACACTATTAGACCAAATGTTACTTGCAAGGTAGTTTTCTCCAGGCTCTGTCTGTCTGTTTTCTCTCTCTTTGCTTGGAAATAAATAACTAAAGATATTAAAAAAGAAATGGCAGACTGGAGAGATGGCTTAGTGGTTTAGGCACTTCTCTGTAGAGCCAAAGGGACGCAGGTTCAATTCCCCAGGATCCACATAAGCGAAATGCACAAAGTGGCACATGTGTCTGGAGTTCATTTGCAGTGGCTAGGGGCCCTGGCCCCCCTGGTATGCCCATTCCCCCTCTCTCTCTCTCTCTCTCTCTCTCTCTCTCTCTCTCTTTCACACACACACACACACACACACACACACACACACACACACATCTTCCTCTCTCTCAAAATACAAATAAGAAAATAATAAAAAAGAAATGGCTACTTTGTGTCTTTATTGTCTGTTGGGATGTATATTTTTTTACCTATTGGGCTTTTACAGCTTTTATATACTGAGGGTTTTAAAGAAATATATTTTCGTGTATTTATGCTGGACTATGGAGAGCTGTGTCTGTTGTATTAAGGAGCTTGGACTCCAAAATTGGGTGCTAGGGAGTCATTAAGCATTCAGAAAAGTGAGCTAAAGCCATACTTTCATCTTTCTCTCTTTTAGAGAAGTCAAAATGCTGGAGAAACAGCTATGGGATCTTGTCAGTGAAAAACTTGCCTTGCCCTGCTCCCAAGGGATTCGTTTCTTTGGGAAGGACATGAGTCCTTTGCTTTATAACTTGGTCTTTCTCTCTCTCATGCTTTGCTTTAGCCTCCAAGCCATTTCTGAAACAGTGGGGTTCCATGGCTGGCTGAATGCAGACATGTCCTGTTTTGTCTTCTACATAAGATGTAGTGAAAAGATAAAAACTGACTGCCTCTGATGTGCGTGCATGCGTGCGTGTGTGTGTGTGTGTGTGTGTGTGTGTGCGCGCGCGCGCGTGCATGTATGAGGTGGGGGGTTAACTGATGATTCTGAGATTTTTAGCATCCATAATTGACGTGATTGCTAAATTCTATCACTCATCAGATAGACAGTCTTACTCAAAAGAAGCAAATTGGAGCTGAGAGAGATGACTTACTGGTTAAGGCATTTTTCTGCAAAGCCTAAGGACCCAGGTTCGATTTTCCCAGTACCCATGTAAAGCCAGATACACAAGGTGGTGCATGCGCCTGGAGTTCATTTGCAGTGGCTGGAGGCTCTGGTGTGCCCATTTTCTCTTTCTCTCTCTTGCCTCTTTCCCTCTCTCTTAAATAAATAAACAAGCAAATTACCTTGTATTAAGTAGAAGAGGGGAAAAAGGAAGATGAAACGGCTGGCCTTTCTTTCAAGTCATTGTTAAGTTTGGAACTGTTTCAGATTTTTAAAAATTGTTTTGTTTATTCAGGCATAGAGAGAGAGTCCCCATTCCCGTCCCTCTGAGCTGCCATTCTCTGGAGGGGTGATTTTCCCCCAGCTCAGAGAATTGCCTTGATGAAAGCTTTCAGCAATCAAATGGATAAAAATTGAACCATTCTTGAGGATTTTTTTTTCCATTGTTCCTCCTCGCACGTTCGTTTTCTGAACATCAACAACAAAAAACCCTGTGAAATATTACGACGTTTTTTTAACCTCAAAGTGGCATTTCTTGAACAGTTGCCTTCTGTTACTTGTTTTAGAAGATTTCCAAGACGATTGTCAAGATTCCTCAAATAGCCCCCCAAAATAAAAATAAAATAAGAACAGCCCTTAATCGTGTACAAAGATACTTCCCCTTTCCTTTACAATTATCTGCTTTTACTCACCCCTCTTTCCTTATTGTGTTAACGTAAAAAAAATGTTTAAAATGTTTTTAAAAGGGATTTATTATAATCATTGTAATAAGAAAATTAAAAGAGTGCAAAGTAGCTGAGATAAGAACCAGGGAAACTTGGATGTAGTCATCTCCCCGAAGTTGCCTTGTAACACTGAGTGTGTCTTAACCTCACTTTACTCCATATAACTAGCCATCTTTTTTCCCATAAGGAAAGACAATAAAAACTTTTAGCTTTGTGGGCAATATGATCTCTGTTGCAAGTACTCTATAAGAGTTTTTTTTTTTTTTTTTTAGTACCAACACAAAATAATATAGGTGATATGTAAATGAGTGGACATGGCTGTGTTCCAATAAAACTTTATTTATAAGCAAGACTGCACTGGTTGGCTCACTCTTGGTCCACATGACTGAAGTGAAAAATACTTCCACCTTTCTTATAGGATCAAAGGGGGAAGTCAAATATCACAGTGAAAGTGCCATGAAAAATATCAAAATAAATGATTTCTGCTTCGAGTTAGGACCAGGTAGCTTGAGGCAAACTAGTGATTCTCCTCAAAAACCAAGAAAGTAACCCAAGCATGGTGGCGCATGCCTTTAATCCTAGTACTGGAGAGGCAGAGGTAGGAGGATTGCTGTGAGTTTCGAGCCACCCTGAGACTACATAGTGAACTCCAGGTCAGCCTGGATTAGAGCAAGACCCTGCCTTGAAAAACAGAAAAAAAAACAAAAAACCAAGAAAGTCTGTATTCAACAAAAGATAATGCATCTGGTCGGGTGTGGTGGCACCCACATTTAACGAAAGTCATGCGTGCAGAAAGGTGAGGGCAGTGTGTCAGGAGCAGCTTGGTGGGGGCCAGGCAAACTGAAGCCCTGAGGGAGACAGGAAGGAGCATCCACGTGTGACATGGTGGCTTCTCCAAGATCTGCGTAATTGGACTGTTAGAAGATAACTTGAAGCAGACTTTGAAGAGACAATGGCTAAGAATTTCTCTAAACTTAGAAGAGCTATCAACCCATAGGCTCAAACAGCGGTGGTACAAGCTCTGACATTATAGTATCAAGGTGGCGGATGGATAAAGATGTTATTTGAGAACAAATACGTTCGCCTTGTAGGTTTCTTTTTTCTTTCTTTTGTGTTTGTTTCAAGGTAGGGTCTCCCTTGAGCCCAGACTGACCTGGAATTCACTATGTAGTCTCAGGCTGGCCTCAAACTCACTGTGATCCTCCTACCTCTGCCTCCAGAGTGCTGATATTAAAGACGTGTGCCACAATGCCCATCTTGGCATCGTAGGTTTGTTTCATCTCTTTTCTTCATTCTCCATGGTTATAGCACCCGCCCTCAGTGTTACCATTTCTCAAACGCTCCCTTACTTTAAAAAATATTTATTTGGCGCTAGAGAGATGGCTTAGCGGTTAAGGCACTTGCCTGCAAAGCCAGAAGGATCCCAGTTCGATTCTCCAGGACCCACATAAGCCAGATGCACATGGGGGCACATGTATCTGGAGTTTGTTTACAGTGGCTGAAAGCCCTGGCTTGCCCATTCTTTCTCCGTCTCTGCCTCTTTCTCTGTATCAAATAAATAAATAAGACATATTTAAAAGTCATTAAAAATATTTATTTATTTATGAGAGAGAGAATGGGTGTGTCAGGGCCTCTGGCTACTGCAAATGAACTCCAGACACATACGTGACCTTGTGCATCTGGCTTACATGGGTACGGGGGAGTTGAACCTGGGTCCTTAGGCTTCACAGGCAAGTGCCATAATTGCTAAGCCATCTCTCCAGCCCCCTCCCTCACTTTTGATGTTATCATTGTCATTTATCATCAAGATAAAGCTTCAAGGTCCAACAAACCTTCCCATTAAGGTGGTGTATGGGTTGCTGGAGCCAATCAGCAACCAGTGTAAAGTGACGACAGAAATTTTCTCACTGTTGTATGATATTTATAGGAACTGAGGATTAGGACATGGATACACTTTGTGGGGATCCTACAAAAGGTAATTATCCTGTAATAATGTAGGTACTGAGGCATGGAAGTTATGTGCTGAGAACTTGCTAGATGTATGGCATGAACGATCTCACTCCTCATGTGGATTCTGTAAACTAAATTCCATGCCACCAGAATATATTAGAACTGGATTTTTTTTTTTTTTTTTTTTGCAAGGAGAGGGAGGGTAGGGAGGATGAATTGGCATGTGTCAGGGTCTCTAGCCACTGCAAACGAACTCCAGATGCATGCTCCACTTTGTGCATCTGGCTTTATGTGGGTACTGGGGAACTGAACCCAGGTCGTTAAGCTTTGCACTTGCCTTACCGTTGAGCCATCTCTCCAGCCCTAGAGCTGGAATTTGAACCCAGACATTTGGGCTTTGGATGTTTCGCCCTTCATGGCACACAGTCAGTAGGATTTCTGCTTGAAGTGTAGCCTTTAGACCTTAGACCCTTTCTAGCTCAAAAATTCTAAGGTCCTTGGTTTTTCGAGGTAGGGTCTCACTCTGGCCCAGGCTGACCTGGAATTCACTATGTAGTTTCAGAATGGCCTCGAACTCACTGCAATCCTCCTACCTCTGCCTCCCAAGTGCTGGGATTAAAGGCATGTGCCACCACGCCTGGCTTGAGATTTTTTTTTTTTAAATCAGGAACAAAAAAGGGCCAAAAACCCAACTTCAAACCCAAATTATTATTACTATTATGTTTGAATATTTTGTTTTTATTTTTTTACTTATTTGACAGAGAAAGAGGAGGAAAGAGAGAGAGAGAATGGGAGTGCCAGGGTCTCCAGCCACTGCAAATGAACCCCAGACATATGCGCCCCCTCGTGCATCTGGCTAATGTGGATCCTGGGGAATCCAACCTGGGTCCTTTGACTCTGCAGGCAAATGCCTTAACCACTAAGCCATCCCTCCAGCCCCTCAAACCCGAATCATTAAGAACCTAATCAATTTTACCCTCCCCGCTAGTGGGGAAAATTTGCTTACAGTGCTTACAGAGGGGATGATGCGAGTCTGCCACCGTGCATTTTGATATTTGCTGATGGTAGAAGTGTTCTGGAAGGAAAGATTACTTCTGGACGCACAGGCCCAGTCTATACTGTCTGAATGAGTTGAGGTAATTACTTAGATTGTTTGGGCTCTGCCTTCCAGGTAATTGAGGTAAATGAGGTTATTAATTTGAAGTAGCTGGGTAATTGGGCCTGCCTCCCTTTGATAATATAAACATGGTCATATTGTGGCATTCCATAATTGGCTGCAAGGGCTCTATCCTTCTCTCCTGAGCACCCACAGTGACTGGGGACTGGCCATTGGGTTATAGTATAACACTGTGATAGATTATTACCGACAAACCCCAGTTCTTAGCTTGAGTTTCCTGAGGGAAAGCCATTGTTACGTATGGATGTATTTGTGTGTATTTCTGATTAAAAGAGAATGTATCCATAGTATTTTTGAGGTTTGATTTTCGGCTCATTGTTCCAAGCCTGCTATGATGTCTGTATTTGACTCTCCCGGGAGACGCATTAGAGCATCATTCCCTGTCAAAAGAATAACTAAGTTCAGTTCATTAACGTCTTCCTAAACAGTGCCTGAGGGGAGCTGTGTGTGGTTATACCAGGGATTGCTTACATTGAACCTGATCTTCTTCTTCCTGTCCACGCTGTTACAGAGGCTGCCCTGAGGGGCTGTTATCTCTCATTTCATGTCACAGGTGGCTAAACTGTATTCTGAGACTTCTCGGTTTTACATCCGGGCCAAGCTTACATTTTTTTCCCCCTTGAGGTAGGGTCTCGCTCTAGCCTAAGCTGACCCGGAATTCACTATGTAGTCTCAGGCTGGCCTTGAACTCACAGAAATCCTCCTACCTCTGCCTCCCATGAGCTGGGACTAAATGTGTGCGCTACCACTCCCAACCAGCCAGGCTTATCTTTTTGGTCATTTACTTAAGAAACTTGCCCATGGAGCTGAAGAGATGGCTCAGCAGTTAAAGGTGTTTGCTTGCAAAGCTTGACAGCCTGGGTTCAATTCCCCCACTACCCAAATACAGCCAGATGTACAACATGGTACATGTGTCTGGAGTTTGTAGTGGCAGGAGACCATGGTGTGCCCATTTTCTCTCCCTCTCCTGTCTCTGCTTGCAAGTTAAATAAATAAATAGTGTTTTTTTAAAAAGACTCTTTCTAGAGTGGAGCAGGGTCTGGGTGAGCGGGTGGGAAAACTGCCACACATGTCAGATTTTCTGGAACCACCTGGTCCTCAAAACATTCCTCATGGTTTTAGACCTTAAATCCTGAATTTTGGCTTGGAAAATGAGGCCCCAGAGATGCCTGCTCATATGTCTCTCACATTAGTTATCTGTGTAACAGGCTTCTCCCATGGCTGTTTCTGCCCTAGCCAAAAAAGGAGAAAACTGGGAAGATAATTCAGGTTAAGCAAATAGACTCCCCGCTCCCCCCCCCCAACCTCTGATTGAAATGTGAGGCTTGGGTCTTGGACAGTGGATGGAAATTGTTGACATCACCGTTCTCATTGGTTCACTCTCGGCTTCAGTTTGCTTGCCCAGATGTGGTCCAGAGACAATGAGGGCTGTTAGATAAAAACAGGCTGAGAAAGTTCCAACAGAATGTCTATTCGAATCTTTTCAATACTTCTTTCTGGGTTATGGGTTTATTTATAAGCCTTTTGGGCTTGGGGAAAGGGAAAGGCAAAAAGGGAAGAAGGAATTTGTTCCTCAAATGAAAGTCAAATTTACTTCATTTAAAAGCTCTCCACCCCCTTGTTCACCCTGCCAGCCCCCAATAAATGTAAAATATCAATAAAGTCATGTTGAACAAAAGAGGTATTAAGACAACCTGGGTGTTCTGGAAAACCAGAATGGCTCACAGAACTTACTCCTTCCACCATGCTCATTTTATTCTACATTGTCTGACTCTATATAATAGTCAC